>NC_135232.1:1008874128-1009183447 GCF_051348905.1 Ranitomeya variabilis | reverse complement strand
TCGGATATCGGCCGATACCATCCGATACCGATACCTTTGAGTATCGGACGGTATCGCTCAACACTAATAATGGGCTGAAATGTTGCCTTTTAAACTTGGGTGAATAATAGCGATGAATGAATCACTTGAGGTTAGAAATGGGTGAATCTTTTGAAATTTGAATTTACCAAATTTTCCTTAAAATTTGATTTGCAACAAGTACATTTTTCATAAATCTCAATACTGGAAATCTTGTAATTGCTTGCAAAATATGTGGGGCAAAGGGGAGAGAAAACCCAGCTAATCAAAAGAGCTTACACTTTACAGAAGAGAGGACCCTGCTGACCATAAGAGGTTAAACTCTACAGGAGAAAGAGATGATCCTAATGATCATAGGAGCTAAACCTTACAGGAAAGAGAAATTGAAGACCTCACTGTCTATAAGAAATTAAAATCTACAGAAGAGAGTGGTTGGCTTAGTGACTCTGGAGGTGATAAATAACTCTACTATACAAACTGTGCTCCATTCGGAACCACTGATCTGTGATGGCCCAAAAAATGACAACCACTGTAAAAGATATGATAATATGTATTGTGTGATAGCTGCAGCACATTGAAGGGAGGCCCAAGTGGCCATGAAAAGAATGCTATCAAATGCTTCAGCAATGTTGTAAATGGTGGTAGGAAAGTTTTTTTCTCTTGTAAATCGCAAATCAAATTTCAAAAGGTACGAATTTGTGTGGAACTGCAAATTTCAGGAAATACTACTTCGAATTTGATCCTCCTCATATCGATTAATTTATCTCTACTTGAGATTAATCAAATTCACCTCAAGTTTAAAAAAAATCAGATTTATGGGTGCATACATAAGTATGAACCCATATATAATTAGATGAGAAAGACAACAGGACAAAGAAACCAAAATCCCATAGCCTCTCTAAAGAGACCCATGGCCAGAAATTAGGGATAACTCTACAACAAGCGTTAGCCTGATGATTAGCCTAAAAAGCCAGTGAACAGTAATTTCTCATTGAGACCAGTGGGAGCCACAGATTGAAGCTAAAAAATCCATCTGGACTAGATTTGCAGAAGACTCTTACAGTTGCTGGCATACCTGCCATTGTTAATAATTTTCTGTAGGCCAATGATCTTAATGTTGGATGGAGTGCCATCATGTGCTGTTAAAAAATGGGCAGCCACGGGGGTAAGAGTATTGCCTTTTCTTTACTCTGCTGCAGCCAGATGGATGGTAGAGATGTGTTATTGAGCCCTCTTCCTCAGCTCTTGCTAGGTTTGCCATATGAACAGTTTATTGCAGGGACAAATAATAGCACAGATCCATCTCTGGTTTTAATATATGATTTTAAATCGGATGTTTCCTTAACTTGGAAGGATTCAGGAAAGCATCGCGTGTCAGGCTCATATATGGACAGACATTGCAGTCTCCACAAGGGAAGGACCCCTTTAAGACAAAACCCCCAATTAAGCCTATAAGTAGGTCATGTAACATGGCTCCTAGTGAGGACATTGCATAAATTTGGAACTCTTCTGGATGTTAAGAGAGGGGTGTGTGCTGGTCACTGTTGAGGTCTGGCTATCTGTTGTCAGTATTGGCCAGTGTTTGAATAGTATGTTCCTCACCTTATGCCAGCTATTGTTATATCCAGTAATGAATCTTGGATGGAAATCCTGTCAACGAGTATGACGAGAAAGAAGTGAAGTCTGATCCTGTTATCGGGCCTTCTGGATTGCGGTGGAGATGACCATCCTGGGATAACCTCTTTGAAGAAAGCAATCAGTTAGGCTTCTTGCTTGAGCAAAGAAGTCTTGGTCATGAGTACAATTCCATCTGACTCTGAGAAATTGCCCAGTGGGCACCCCCACTTTTGTATGTATAGCATGGAAGCTGTTTTAATGTTGTTGTGGGGTCACTTGTGGGGGGTTTGTACTGTTTGGGTACATCAGGGGCTCTGCAAATGCAACGTGACGGCTGCTGACCAATCCATTTAAGTCTGCATTCCAAATGGCGCTCCTTCCCTTCCGAGCTCTGTCATGCGCCCAAACAGTGGTTCCCCCCCACATATGGGGTATCAGCGTACTCAGGACAAATTGGAAAACAAATTTTGGGATCCAATTTATTCTTTTACCCTTGTAAAAATACAAAGCTGGGGGCTAAAAAATCATTTTTGAGAAAAAAAAAAATTATTTTCACGGCTCTGCGTTATAATCTGCAGTGAAACACTTGGGGGTTCAAAGCTCTCAAAACACATCTAGATAAGTTCCTTAGGGGGTCTACTTTCCAAAATGGTGTCACTTGTGGGGGGTTTCAATGTTTAGGCACATCAGGGGCTCTCCAAACGCAACATGGCGTCCCATCTCAATTCCAGTCAATTTTGCATTGAAAAGTCAAATGGCTCTCTTTCCCTTCCAAGCTCTGCCATGCGCCCAAACAATGGTTTACACCCACATATGGGGTATCAGCGTACTCAGGAAAAATTGCACAACATTTTTTGGGGTCCACTTTCTTCTCTTACCCTTGGGAAAATAAAAAATTGGGGGCGAAAAGATCATTTTTGTGAAAAAATATGATTTTTTTATTTTTGCGGCTCTGCATTATAAACTTCTGTGAAGCACTTGGTGGGTCAAAGTGCTCACCACACATCTAGATAAGTTCCTTAGGGGGTCTACTTTCCAAAATGGTGTCACTTGTAGGGAGTTTCAATGTTTAGGCACATCAGGGGCTCTCCAAACGCAACATGGCGTCCCATCTCAATTCCAGTCAATTTTGCATTGAAAAGTCAAATGGCGCTCCTTCCCTTCCAAGCTCTGCCATGCGCCCAAACAATGGTTTACACCCACATATGGGGTATCAGCATACTCAGAACAAATTGCACAACAGTTTTTGGGGTCCAATTTCTTCTCTTACCCTTGGGAAAATAAAAAATTGGGGGCGAAAAGATCATTTTTGTGAAAAAATATGATTTTTTATTTTTACGGCTCTGCATTATAAACTTCTGTGAAGCACTTGGTGGGTCAAAGTGCTCACCACACATCTAGATAAGTTCCTTAGGGGGTCTACTTTCCAAAATGGTTTCACTTGTAGGGGGTTTCAATGTTTAGGCACATCAGGGGCTCTCCAAACGCAACATGGCGTCCCATCTCAATTCCCGTCAATTTTGCATTGAAAAGTCAAATGGCGCTCCTTCCTTTCCAAGCTCTGCCATGCGCCCAAACAATGGTTTACACCCACATATGGAGTAACAGCGTACTCAGGACAAATTGCACAACATTTTTTGGGGTCCAATTTTTTCTCTTACCCTTGGGAAAATAAAAAATTGGGGGCGAAAAGATCATTTTTGTGAAAAAATAAGATTTTGTTTTTACGGCTCTGCATTATAAACTTCTGTGAAGCACTTGGTGGGTCAAAGTGCTCACCACACATCAAGATAAGTTCCTTAGGGGGTCTACTTTCCAAAATGGTGTCACTTGTAGGGGGTTTCAGTGTTTAGGCACATCAGGAGCTCTCCAAACGCAACATGGCGTCCCATCTCAATTCCAGTCAATTTTGCATTGAAAAGTCAAATGGCGCTCCTTTCCTTCCGAGCTCTGCCATGCGCCCAAACAGTGGTTTATCCCCACATGTGGGGTATCTGCGTACTCAGGACAAATTGTACAACAACTTTAGGGGTCCATTTTCTCCTGTTACCTTTGGTAAAATAAAACAAATTGGAGCTGAAATAAATTTTGTGTGAAAAAAAGTTAAATGTTCATTTTTATTTAAACATTCCAAAAATTCCTGTGAAACACCTGAAGGGTTAATAAACTTCTTGAATGTGGTTTTGAGCACCTTGAGGGGTGCAGTTTTTAGAATGGTGTCACACTTGGGTATTTTCTATCATATAGACCCCTCAAAATGACTTCAAATGAGATGTGGTCCCTAAAAAAAAAATGGTGTTGTAAAAATGAGAAATTGCTGGTCAACTTTTAACCTATATAACTCCGTCACAAAAAAAAATTTTGGTTCCAAAATTGTACTGATGTAAAGTAGACATGTGGGAAATGTTACTTATTAAGTATTTTGCGTGACATATGTCTGTGATTTAAGGGCATAAAAATTCAAAGTTGGAAAATTGCAAAATTTTCCAAATTTTCACCAAATTTCCATTTTTTTCACAAATAAACGTAAGTTATATCGAATAAATTTTACCACTAACATGAAGTACAGTATGTCACGAGAAAACAATGTCAGAATCGCCAAGATCCGTCAAAGCGTTCCAGAGTTATAGCCTCATAAAGGGACAGTGGTCAGAATTGTAAAAATTGGCCCGGTCATTAACGTGCAAACCACCCTCGGGGCTTAAGGGGTTAATATTATTTTAAGATGTCTCAATAATAAAGTTTAATATTTTCAGTCAATTAGTTTTAGTGAATATTTTATAGCAGAATAATTTAATTGTACAATGGATATTTACAAATTGATTAAAACTTTGTTCCAGAGTTTTCTTGTTATTTTATAGATGTAGTGGTGATACTAATCTAAGTTCCCTGCATCTGCAGTCTTCTGTTATACTGTTCTGTAGACAAATTGGTTCTGAGTCAAAAGCAGTTGTGAAAAAATGGAGCAAACACCAGCTCACTGGGTTAAGAGAGTCCTGGAAAAAGGGCTCATACTCACTTGCGATAAAAACGGAAGAGTGCAATCCAATAAAAAAATTGATTGCACTCGGACCAATGTTATTCAATGGGTGACATCTCATCTGCCATTTTTTTCTCAGCTGAAATCGGACTGAGAAATAAATCACAGCATGCTGCATGTTAGGCATCGGGATTCTCCCGCTGCATAGAAGGAATCCCAAGCCATGTCTTCTACGGTCATCCATTCTGTTCAGCAAAGATGTCAGTCCAAGTGTCTTGCTCAGTCTTGAGCTGTACATCTGGTTACTGCTGCCTCTACAGGTTTAGCTATAGCAACCAACATTAGACAGTGGCAAGCAGATGTTCCACCTTTTCACTTTCTGAGCATGCCCTTGAGATGACCAATTATTGGTGGTCGGAGGTCACATGCTCAGGTCCTCAAGTGAGTCTGGATTGGCTTACTAGCAAGGTCCTTGCAGACTGGCATCTATAAAAGGATCTCACGGCCGCGTGCTAGTATAGACCATGACAAGTGTGTGTGTGTGTGTGTGTGTGTGTGTGTGTGTGTGTGTGTGTGTGTGTGTGTGTGTGTGTGTGTGTGTGTGCAAGTGTGAATTACTCTGGTGAAAGCTCCTAATGATCTCTGTCATGATTCTCAATGGCGAGAGAACATAGCCCAGCATATATGAGAACTAGCTCTTGGAAGATGGAAACTATACTGACCATGAACTAAACCTGCTGCACAACTAGAAGTGGCCGGGTAGCATGCCTACGTTTTTTTATCCCTAGATGCCCAGCGCCAGCCGGGGAACTACCTAATCCTAGCAGAGGAAAAGACAGTCCTGGCTCACCTCTAGAGAAATTTTCCCAAAAGGCAGACAGAGGCCCCCACATATATTGGCGGTGATTTTAGATGAAATGACAAACGTAGTATGAAAATAGGTTTAGCAAAAATCGAGGTCCGCTTACTAGATAGCAAGAAGACAGAAAGGGCACTTTCATGGTCAGCAGAAAACTCTATCAAAACACCATCCAGAAATTACTTTAAGACTCTAGCATTAACTCATAACACCAGAGTGGCAATTTCCGCTCACAAGAGCTTTCCAGACACAGTAACGAAACAGCAGCTGTGAACAGGAACAAAATGCAAAAACACACAAGGACAAAAGTCCAACTTAGCTGGGAGTTGTCTAGTAGCAGGAACATGCACAGAAAGGCTTCTGATTACATTGTTGACCGGCATGAAACTGACAGAGGAGCAAGGTTATATAGCGACTCCCACATCCTGATAGGAGCAGGTGAACAGAGGGGATGATGCACACAAGTACAATTCCACAAGTGGCCACCGGGGGAGCCCAGAATCCAATTTCACAACAGTACCCCCCCCTCAAGGAGGGGGCACCGAACCCTCACCAGAACCACCAGGGCGATCAGGATGAGCCCTATGAAAGGCACGGACAAGATCGGAGGCATGAACATCAGAGGCAGTGACCCAAGAATTATCCTCCTGACCGTATCCCTTCCATTTGACCAGATACTGGAGTTTCCGTCTGGAAACACGAGAGTCCAAGATCTTTTCCACAACGTACTCCAACTCACCCTCAACCAACACCGGAGCAGGAGGCTCAACGGAAGGCACAGCCGGTACCTCATACCTGCGCAACAATGACCGATGAAAAACATTATGAATCGAAAAGGATGCAGGGAGGTCCAAACGGAAGGACACAGGGTTAAGAATCTCCAATATCTTGTACGGGCCGATGAACCGAGGCTTAAACTTAGGAGAAGAAACCCTCATAGGGACAAAACGAGAAGACAACCACACCAAGTCCCCAACACAAAGCCGAGGACCAACACGACGACGGCGGTTGGCAAAAAGCTGAGTCTTCTCCTGGGACAACTTCAAATTGTCCACCACCTGCCCCCAAATCTGATGCAACCTCTCCACCACAGCATCCACTCCAGGACAATCCGAAGATTCCACTTGACCGGAGGAAAATCGAGGATGAAACCCCGAATTACAGAAAAACGGGGACACCAAGGTGGCAGAGCTGGCCCGATTATTGAGGGCGAACTCCGCCAAAGGCAAAAAAGCAACCCAATCATCCTGATCCGCAGACACAAAACACCTCAAATATGTCTCCAAGGTCTGATTAGTCCGCTCGGTCTGGCCATTAGTCTGAGGATGGAAAGCAGACGAAAAAGACAAATCTATGCCCATCCTAGCACAGAATGCCCGCCAAAATCTAGACACGAATTGGGTCCCTCTGTCAGAAACGATATTCTCCGGAATACCATGCAAACGAACAACATTTTGAAAAAACAGAGGAACCAACTCGGAAGAAGAAGGCAACTTAGGCAAGGGAACCAGATGGACCATCTTAGAGAAACGGTCACACACCACCCAGATGACAGACATCTTCTGAGAAACAGGCAGATCCGAAATAAAATCCATCGAGATGTGCGTCCAAGGCCTCTTCGGGATAGGCAAGGGTAACAACAATCCACTAGCCCGAGAACAACAAGGCTTGGCCCGAGCACAAACGTCACAAGACTGCACAAAGCCTCGCACATCTCGTGACAGGGAAGGCCACCAGAAGGACCTTGCCACCAAATCCCTGGTACCAAAGATTCCAGGATGACCTGCCAACGCAGAAGAATGAACCTCAGAGATGACTCTACTGGTCCAATCATCAGGAACAAACAGTCTACCAGGTGGGCAACGATCAGGTCTATCCGCCTGAAACTCCTGCAAGGCCCGCCGCAGGTCTGGAGAAACGGCAGACAATATCACTCCATCTTTAAGGATACCTGTGGGCTCAGAATTACCAGGGGAGTCAGGCTCAAAACTCCTAGAAAGGGCATCCGCCTTAACATTCTTAGAACCCGGTAGGTAAGACACCACAAAATTAAACCGAGAGAAAAACAACGACCAGCGCGCCTGTCTAGGATTCAGGCGCCTGGCAGACTCAAGGTAAATTAAATTTTTGTGGTCAGTCAATACCACCACCTGATGTCTGGCCCCCTCAAGCCAGTGACGCCACTCCTCAAAAGCCCACTTCATGGCCAAAAGCTCCCGATTCCCAATATCATAATTCCGCTCGGCGGGCGAAAATTTACGGGAAAAAAAAGCACAAGGTCTCATCACGGAGCAGTCGGAACTTCTCTGCGACAACACCGCCCCAGCTCCGATTTCAGAAGCGTCGACCTCAACCTGAAAAGGAAGAGCAACATCAGGCTGACGCAACACTGGGGCGGAAGAAAAGCGGCGCTTGAGCTCCCGAAAGGCCTCCACAGCATCAGGGGACCAATCAGCAACATCAGCACCCTTCTTAGTCAAATCAGTCAATGGTTTTACAACATCAGAAAAACCAGCAATAAATCGACGATAAAAGTTAGCAAAGCCCAAAAATTTCTGAAGACTCTTAAGAGAAGAGGGTTGCGTCCAATCACCAATAGCCTGAACCTTGACAGGATCCATCTCGATGGAAGAGGGGGAAAAAATGTATCCCAAGAAGGAAATCTTTTGAACCCCAAAAACACACTTAGAACCCTTCACACACAAGGAATTAGACCGCAAAACCTGAAAAACCCTCCTGACCTGCTGGACATGAGAGTCCCAGTCATCCGAAAAAATCAGAATATCATCCAGATACACAATCATAAATTTATCCAAATAATCGCGGAAAATGTCATGCATAAAGGACTGGAAGACTGAAGGGGCATTTGAAAGACCAAAAGGCATCACCAAATACTCAAAATGGCCCTCGGGCGTATTAAATGCGGTTTTCCACTCATCCCCCTGCTTGATTCGCACCAAATTATACGCCCCACGGAGATCAATCTTAGAGAACCACTTGGCCCCCTTTATACGAGCAAACAAATCAGTAAGCAGTGGTAACGGATATTGATATTTAACCGTGATTTTATTCAAAAGTCGATAATCAATACACGGCCTCAAAGAGCCGTCTTTCTTAGACACAAAGAAAAAACCGGCTCCTAAGGGAGATGACGAAGGACGAATATGTCCCTTTTCCAAGGACTCCTTTATATATTCTCGCATAGCCGCGTGTTCAGGCACAGACAGATTAAATAAACGACCCTTAGGGTATTTACTACCCGGGATCAAGTCTATGGCACAATCGCACTCCCGGTGCGGAGGTAGTGAACCAACCTTGGGTTCTTCAAAAACGTCACGAAAGTCAGACAAGAATTCAGGAATCTCAGAGGGAATAGATGATGAAATGGAAACCAAAGGTACGTCCCCATGAGTTCCTTTACATCCCCAGCTTAACACAGACATAGCTCTCCAGTCGAGGACTGGGTTATGAGATTGCAGCCATGGCAATCCCAGCACCAAAACATCATGTAGATTATACAGCACCAGAAAGCGAATAACCTCCTGGTGATCCGGATTAACACGCATAGTCACTTGTGTCCAGTATTGTGGTTTATTACTAGCCAATGGGGTGGAGTCAATCCCTTTCAGAGGTATCGGAGCCTCCAATGGCTCCAAATCATACCCACAGCGTTTGGCAAAGGACCAATCCATAAGACTCAAAGCAGCGCCAGAGTCGACATAGGCGTCCGCGGTAATAGATGACAAAGAACAAATCAGGGTCACAGATAGAATAAACTTAGACTGTAAAGTGCTAATTGAAACAGACTTGTCAGGCTTCTTAGTACGCTTAAAGCATGCTGATATAACATGAGTTGAATCACCACAATAGAAGCACAACCCATTTTTTCGTCTAAAATTCTGCCGCTCGCTTCTGGACAGAATTCTATCACATTGCATATTTTCTGGCGTTTTCTCAGTAGACACCGCCAAATGGTGCACAGGTTTGCGCTCCCGCAGACGCCTATCGATCTGAATAGCCATCGTCATGGACTCATTCAGACTCGCAGGCACAGGGAACCCCACCATAACATCCTTAATGGCATCAGAGAGACCTTCTCTGAAAATCGCCGCCAGGGCGCACTCATTCCACTGAGTAAGCACAGACCATTTGCGGAATTTTTGGCAGTATATTTCAGCTTCATCTTGCCCCTGAGACAAGGACATCAAGGCCTTTTCCGCCTGAAGCTCTAAATGAGGTTCCTCATAAAGCAACCCCAAGGCCAGAAAAAACGCATCCACATTGAGCAACGCAGGATCCCCTGGTGCCAATGCAAAAGCCCAGTCTTGAGGGTCGCCCCGGAGCAAGGAAATTACAATCCTGACCTGCTGTGCAGGGTCTCCGGCAGAGCGAGACTTCAGGGACAAAAACAATTTGCAATTATTTTTAAAATTTTGAAAGTGAGATCTATTCCCCGAGAAGAATTCAGGCAAAGGAATTCTAGGCTCAGACATAGGTGCATGTCATGATCTCAATGGCAAGAGAACATAGCATAAGCATATATAGGAACTAGCTCTTGGAAGATGGGAACTGAGCTGACCATGAACTAAACCTAACGCACAACTAGCAGTGGCCGGGTAGCATGCCTACGTTGATTCTAGATGCCCAGCCCAGCCGGAGGACTAAATAAAGCTAGCAGAGGAAAATATTAGTCCTAGCTCACCTCTAGAGAAATACCCCGAAAGGAGACAGAGGCCCCCCACATGTATTGGCGGTGAGTTGAGATGAAATAACAAACGTAGTATGAAAATAGGTTTAGCAAATTTGAGGTCCACTTACTACATAGCAGAAGACAGAAAGGACACTTTCATGGTCAGCTGAAAACCCTATCAAAAACACCATCCAGAAATTACTTTAAAACTCTGGCATTAACTCATAACACCAGAGTGGCAATTCCCGTTCACAAGAGCTTTCCAGACACAGTAACGAAACTACAGCTGTGAACTGGAACAAAATGCAAAAACAAACATGGACAAGAGTCCAACTTATCTAGTAGTTGTCTAGGAGCAGGAACAAGCACAGAGAGGCTTCTGATAACATTGTTGACCGGCAAGCAACTAACAGAGCAGCAAGGTTATATAGCGACTCCCACATCTTGATGGGAACAGGTGAACAGAGAAGATGAAGACACCAGTTCAATTCCACCAGTAGCCACCGGGGGAGCCCAGAATCCAAATTCACAACAGTACCCCCCCCTCAAGGAGGGGGCACCGAACCCTCACCAGAACCACCAGGGCGATCAGGATGGGCCCTATGAAAGGCACGAACCAGATCGGAGGCATGAACATCAGATGCATTCACCCAAGAATTATCCTCCTGGCCGTATCCCTTCCACTTGACCAGATACTGGAGTCTCCGTCTGGAAACACGAGAGTCCAAGATTTTCTCCACAACGTACTCCAACTCACCCTCAACCAACACCGGAGCAGGAGGCTCAACGGAAGGCACAACCGGTACCTCATACCTGCGCAATAATGACCGATGAAAAACGTTATGAATAGAAAAGGATGCAGGGAGGTCCAAACGGAAGGAAACAGGGTTAAGAATCTCCAATATCTTATACGGGCCGATAAACCGAGGCTTAAACTTAGGAGAAGAGACCCTCATAGGGACAAAACGAGAAGACAACCACACCAAATCCCCAACAGAAAGCCGAGGACCAACACGACGGTGGCGGTTGGCAAAAAGCTGAGTCTTCTCCTGGGACAACCTCAAATTGTCCACCACCTGCCCCCAGATCTGATGCAATCTCTCCACCACAGCATCCACTCCAGGACAATCCGAAGATTCCACCTGACCAGAGGAAAATCGAGGATGAAACCCCGAATTACAGAAAAACGGGGACACCAAAGTGGCAGAGCTGGCCCGATTATTGAGAGCGAACTCCGCCAATGGCAAAAAAGCAACCCAATCATCCTGGTCAGCAGACACAAAACACCTCAGATATGTCTCCAGGGTCTGATTAATCCGCTCGGTCTGGCCATTCGTCTGAGGATGGAAGGCGGACGAAAAAGATAAATCTATGCCCATCCTAGCACAGAATGCCCGCCAAAATCTAGACACGAATTGGGTCCCTCTGTCAGAAACGATATTCTCAGGAATACCATGCAAACGAACAACATTTTGAAAAAACAGAGGAACCAACTCGGAAGAAGAAGGTAACTTGGGCAGAGGAACCAAATGGACCATCTTAGAAAAACGGTCACACACCACCCAGATGACAGACATCTTCTGAGAAACAGGCAGATCTGAAATAAAATCCATCGAGATGTGCGTCCAAGGCCTCTTAGGAATAGGCAAGGGCAACAATAATCCACTAGCCCGAGAACAACAAGGCTTGGCCCGAGCACAAACGTCACAGGACTGCACAAAGCCTCGCACATCTCGTGACAGGGAAGGCCACCAGAAGGACCTTGCCACCAAATCCCTGGTACCAAAAATGCCAGGATGACCTGCCAACGCAGAAGAATGAACCTCAGAGATGACTCTACTGGTCCAATCATCAGGAACAAACAGTTTATCAGGTGGGCAACGATCAGGTCTCTCCGCCTGAAACTCCTGCAAGGCCCGCCGCAGGTCTGGAGAAACGGCTGACAATACCACTCCATCCTTAAGGATACCTGTGGGCTCAGAGTTACCAGGCGAGTCAGGCTCAAAACTCCTAGAAAGGGCATCCGCCTTAACATTCTTAGAACCCGGTAGGTATGACACCACAAAATTAAACCGAGAGAAAAATAATGACCAGCGCGCCTGTCTAGGATTCAGGCGCCTGGCGGTCTCAAGATAAATCAAATTTTTGTGGTCAGTCAATACCACCACCTGATGTCTGGCCCCCTCAAGCCAATGGCGCCACTCCTCAAAAGCCCACTTCATGGCCAAAAGCTCCCGATTCCCAACATCATAATTCCGCTCAGCGGGCGAAAATTTACGGGAAAAGAAGGCACAAGGCCTCATCACGGAGCAGTCAGAACTTTTCTGCGACAACACTGCCCCAGCTCCGATCTCAGAAGCGTCGACCTCAACCTGAAAAGGTAGAGCAACATCAGGCTGACGCAACACAGGGGCAGAGGAAAAACGGCGCTTAAGCTCCCGAAAGGCCTCCACAGCATCAGGGGACCAATCAGCAACATCAGCACCCTTCTTAGTCAAATCGGTCAATGGCTTAGCAATATCCGAAAAACCAGCAATAAATCGACGATAAAAGTTAGCAAAGCCCAAAAATTTCTGAAGACTCTTAAGAGAAGAGGGCTGCGTCCAATCACAAATAGCTTGAACCTTGACAGGATCCATTTCAATGGAAGAGGGGGAAAAAATATATCCCAAAAAGGAAATCCTCTGTACCCCAAAAACACACTTAGAACCCTTCACACACAAAGAATTAGACCGCAAAACCTGAAAAACCCTCCTGACTTGCTGGACATGAGAGTCCCAGTCATCCGAAAAAATCAGAATATCATCCAGATACACAATCATAAATTTATCCAAATAATCGCGAAAAATATCATGCATAAAGGACTGGAAAACTGACGGAGCATTAGAAAGACCAAAAGGCATCACTAAATACTCAAAGTGGCCCTTGGGCGTATTAAATGCGGTTTTCCACTCATCCCCCTGCCTGATTCGCACCAAATTATACGCCCCACGAAGGTCAATCTTAGAGAACCACTTGGCCCCCTTTATGCGAGCAAACAAATCAGTCAGCAACGGCAATGGGTATTGATATTTAACAGTGATTTTATTCAAAAGCCGATAATCAATACATGGTCTCAAAGAGCCGTCTTTTTTTGACACAAAGAAAAAACCGGCTCCTAAGGGAGATGACGATGGACGAATATGTCCCTTTTCCAAGGACTCCTTTATATATTCTCGCATAGCAGCATGTTCAGGCACAGACAGATTAAATAAACGACCCTTTGGGTATTTACTACCCGGGATTAAATCTATGGCACAATCGCACTCTCGGTGCGGAGGTAACGAACCAAGCTTGGATTCTTCAAAGACGTCACGATAGTCAGACAGGAACTCAGGAATTTCAGAGGGAATGGATGATGAAATGGAAACCACAGGTACATCCCCATGAGCCCCCTTACATCCCCAGCTCAACACAGACATAGCTCTCCAGTCGAGGACTGGGTTGTGAGATTGCAGCCAAGGCAATCCTAGCACCAAATCATCATGTAGATTATACAGCACCAGAAAGCGAATAATCTCCTGGTGATCCGGATTAATACGCATAGTTACTTGTGTCCAGTATTGTGGTTTATTATTAGCCAATGGGGTGGAGTCAATCCCCTTCAGAGGAATAGGAGTCTCCAAAGGCTCTAAATCATACCCACAGCGTTTGGCAAAGGACCAATCCATAAGACTCAAAGCGGCGCCAGAGTCGACATAGGCGTCCGTGGTAATAGATGACAAAGAGCAAATCAGGGTCACAGATAGAATAAATTTAGACGGTAAGGTGCAAATGGAAACAGATTTACCAAGCTTTTTAGTGCGCTTAGAGCATGCTGATATAACATGAGTAGAATCACCACAATAGAAACACAACCCATTTTTCCGTCTAAAATTCTGCCGCTCGCTTCGGGACAGAATTCTATCACACTGCATACTCTCTGGCGACTTCTCAGTGGACACCGCCAGATGGTGCACTGGTTTGCGCTCCCGCAGACGCCTATCGATCTGAATAGCCATTGTCATGGACTCATTCAGACCCGCAGGCACAGGGAACCCCACCATAACATCCTTAATGGCATCAGAGAGACCCTCTCTGAAAGTCGCCGCCAGGGCGCACTCATTCCACTGAGTAAGCACAGACCATTTACGGAATCTTTGGCAGTAAATTTCCGCTTCATCTTGCCCCTGAGATAGGGACATCAAAGTTTTTTCTGCCTGAAGCTCCAAATGAGGTTCGTCATAAAGCAACCCCAAGGCCAGAAAAAACGCATCCACATTGAGCAACGCAGGATCCCCTGGTGTCAATGAAAAAGCCCAGTCTTGAGGGTCGCCCCGGAGCAAGGAAATCACAATCCTAACCTGCTGTGCTGGGTCTCCGGCAGAGCGAGATTTCAGAGACAAAAATAATTTGCAATTATTTCGAAAATTCTGAAACCCGGATCTATTCCCCGAGAAAAATTCCGGCAAAGGAATTCTCGGCTCAGATACAGGTGCATGACAAACAAAATCTTGCAAATTTTGTACCTTCGTGGCGAGATTATTCAAACCTGCAGTTACACTCTGAAGATCCATTACAAACAGGTGGACACAGAGCCATTCAAGGGTTAAGAGGAGGTAAGAAGCAGCTAGACAGCAATTAAGGGCTAGGCAGCAAAACTCTGAGGGGGAAAAAAAAAAAAAAAATTTCCCTTCAACACTTCTTTTTCTCCTGCTTCAGCCCAAACAATTAACACTTTGTTGGCCGGTCAAACTGTCATGATCTCAATGGCAAGAGAACATAGCATAAGCATATATAGGAACTAGCTCTTGGAAGATGGGAACTGAGCTGACCATGAACTAAACCTAACGCACAACTAGCAGTGGCCGGGTAGCATGCCTACGTTGATTCTAGATGCCCAGCCCAGCCGGAGGACTAAATAAAGCTAGCAGAGGAAAATATTAGTCCTAGCTCACCTCTAGAGAAATACCCCGAAAGGAGACAGAGGCCCCCCACATGTATTGGCGGTGAGTTGAGATGAAATAACAAACGTAGTATGAAAATAGGTTTAGCAAATTTGAGGTCCACTTACTACATAGCAGAAGACAGAAAGGACACTTTCATGGTCAGCTGAAAACCCTATCAAAAACACCATCCAGAAATTACTTTAAAACTCTGGCATTAACTCATAACACCAGAGTGGCAATTCCCGTTCACAAGAGCTTTCCAGACACAGTAACGAAACTACAGCTGTGAACTGGAACAAAATGCAAAAACAAACATGGACAAGAGTCCAACTTATCTAGTAGTTGTCTAGGAGCAGGAACAAGCACAGAGAGGCTTCTGATAACATTGTTGACCGGCAAGCAACTAACAGAGCAGCAAGGTTATATAGCGACTCCCACATCTTGATGGGAACAGGTGAACAGAGAAGATGAAGACACCAGTTCAATTCCACCAGTAGCCACCGGGGGAGCCCAGAATCCAAATTCACAACAGGTGCATGAACAACAAAATCTTGCAAATTTTGTACCTTTGTGGCGAGATTATTCAAACCTGTAGCTACACTCTGAAGATCCATTTGAAACAGGTGAACACAGAGCCATTCAAGGATTAGAAGGAGAGAAAGAGAGGAAGGCTGCAGTATAGGCAGACTAGCAAGTGATTCAATTAAGAGCACACTCAGAACTAGAGGAAAAAAAAAAAAAAAAATTGTAGCAGACTTCTTTTTTCTCTCCTTTCTCAGCCAGTAATTTAACCCTTTTTTTGGGCCGGTCAAACTGTCATGATTCTCAATGGCGAGAGAACATAGCCCAGCATATATGAGAACTAGCTCTTGGAAGATGGAAACTATACTGACCATGAACTAAACCTGCCGCACAACTAGAAGTGGCCGGGTAGCATGCCTACGTTTTTTTATCCCTAGATGCCCAGCGCCAGCCGGAGAACTACCTAATCCTAGCAGAGGAAAAGACAGTCCTGGCTCACCTCTAGAGAAATTTTCCCAAAAGGCAGACAGAGGCCCCCACATATATTGGCGGTGATTTTAGATGAAATGACAAACGTAGTATGAAAATAGGTTTAGCAAAAATCGAGGTCCGCTTACTAGATAGCAAGAAGACAGAAAGGGCACTTTCATGGTCAGCAGAAAACTCTATCAAAACACCATCCAGAAATTACTTTAAGACTCTAGCATTAACTCATAACACCAGAGTGGCAATTTCCGCTCACAAGAGCTTTCCAGACACAGTAACGAAACAGCAGCTGTGAACAGGAACAAAATGCAAAAACACACAAGGACAAAAGTCCAACTTAGCTGGGAGTTGTCTAGTAGCAGGAACATGCACAGAAAGGCTTCTGATTACATTGTTGACCGGCATGAAACTGACAGAGGAGCAAGGTTATATAGCGACTCCCACATCCTGATAGGAGCAGGTGAACAGAGGGGATGATGCACACAAGTACAATTCCACAAGTGGCCACCGGGGGAGCCCAGAATCCAATTTCACAACAGTACCCCCCCCTCAAGGAGGGGGCACCGAACCCTCACCAGAACCACCAGGGCGATCAGGATGAGCCCTATGAAAGGCACGGACAAGATCGGAGGCATGAACATCAGAGGCAGTGACCCAAGAATTATCCTCCTGACCGTATCCCTTCCATTTGACCAGATACTGGAGTTTCCGTCTGGAAACACGAGAGTCCAAGATCTTTTCCACAACGTACTCCAACTCACCCTCAACCAACACCGGAGCAGGAGGCTCAACGGAAGGCACAGCCGGTACCTCATACCTGCGCAACAATGACCGATGAAAAACATTATGAATCGAAAAGGATGCAGGGAGGTCCAAACGGAAGGACACAGGGTTAAGAATCTCCAATATCTTGTACGGGCCGATGAACCGAGGCTTAAACTTAGGAGAAGAAACCCTCATAGGGACAAAACGAGAAGACAACCACACCAAGTCCCCAACACAAAGCCGAGGACCAACACGACGACGGCGGTTGGCAAAAAGCTGAGTCTTCTCCTGGGACAACTTCAAATTGTCCACCACCTGCCCCCAAATCTGATGCAACCTCTCCACCACAGCATCCACTCCAGGACAATCCGAAGATTCCACTTGACCGGAGGAAAATCGAGGATGAAACCCCGAATTACAGAAAAACGGGGACACCAAGGTGGCAGAGCTGGCCCGATTATTGAGGGCGAACTCCGCCAAAGGCAAAAAAGCAACCCAATCATCCTGATCCGCAGACACAAAACACCTCAAATATGTCTCCAAGGTCTGATTAGTCCGCTCGGTCTGGCCATTAGTCTGAGGATGGAAAGCAGACGAAAAAGACAAATCTATGCCCATCCTAGCACAGAATGCCCGCCAAAATCTAGACACGAATTGGGTCCCTCTGTCAGAAACGATATTCTCCGGAATACCATGCAAACGAACAACATTTTGAAAAAACAGAGGAACCAACTCGGAAGAAGAAGGCAACTTAGGCAAGGGAACCAGATGGACCATCTTAGAGAAACGGTCACACACCACCCAGATGACAGACATCTTATGAGAAACAGGCAGATCCGAAATAAAATCCATTGAGATGTGCGTCCAAGGCCTCTTCGGGATAGGCAAGGGTAACAACAATCCACTAGCCCGAGAACAACAAGGCTTGGCCCGAGCACAAACGTCACAAGACTGCACAAAGCCTCGCACATCTCGTGACAGGGAAGGCCACCAGAAGGACCTTGCCACCAAATCCCTGGTACCAAAGATTCCAGGATGACCTGCCAACGCAGAAGAATGAACCTCAGAGATGACTCTACTGGTCCAATCATCAGGAACAAACAGTCTACCAGGTGGGCAACGATCAGGTCTATCCGCCTGAAACTCCTGCAAGGCCCGCCGCAGGTCTGGAGAAACGGCAGACAATATCACTCCATCTTTAAGGATACCTGTGGGCTCAGAATTACCAGGGGAGTCAGGCTCAAAACTCCTAGAAAGGGCATCCGCCTTAACATTCTTAGAACCCGGTAGGTAAGACACCACAAAATTAAACCGAGAGAAAAACAACGACCAGCGCGCCTGTCTAGGATTCAGGCGCCTGGCAGACTCAAGGTAAATTAAATTTTTGTGGTCAGTCAATACCACCACCTGATGTCTGGCCCCCTCAAGCCAGTGACGCCACTCCTCAAAAGCCCACTTCATGGCCAAAAGCTCCCGATTCCCAATATCATAATTCCGCTCGGCGGGCGAAAATTTACGGGAAAAAAAAGCACAAGGTCTCATCACGGAGCAG
Source organism: Ranitomeya variabilis (assembly GCF_051348905.1). NCBI lineage: Eukaryota > Metazoa > Chordata > Amphibia > Anura > Dendrobatidae > Ranitomeya > Ranitomeya variabilis. The sequence continues at coordinate 1,009,164,991 of NC_135232.1, read as the reverse complement.
TCGGAACTTCTCTGCGACAACACCGCCCCAGCTCCGATTTCAGAAGCGTCGACCTCAACCTGAAAAGGAAGAGCAACATCAGGCTGACGCAACACTGGGGCGGAAGAAAAGCGGCGCTTGAGCTCCCGAAAGGCCTCCACAGCATCAGGGGACCAATCAGCAACATCAGCACCCTTCTTAGTCAAATCAGTCAATGGTTTTACAACATCAGAAAAACCAGCAATAAATCGACGATAAAAGTTAGCAAAGCCCAAAAATTTCTGAAGACTCTTAAGAGAAGAGGGTTGCGTCCAATCACCAATAGCCTGAACCTTGACAGGATCCATCTCGATGGAAGAGGAGGAAAAAATGTATCCCAAGAAGGAAATCTTTTGAACCCCAAAAACACACTTAGAACCCTTCACACACAAGGAATTAGACCGCAAAACCTGAAAAACCCTCCTGACCTGCTGGACATGAGAGTCCCAGTCATCCGAAAAAATCAGAATATCATCCAGATACACAATCATAAATTTATCCAAATAATCGCGGAAAATGTCATGCATAAAGGACTGGAAGACTGAAGGGGCATTTGAAAGACCAAAAGGCATCACCAAATACTCAAAATGGCCCTCGGGCGTATTAAATGCGGTTTTCCACTCATCCCCCTGCTTGATTCGCACCAAATTATACGCCCCACGGAGATCAATCTTAGAGAACCACTTGGCCCCCTTTATACGAGCAAACAAATCAGTAAGCAGTGGTAACGGATATTGATATTTAACCGTGATTTTATTCAAAAGTCGATAATCAATACACGGCCTCAAAGAGCCGTCTTTCTTAGACACAAAGAAAAAACCGGCTCCTAAGGGAGATGACGAAGGACGAATATGTCCCTTTTCCAAGGACTCCTTTATATATTCTCGCATAGCCGCGTGTTCAGGCACAGACAGATTAAATAAACGACCCTTAGGGTATTTACTACCCGGGATCAAGTCTATGGCACAATCGCACTCCCGGTGCGGAGGTAGTGAACCAACCTTGGGTTCTTCAAAAACGTCACGAAAGTCAGACAAGAATTCAGGAATCTCAGAGGGAATAGATGATGAAATGGAAACCAAAGGTACGTCCCCATGAGTTCCTTTACATCCCCAGCTTAACACAGACATAGCTCTCCAGTCGAGGACTGGGTTATGAGATTGCAGCCATGGCAATCCCAGCACCAAAACATCATGTAGATTATACAGCACCAGAAAGCGAATAACCTCCTGGTGATCCGGATTAACACGCATAGTCACTTGTGTCCAGTATTGTGGTTTATTACTAGCCAATGGGGTGGAGTCAATCCCTTTCAGAGGTATCGGAGCCTCCAATGGCTCCAAATCATACCCACAGCGTTTGGCAAAGGACCAATCCATAAGACTCAAAGCAGCGCCAGAGTCGACATAGGCGTCCGCGGTAATAGATGACAAAGAACAAATCAGGGTCACAGATAGAATAAACTTAGACTGTAAAGTGCTAATTGAAACAGACTTGTCAGGCTTCTTAGTACGCTTAAAGCATGCTGATATAACATGAGTTGAATCACCACAATAGAAGCACAACCCATTTTTTCGTCTAAAATTCTGCCGCTCGCTTCTGGACAGAATTCTATCACATTGCATATTTTCTGGCGTTTTCTCAGTAGACACCGCCAAATGGTGCACAGGTTTGCGCTCCCGCAGACGCCTATCGATCTGAATAGCCATCGTCATGCACTCATTCAGACTCGCAGGCACAGGGAACCCCACCATAACATCCTTAATGGCATCAGAGAGACCTTCTCTGAAAATCGCCGCCAGGGCGCACTCATTCCACTGAGTAAGCACAGACCATTTGCGGAATTTTTGGCAGTATATTTCAGCTTCATCTTGCCCCTGAGACAAGGACATCAAGGCCTTTTCCGCCTGAAGCTCTAAATGAGGTTCCTCATAAAGCAACCCCAAGGCCAGAAAAAACGCATCCACATTGAGCAACGCAGGATCCCCTGGTGCCAATGCAAAAGCCCAGTCTTGAGGGTCGCCCCGGAGCAAGGAAATTACAATCCTGACCTGCTGTGCAGGGTCTCCGGCAGAGCGAGACTTCAGGGACAAAAACAATTTGCAATTATTTTTAAAATTTTGAAAGTGAGATCTATTCCCCGAGAAGAATTCAGGCAAAGGAATTCTAAGCTCAGACATAGGTGCATGAACAACAAAATCTTGCAAATTTTGTACCTTTGTGGCGAGATTATTCAAACCTGTAGCTACACTCTGAAGATCCATTTGAAACAGGTGAACACAGAGCCATTCAAGGATTAGAAGGAGAGAAAGAGAGGAAGGCTGCAGTATAGGCAGACTAGCAAGTGATTCAATTAAGAGCACACTCAGAACTAGAGGAAAAAAAAAAAAAAAAAATTGTAGCAGACTTCTTTTTTCTCTCCTTTCTCAGCCAGTAATTTAACCCTTTTTTTTGGGCCGGTCAAACTGTCATGATTCTCAATGGCGAGAGAACATAGCCCAGCATATATGAGAACTAGCTCTTGGAAGATGGAAACTATACTGACCATGAACTAAACCTGCCGCACAACTAGAAGTGGCCGGGTAGCATGCCTACGTTTTTTTATCCCTAGATGCCCAGCGCCAGCCGGAGAACTACCTAATCCTAGCAGAGGAAAAGACAGTCCTGGCTCACCTCTAGAGAAATTTTCCCAAAAGGCAGACAGAGGCCCCCACATATATTGGCGGTGATTTTAGATGAAATGACAAACGTAGTATGAAAATAGGTTTAGCAAAAATCGAGGTCCGCTTACTAGATAGCAAGAAGACAGAAAGGGCACTTTCATGGTCAGCAGAAAACTCTATCAAAACACCATCCAGAAATTACTTTAAGACTCTAGCATTAACTCATAACACCAGAGTGGCAATTTCCGCTCACAAGAGCTTTCCAGACACAGTAACGAAACAGCAGCTGTGAACAGGAACAAAATGCAAAAACACACAAGGACAAAAGTCCAACTTAGCTGGGAGTTGTCTAGTAGCAGGAACATGCACAGAAAGGCTTCTGATTACATTGTTGACCGGCATGAAACTGACAGAGGAGCAAGGTTATATAGCGACTCCCACATCCTGATAGGAGCAGGTGAACAGAGGGGATGATGCACACAAGTACAATTCCACAAGTGGCCACCGGGGGAGCCCAGAATCCAATTTCACAACAGATCTCCTACCCTTTGGTTGTTGCATGAGTATTAGGGTGATTGGAGTCAGAGTAAGCACTGAGTAGAGGCATCGTCAGTGCAACGCAGTGTGCACAGTGGGTCCAGTCAGACTCTAACCCCCGCATCCTAGGGGCTGAGTCAGCGACCGCACTTGCGCCAAATCTGCTGTTTCCTGTGACAGCTTAGAGGCAGCAGGGTTATTTTATTAGTCTACTGTGACTCTGTGGGGCAACAGAGTTCACCGCTGTTCACACTGGGTGACATTTTACCCACATGTATTTGGTGCTCTACCACCATATAGTTTCTGCCATTGCCTGGCAGCGATTTCAATCTTCGCACGGTGGACCTCGGGTTGCAAAAACACCTTATTAACAATATCCAAACATTCCATCTGCCAAATGCTCAGTACCACGTAAAGCAGAACTGCTGGTTCCAAAAGCACCAGAAACATTTTCAGTTGAGTCGAGTGAGGAAGAAAAGGACGCTTCGTCTCATGTAGCATCTTCCTCTCATGACCCAGACTTTCTGTCAGCAGTCTCAACTGAACCACATCTTATAACACAAAGTGAACTGAACGATTTTGTTAGAGACTTGGATCAGCCCAAGAGCAAGGCTGATCTCTTAAGTTCCAGGCTATAGCAATGGAATCTCCTTGCGGGCAATGTATGGATTTCTTTGTTCTGCATTGTGATAAAGAGCTTGTCAAATATTTCTTCAAGGAGGGTGATCTTTTGGCATGCAACAACATTAACAGTTTAATAGAAGCTCTCAAGATGGGACGTAATCTGGAGGAATGGAGACTTTTCATCAATTTGTCCAAAACAAGCCTAAAAACCAGCTTGCTGCATAATGGAAATGTGCTACATTGAATTTCAGTTGGTTATGCAGTCCCCATGAAAGAAACCTATGACAACATAAAACAGCTGTTGAGGTGCCTAAACTATGATCAACATTTGCGGCCCCTCTGTGTTGACTTAAAGGTGGTTGCACTTATACTTTTTCTGCAGTGTGAATAAACAAAGGACTGATGTTTTCTGTGTGAGTGGGGTACTTGTGCAAGAAAATATCACTACATTTAAAGGGACTGATCTCTCCAAGATTCAATTGAACCGGGGAGTAAAAATGTTCTGCATTCTGCACTTATTGACTCAAATGGGATGTTATCACTATTACATATCAAGTTGGACCTAGTAAAGAAATTTGCAAAGGCAATGTAAAAGCATTCGAGTATCTCATTGATACATTTCCAAGGTCAAGTGAAGCAAAGATAAAGGAAGGAGTCTTTGCTGGACCTCAGATTCATAAGATTCTTCAAGATGAGGCGTTTCTCCATTTGATGCAGGGCAGGGAAAAGGCTGCATGGGTAGCATTCCCATTAGTTCTAGCTGATTTTTGGGGAAACTCAAGAGCAGAAAACTATGCAGAGTTGGTAGAACATCTCAAAACATGTAAGCATCTTGGCTGTAACATGTCTCTAAAGATTAATTTCTAACATTTGCATCTATAGTTTTTTTCACCAAACTGCAAATCAGTAAGAGACGAGCACAATTAGAGATTTCACCAAGATATTGCGGCTATGGAGAAAAGATATCAAGGAAAATGGAATCCATAAGTGCTTGCAAATAACTGTTGGACAATTATAAGAGATTATCCATTGCAGGAGTGAAGTGACCGAGGGCAAGGTCGCCCATGTATATCCATGATCTGGCCCAGCAAAACTTCCACACTCAGATTCCATCTTAACAAACGTATCTTTACTGTTATACATTTTTCCTTAACACAGCGGAACACAATAATAGACAATACAAAATATGCCTATTCACAGAGATAACGTGTAATAACAAACTGTCCCTCACTGTCCCTATCCACACGTTACCAGTTCCTTTGCTCCAGGAAGGTTATCTTCCCACGTCGCAGGCCTGTCTGTCACTGCAGGTAGACGCTCCAGCCGAAGAAAAAACAACAGGGATTAAACAAAACTCTGTCTCTCAGGTCCAGACCGTAGTCCTTGGGGTTCAGCAGGTAAGGGTGGAATGTTCGGCCTCTCAACAGAGGACCCGCTTACAGTTCATGGGCTCCAGGATCTGTGAAGATATCACCGCTGAGTGTTCCGCAGTGTGGGAGCTAGGAACAATCTCGATGTCAGCTTCCAAGAGAGAGAGGTCATCCAGGCAATCTTCTATATCGCATCTACAGGAGGACGCCAGCACACACAGACCTCTCTCTGCACAGAAAAGTTCCCGGGCTCTCTTTTTACCTCCCCTTCCTGTTCACATGACACAACAGGGGGAAGTTTAGCCAATACAATTTGTTTCTCTGTAATCACATTCGGCATAGGTATAACTTCTGGCCACATGGGGGCAGTGTCTGTCACAGATTCTATGTCAATGATAATAGAACAGTCACAGTTGGCCAGCTCACTACAGGAGTACAAAAGACAAGCAAAAAAGAGTTGTCACTGAAATAGGACGACACTTTGTAATGCAATTTCTGTAGCTGTTTATAATTCGCAATACTGTTTAGACATATTTTAGTATTTTGAACTGTTGTAAATTTTCCTCTAAATGAATTTCAGGAAATTTACATAAAATATTTTGCACATTTATATTTGACATTTGAGATAAGGAAGTCAAAATCATTAAGGAATGGCTCATTTCATGACTGAACCTGACAACTTTTGATAATATCTAGAACAGTTTTATTATTCTGCATCTCAAAAACATTTCCAGAATTCGCCCTTTTCTTACTTTCGACTCTGCAAAAACTCTTACTGTCTCACTTATTCATTCTCGTCTGGACTATTGTAACTCTCTACTAATTGGCCTACCTTTTACCAGACTCTCCCCGCTCCAATCTGTCCTGAATGCTGCTGCCAGGATCATATTCCTCGCCAACCGTTACACCGATGCCTCTACCTTGTGCCAGTCATTACACTGGCTACCCATCCAATCCAGAATCCAGTACAAAACTACTACCCTCATCCACAAAGCACTCCATGGCTCAGCACCACCCTACATCTCCTCTCTGGTCTCAGTCTACCAACCTACCCGTGCCCTCCGCTCTGCTAATGACCTCAGGTTAGCATCCTCAATAATCAGAACCTCCCACTCCCGTCTCCAAGACTTTACACGTGCGGCGCCGATTCTTTGGAATGCACTACCTAGGTTAATACAATTAATCCCCAATCCCCACAGTTTTAAGCGTGCACTAAAAACTCATTTGTTCAGATTGGCCTACCGCCTCAACGCATTAACCTAATTATCCCTGTGTGGCCTATTAATAAAAAACAACAACATAATCACGTTCCTCCATCATGTTCTCATACACTTTATGCAGTTAATAGCCTCTGTGTCTGTACTGTTACATACTTAGGCAGTTAACTGGTTCATGCAGCTTTACATGAACACCCGAGCCTTACACTATGGCTGGTCCAAATAACTAAAGCAATTGTTACCATCCACCTCTTGTGTCTCCCCTTTTCCTCATAGATTGTAAGCTTGCAAGCAGCAGGGCCCTCATTCCTCCTGGTATCTGTTTTGAACTGTGATTTATGTTATGCTGTAATGTCTGTTGTATGTATAAGTCCCCTCTATAAGTTGTAAAGCGCTGCGGAATATGTTGGCGCTATATAAATAAAATTATTATTATTATTATTATTATTATTCTTTGGGTATTGATGTATAAGAAATGTAGGAATTAATGAAAAAAGAGGGGGATCCACTTTGGATTATTTTTTAGGGTAATAAAGTCATATAACTTTTATTCAAAGGGTTTGCATATTATTTATCAAATTAAATCAAGTTTTCTAACAGTGTAGTTACCAAATAAAATACAGTGGATAGGGATGTGCAGACAATTCGGTTTGGGTTTGGTGGGTTCAGACACACTTGTGAGAAAAGTTTGATTTGCGCACCAAAACTGACCCGAACTTGACCCCAGAACTGAATCTCATATAAGTCAATGGGGACCCAAACTTTGGTGCTGTAAAATGGCTGTAAAAAGTTAGGTAAGGGCTAGGGAGCTGCAAAAGGAAGCAAAATGGGGGTAAGAGCAGGAAATTACACAAACATAGAATAAAAAATGATCTTAAACAAGGAGGCTGAGGTCCAAGTGGAGAAGTGCAGCAGTGCCTTGTGTGTGTATCTTAATGTACTTAATACATAAATACAATGCCATGTGGTCCCCCTACTTTTATAATGAGCCAAGGGAAAGTAGACAGCTGTGAGCTTGTGAGCTTGTCTTATTATACTGGGAAAGTGCTAATATACATGGACCTTCCCAGCTTATTAATATCAGCTCACAGCTGTCTGCTTTGCCTTTGCTAGTTATTAAAAATTGGGACCCTTCAAAAAATGATGTGGGATCTCTCCTACTTTTAATAACCAGTTAAGGCAAAGCAGACAGCTGGTGGCTGATATTAATAGGCTGGGAAGGGCCATGGATATTAGCCACTTCCCAGCATAATAAGACCAGCCCTCAGCCACCCCAGAAATTGCGCATCCATTAGATGTTTACCCTGGTTACCCGGGGACCTCGGCATCGTTGGTCGCTGGAGAGCGGTCTGTGTGACAGCTCTCCAGCGACCAAACAGCGACGCTGCAGCGATCGGCATAGTTGTCGCTATCGCTGCAGCGTCGCTTAATGTGAAGGTACCTTAAGTGCCAGAAATGGCGCATCTAATGGATGCGCAATTTCTGGGGTGGCTGAGGGCTGGTCTTATTATGCTGGGAAGGGGCTAATATCCATGGCCCTTCCCAGCCTATTAATATCAGTTTTTTAATGTTAATGTTTAATATTAATGTTTACCCTGGTTACCATCGTAAAAGTAAAAAAAACAAACAGTACATACTCACCTGTGCATCCCCCGGCGTCCACTTCCCTGCACTGTGTGAGCGCCGGCCCTAACAGCAGAGCGGTGACATCACCGCTGTGCTTTTACTTTCACTTTAGGGCCGGCGCTCAGTCAGAGCAGGAAGCGGACGGCAGGGGACGCGCAGGTGAGTATGTACTGTTTGTTTTTTTTACTTTTACGCTGGTAACCAGGGTAAACATCGGGTTACTAAGCGCGGCCCTGCGCTGGTTACCAGCGTAAAACATCGCTGGTATCGTTGCTTTTGGTGTCAAACCTGACGATAAACGCCGGTCTGACGACCAAATAAAGTTCTGAACTTTATTCAACGACCAGCGATATCACAGCAGGATCCTGATCGCTGCTGCCTGTCACACTCAACGATATCGCTAGCCAGGACGCTGCAACGTCACGGATCGCTAGCGATATCGTTTAGTGTAAAGGTACCTTTAGTCATGGCTCTTCCCAATTGTTCTGGTGCATTGGCAATCAGGGGAATTGTTTGGAGTTGATGTCAGCTGTGTAATGTCTGATGACATCAAGTCCAAGGGTTAGTAATGGAAAGGTGTCTGTCAGACACCCTCATTTCTTACCCTGTAGTCAAAAGAAATAAAAAAAACACACAGAAAAGCCCTGTATTTGTAAAAATCACTCTCCTACAAGTTCCTTCTTTTACTCATTTATTGCAAAATAAATATTCTAATCCAATCCAATCCATATTGAAATCCCATGAGAATTCCCATCTTTTTCATCCAGTCTATGGAGACCCGTTCAGAGAACGTAGCTCCATAGACTGGTGCAGCAGCCACTGCCAGGTCTGATGCTGGACTGATGACGTCACTGCTCATCATCAGTCTGGCACTCACACTGCCCTTGTGAGAACAGGCCATTGTGAACTGAGGTAGCCTTACTGACATCACCTCAGTTAACAGCAGCCAGTTCTCACGAGGGCAGTGCAAGCCAATTAATATCAGCTGGCAGCTGTCTGCTTAGCCTTTGCTAGTTATTTGAAATAGGGGACCCTACATATTTTTTTTGGATCTCTCTTTCTATTGTGATCCCCCCATTTTAATAACCAGTAAAGGCAAAGCAGACCGCTGCGGGCTGATATTAATAGGCTGGTATTGTCCATGGATATTGGCCCCTTCTCAGCCTAATAAAACATTCTCACAGCTGTTGGTTTTTCCTTGTCTGGTTATAAAAATAGGAAGGATTGCACAACCTTTTTTATTATGATTTATTTGATGAAGTCAGGTTAGGTCACATGCTGCCCCCAACCAAATCTATGTTGAAACCTTGCATGGCTATGATGGGGAAACAAATGCCCACATCACTAAAGCTTGTAGATTGGTTGTGCTGCAGCTTTTCAACAAGCTTTATCAGTCTTCCAATCCCAAACCGTAGCAATGACATCCAGTAAAAAGTCCATGCTTGGGGTTCAGTACTGGACACTAGGTTAAAGTTCAGGATCACTCATCCCTAGCAGTGAAGGGTTACAGTATTTGAGAGCAAGGAGAAAGTATGCAGTATAGCATTAAATAGGCCCTATCTCCAAGTCAACAGTGACCTAATTTTAGCTCTCATTTTATTCCTTCTGCTTCTCTTAGTATTTGTTTTTTGTTGTTGTTTTTTTAAAAATCTGCCATATGCATCTCCTTCATTCTTGACACCAGCAATTTCTTACAGGTCATCAGACAGACATTGAACATCTCTCCTGACAATCTACTCATCACATTTGACTTTATGTATGGACAACCAGCCGAGTCCTGTGGTAACGCACCCCGACGCGCGTTTCGGACAATTTCCTTCGTTAACCCAAAGGTATATACCTTATATAAAAACTTTTATTTGTCCCTTCTAGCCATCTGCACATGTTCCTTATAGCACATGTTATACTCAGTATTTGAGTGGTGTTTGCACATTTACACCCAGTGGAGGTAATTAAGATCTCCTAGCACTAGGCACTTTATTTTTTCACGTTGGTAGTTTTCTCTATATATAATTATATATTTTGCAGTATTTGGTTTAATGTGAGTTGTTATCTGCACACTGATGTATGTTTTTTATACACTTTTTTCCTCTGGTTGGGACATATTGTGCAATAATGGGTTTACCGATATTCTACTAATTGTAGATATCTTGTGGTACGTACATTCATTGATTTTATATGCATTTTTAATTATATAATTTTTATTATGTATTTTCACTAAAATATATTGTAATAAAGACATATTGGAATACTAATCCTAGTCTGGGTACTTCCTGGTTGTCCATACATAGAGTGTGTGGGTGTCTTTCTCACGTGGTGGTGGTAGTCACCAAGTTACACAGAGTACTTGAATTGGTATATGTCCTTAATTGCAAATTGCACAGGGGTATATATAGGTTAATTAATAATCTCTTATACTTGTGGTATTTCTGTGTTTTTACATCATCACATTTGACTTGAACAGTTTGTACATGCCAATTAAACTAAAGGTACCGTCACGCTAAACGACTTACCAATGATCACGACCAGCGATACGACCTGGCCATGATCGTGGGTAAGTCGTTGTGTAGTCGCTGGGGAGCTGTCACACAGACAGCTCTCTCCAGCAACCAACGATCAGGGGAACGACTTCGGCATTGTTGAAACTGTCTTCAACGATGCCGAAGTCCCCCTGCAGCACCCGGGTAACCAGGGTAAACATCGGGTTACTAAGTGCAGGGCCGCACTTAGTAAGAGCTTCCCTGCACTGAATGTGTCAGCGCCGGCAGTAACAGTGGTGACGTCACCGCTGTGCTCTGCTTTACGGCCGGCGCTGACACAGTCAGTGCAGGGAAGCTCGGCAGCAGCGCGTGCATTAGCAGCGCTCTTGCTGAAAGCAGTTTTAACCCTGTGGACGCCAGGGGACGTGACAGACATCAGAATGTATGTACTGTTTTTTTTTTAACTTTTACAATGGTATCCAGGGTAAATATCGGGTTACTAAGCGCGGCCCTGCGCTTAGTAACCCGATATTTACCCTGGTTACAAGTGAACACATCGCTGGATCGGCGTCACACACGCCGATCCAGCAATGACAGCGGGTGATCAGCGACCAAAAAATGGTCCTGATCATTCCCCAACGACCAACGATCTCCCAGCAGGGGCCTGATTGTTGGTCGCTGTCACACATAACGAGATCGTTAGCGGGATCGTTGCTACGTCACCAAAAGCATGACGTTGCAACAATATCGTTAACGATATCGTTATGTGTAACTCAGCCTTTACCCTAAGCCTTGCAGCACTTAATAGCATGCTGACTACCTCCAACCTCTCCCATAACTTCAAGCAACTTTGCATGGAACTGCTAACACTGTTCTTGCATGATAACTATTTCATGTTTGGTGACAATTTTTTTTATAGGTACGCGAGACCTCTTTGTGGTCAAATGCAGCATCAGCTTCCATCAACTGTTATATTGAAGCATTTGAAAGGGAGTTTGTTTGTGCCAATACTCTTTTCCAGAAACATTTTAAATGCTGGTTAAGATTTATTGATGATGTATTCTGCATTTGGGAGGGTACACCAGAAACTATACACATGTCTTTTAACAACTTAAATTTAATTAATCCTGAATTACAATACACTCTCGATTTTGACATGATTGAGGTCTCTTTTCTGCACATACTGATGCATAAACATGAAGAGGTTACACTTACCACGGATCTCTATGCCAAATAGCTTACCCGGTTCTCAATATAAACGCATATCCAGGAAAGTTTCTGAGAGAAATCTATTGCCCAACTGTCTAGATGAAATGACACATAAGTTCATGAAGAGAAATTACCCATTATGGATTCTCAAAAAGAATAACTCAGCAGGATCTCCGTCACCAAACCCTAAGACTGAGCATATACTTTTTGTACACAAATATCACCCTATAATGCCTAAGAATTACAACAGCATTAGAAAACACTGGCCACTACTTAACTACTTACAAAGGCTTACCCACAAGTAGATGCTTTAAAAAGGCCAGCATTAATGTGCACTAGGAGATATCGCAACATCAGAGAGCACCTTATTTAAGCAGACATTGTGTTAAGTGTCGAGTTCCCACCGCTGTACAGGGGGAATCTAGAGCCATGTCTGCTGCAGTCTCCCATTCTACATCAGCCGCAGTGGAGCCTGCTCAGCGGAGACGTCGGTCCCAGCATCTCGCTCAGCCTGATACTGTGCAAGGGTGACTGCTGCCTTTCCAGGCTTTGCTTTTGTAACCACACTGGTCAGCAGCGAGCAGGCTTTTCTGGGACTAAGTCCTGCTTTGCACACACTGAGCAAGCCCACGGGAGGACCTCTCATTGGAGGTCAGGGGTAACATGCTCAGGCCCTGTATCAGCAGCTATTGGTTCTCCAGGAAGGTCCTGAAGAGCTGCAACTATAAAACATTCGCATGGCTGCACGGCCATGCGCTAGTATCAAATGTGTATGGCTTAGGCCAGTGTATACTATACCACTCTTTATACATGTGGTGTGAGACTGTAGCGCTGGGACTGTACACTCAGGCAGGCAGTTAGTGTCAGTGGGGGCAATTAGCCATTGGCTTGCTTGCAAGCATAACCCTAGTTAGGGCTATAGTTTTTGTGTACAGCGCGACTCTGTGCGGCAACAGAGATCGCTTTCAGTTCACACGGGGTGAAGCTTAACCCACGTGTGAGCTCAGAGTTTATCCGCCATTACTTTGCATCAGATATCTCTGCACGGTGGACCCTGGGCTGCGAACGCACCTTGTTGCTTCCTATCTATACTCCGTGCGTTCCGCTAGCCATAACAGTATACTAGTGCCAGAGTCTGGCAAAGTAATGGTGGATGAACGGCGATTGCATTGGTACATCCAGCTGCTGGAGGGCAGGTTGGCGGCTCTCAAGCATGTAACCTCAGCGGTGTATGTTACCGCAATAGCTGTTCAGGCTGCTAGCGTGGCTGCAGCAACTTTAACAACTGCCACCCATGTTCCGACCTTATCCCACCTCCCGCTGCCAGAGAAATACTCTGCTGTCAGTATGTCATGTAGGGGTTTCGTGAGCCAGTGCGGTATTAACCTTGAGTTCCTGGCTGCAATTTTTCCCACAGAGCGGGCAAAGGTGGGATTCATTATTTCTCTTCTGTTGGACAGGGCGTTGGAGTGGGCTACGCCACTGTGAGAGCATGACGATCATGTGGTGCAGAGTACTCCGGTTTTTGAGCACTCTGAAACAGGACTTTTTAGGACCTCAGGTCAGCCATGATACGGTGCTCCAATTGCTGCCATTGACTCAGGGTACGTCCATGGTCAGCCATTTTGCCATCCACTTCCGGACTTTGGCATCTGAGCTGGAGTGGCCGGATAAAGCCCTCATCCCGGTATTTTGGAGGAAGCTGGCTGACCATGTGAAGGACGCTTTGGCCACTAGGGAGATTCCCGCCACACTGGAGGATCTCATACCTGTATCAACTCGCATCGACCTTTGTTTTAACGAACGAAGGTTGGAGCGAGCCCAGTGTAGGCAGAGGTTTCGGCTGGCTCCCACCTTTGCAAAACCTCAGGAATCTCCGGTCCAGGCGTCCGAGTCACATGAGGCTATGGAGGTGTCACGAGCGGGGTTTAAGTCCTGGACCGCTCGTACACTTAAGGTCTGTCATGTTTGCGGCAATCAGGACACCTTGCCTCTAGGTGTTCTCAGCAATCGGGAAAACGTCAGCATCTAGTGGTAGTTGGAGGAGGTACACTAGACACGGCGACATTTTCCTTCAAATTGTCCTTCAAGGGGATAATTACCAAAGGCCCATCCACTGTTATGGTAGAGCTTTGCGTGGACTCTGGGGTGGAGGGCAATTTTATGTCATCTGCTTTCGCCCAACGACACGCAAGTTCCCTGGTGATGCTCGCCAAACCAGTGACCGTTCGAGTGGTAAATGGGTCGACACTACCCTCACAGATTACTCACTAAACCATTCCATTTACTCTTTCCATGTCTCCATCTCATTAGGAGATTATTTCCCTATTAGTCATTCCCGAGGTAATGGATGAGGTCCTGTGGGGGATACCATGGTTACTGTTGTGAATTCTGCTCTTGGGCTCCCTCCGGTGGTTATAAGTGGTAGTGCTGCTGTCTTCAATCACAGCATGTCATCAGGTGGGTCCATTTAATGCAATCCACTGGGCTATTTAGTTTTGTTTCACCCTTTAGTCAGTGCCAGTTGTCCATTGTATCTTGGAGGGATTGCATCTCTGTCTGGCTCCTCTTGCCTTGCTATCATTTCAGCTAAGATAAGTTTCTGGTTTTTTGTTCTCTGTAGCACGCATGCATGTGCTTTTAATGTGCAGTGCAATCTATTGTGTTTTTGTCCAGCTTGACTTTGCTTGGATTTTTCTGTCATGCTGGTTTCTCTGGAGATGCAGATATACACTCTATGTCTTTAGTTAGATGTAGTTTATAGTATATCCTGCTGTGGATTTTTCTAGTGTTTAATACTGACCGCTTAGAACTCTGTCCTTTCCTTTCCTATTTAGCTAGAAGTGCCTCTTTTGCTAAATTCTGTCTTTTCTGCCTGTGTACGTATTTCCTCTTAAACTCACAGTCAATACTTGTGTGGGGCTGCCCTTCCTTTGGGAATCTGCTCTGAGGCAAGATAGTATTTCCCTTTTCCATCTTTAGGGGTATTTAGTCCTCCGGCTGTGTCGAGGTGTCTAGGCCATGTTAGGAACATCCCACGGCTACTTCTAGTTGCGGTGTCAGTATTAGGATTGCGGTCAGTACAGGTACCACCTACTCCAGAGTTCGTCTCATGCTGCTCCTAGGCCACCAGATCCTAACAGTACAACTGGCCTACAATGAGTTAATTGCTTCTCAAAAGAAGGGAAGGAAAGCGCTGAGCCATTTTTTTTCTGTAGTCTGTTTTGTCTTTTTTTCCCTCTTTACCTCTGGGTGGCTCAGGAGTTTGGCGCTGGCATGGATGTTCAGGAATTGGCTTCTTGTGTGGATCAGCTTGCTGCTAGAGTACAGGGTATTTCCGAGTATATCGATCAGACTCCGGTTTTAGAGCCTAGAATTCCAACTCCTGATTTGTTTTTTGGGGACAGGTCCAAATTTTTGAGCTTTAAAAATAACTGTAAACTGTTTTTTGCTCTGAAACCATGTTCCTCTGGTGATCCCATACAGCAGGGTAAAATTGTCAATTCTCTGCTGCGCGGTGATCCTCAGGATTGGGCATTTTCCCTGGAATCTGGGAATCTGGTTTTGCTTAATGTAGACACCTTTTTTCAGGCGCTAGGGTTATTGTATGATGAACCTAATTCGGTGGATCATGCTGAGAAGACCTTGTTGGCCATGTGTCAGGGTCAAGAAGCGGCAGAATCTTATTGCCAGAAATTTAGAAAATGGTCTGTGCTGACTAAATGGAATAAGGATGCCTTGGCAGCAATTTTCAGAAAGGGTCTTTCTGAATCCGTTAAAGATGTTATGGTGGGGTTCCCCACGTCTGCTGGTCTGAGTGATTCTATGTCTCTGGCCATTCAGATTGATCGGCGCTTGTGCGAGCGCAGAGTTGGGCACACTATGGCGTTATCTTCCGAGCGGAGTACTGAGCCTATGCAGTGTGATAGGATTTTGTCTAGAGCTGAACGACAAGGATTCAGACATCAGAATAGGTTGTGTTTTTACTGTGGTGATTCTACTCATAGTATTTCTGATTGCCCTAAGCGTACAAAGAGAATTGTTAGTTCCGTTACTATCAGTACTGTACAACCTAAATTTCTGTTATCTGTGACCCTGATCTGCTCATTATCGTCATTTTCTGTCATGGCATTTGTGGATTCAGGTGCCGCTTTGAACTTAATGGACTTAGAATTTGCCAAACGTTGTGGTTTCCCCTTGCAGCCTTTGCAGAACCCTATTCCTTTGAGGGGTATTGATGCTACACCATTGGCTAAAAATAAACCTCAGTTTTGGACACAGCTGACCATGTGCATGGCGCCAGCCCATCAGGAAGATTGTCGCTTTCTGGTGTTGCAGAATTTGCATGATGCTATTGTGCTGGGTTTCCCATGGTTACAGGTACATAATCCGGTGTTAGATTGGAAATCTATGTCTGTGACTAGTTGGGGTTGTGAGGGGGTTCATGGTGACATTCCTTTGATGTCAATTTCCTCTTCCCCTTCTTCTGAAATTCCTGAGTTTTTGTCAGATTTCCAGGATGTATTCAATGAACCCAAATCCAGTTCCCTTCCACCGCATAGGGACTGTGATTGTGCTATTGACTTGGTTCCAGGTTGTAAGTTCCCTAAAGGCCAACTTTTCAACCTGTCTGTGCCAGAACATGCCGCAATGCGGAGTTATGTTAAGGAGTCTTTGGAGAAGGGGCATATTCAGCCATCTTCTTCACCTTTGGGAGCAGGTTTTTTTTTAGTTGCCAAGAAGGATGGCTCCTTGAGACCCTGTATTGATTATCGCCTCTTGAATAAGACCACGGTCAAATTCCAATACCCTTTGCCTTTGCGTTCTGATTTGTTTGCTAGGATTAAGGGAGCTAGTTGGTTTACTAAGATTGACCTTCGAGGGGCATATAATCTTGTTCGTATTAAGCAGGGTGACGAATGGAAAACTGCGTTTAATACGCCCGAAGGCCATTTTGAATACCTTGTGATGCCATTCGGGCTCTCTAATGCTCCATCTGTGTTTCAGTCCTTCATGCATGATATCTTTCGGAGTTATCTTGATAAATTCATGATTGTATATTTGGATGATATTTTGATTTTTTCCGATGATTGGGAGTCTCATGTGAAACAGGTCAGGATGGTATTTCAGATCCTTTGTGAGAATGCCTTATTTGTGAAGGGGTCTAAGTGCCTCTTTGGAGTGCAGAAGGTTTCTTTTTTGGGCCTCATTTTTTCTCCATCATCTATAGAAATGGATCCAGTTAAGGTTCAGGCCATTCATGATTTGATTCAGCCCACATCCGTGAAGAGCCTTTAGAAATTTTTGGGCTTTGCTAATTTTTATCGCCGTTTCATTGCCAACTTCTCCAATGTGGTTAAACCCCTGACCGATTTGACGAAGAAGGGCGCCGATGTGACGAATTGGTCCTCTGCGGCGGTTTCTGCCTTTCAGGAGCTTAAACGCCGATTTACTTCTGCCCCTGTGTTGCGTCAGCCGGATGTTTCTCTTCCATTTCAGGTTGAGGTTGATGCTTCTGAGATTGGAGCAGGGGCCGTTTTGTCTCAGAGGAATTCTGATGGTTCCTTGATGAAACCGTGTGCCTTCTTTTCTCTAAAGTTTTCGACTGCAGAACGCAATTATGATGTCGGCAATCGTGAGTTGTTGGCTATGAAGTGGGCATTTGAGGAGTGGCGACATTGGCTTGAGTGGGCCAAGCACCGTATTGTGGTCTTGACCGATCATAAGAATCTGATTTACCTCGAGTCTGCCAGGCGGCTGAATCCTAGACAGGCTAGATGGTCCCTGTTTTTCTCCCGTTTTGATTTTGTGGTCTCGTATCTTCCAGGTTCTAAGAATATTAAGGCGGATGCCCTCTCTAGGAGCTTTTTGCCTGATTCTCCTGCGGTCCTTGAGCCGGTCGGTATTCTGAAGGAAGGCCTGATTCTTTCTGCCATCTCCCCTGATTTACGACGGGTTCTTCAGGAATTTCAGGCTAATAAACCGGACCGCTGTCCAGTGGGGAAACTGTTTGTTCCTGATAAATGGACTAGTAAAGTGATTTCTGAGGTTCATTGTTCTGTGTTGGCTGTCCATCCTGGGATTTTTGGTACCAGAGATTTGGTTGCTAGGTCCTTTTGGTGGCCTTCTTTGTCACAGGATGTGCATTCTTTTGTGCAATCCTGTGGGACTTGTGCGCGGGCTAAGCCTTGCTGTTCCCACGCTAGTGGGTTGCTTTTGCCTTTGCCGGTCCCTGAGAGGCCTTGGACGCATATTTCTATGGATTTTATTTCAGATCTTCCGGTTTCCCAGAGGATGTCGGTTACTTGGGTGGTTTGTGACCGATTTTCTAAGATGGTTCATTTGGTACCTTTGCCTAAATTGCCTTCCTCTTCTGATTTGGTTCCGTTGTTTTTTCAGCATGTGGTTCGTTTGCCTGGCATTCCGGAGAATATTGTGTCCGATAGAGGTTCCCAGTTTGTTTCTAGGTTTTGGCGGGCCTTTTGTGCTAAGCTGGGCATTGAAATATGTGGTGCCCGTTGTCCCCTCTGTTGATCCTCCTGCCGCGGTGTTGATTGATGGGGAGTTGGAGTATGTGGTTGAGAAGATTTTGGATTCTCGTTTTTCGAGGCGGAAGCTTCAGTATCTTGTCAAATGGAAGGGTTATGGCCAGGAGGATAATTCTTGGGTTGTTGCCTCCGATGTTCATGCTGACGATTTGGTTCGTGCCTCTCATTTGGCTCGTCCTGATCGGCCTGGGGGCTCTGGTGAGGGTTCGGTGACCCCTCCTCAAGGGGGGGTACTGTTGTGAATTCTGCTCTTGGGCTCCCTCTGGTGGTTATAAGTGGTAGCGCTGCTGTCTTCAATCACAGCATGTCATCAGGTGGGTCCATTTAATGCAATCCACTGGGCTATTTAGTTTTGTTTCACCCTTTAGTCAGTGCCAGTTGTCCATTGTATCTTGGAGGGATTGCATCTCTCTCTGGCTCCTCTTGCCTTGCTATCATTTCAGCTAAGATAAGTTTCTGGTTTTTTGTTCTCTGTAGCACGCATGCAGTGTGCTTTTAATGTGCAGTGCAATCTATTGTGTTTTTGTCCAGCTTGACTTTGCTTGGATTTTTCTGTCATGCTGGTTTCTCTGGAGATGCAGATATACACTCTATGTCTTTAGTTAGATGTAGTTTATAGTATATCCTGCTGTGGATTTTTCTAGTGTTTAATACTGACCGCTTAGAACTCTGTCCTTTCCTTTCCTATTTAGCTAGAAGTGCCTCTTTTGCTAAATTCTGTCTTTTCTGCCTGTGTACGTATTTTCTCTTAAACTCACAGTCAATACTTGTGGGGGGCTGCTCTTCCTTTGGGAATCTGCTCTGAGGCAAGATAGTATTTCCCTTTTCCATCTTTAGGGGTATTTAGTCCTCCGGCTGTGTCGAGGTGTCTAGGCCATGTTAGGAACATCCCACGGCTACTTCTAGTTGCGGTGTCAGTATTAGGATTGCGGTCAGTACAGGTACCACCTACTCCAGAGTACGTCTCATGCTGCTCCTAGGCCACCAGATCCTAACAGGCTATGCTACCACTCTCCTCATATAGAGTGGTCCTCTGGGAGAATTCTGGGATGAAGTAAATCCTATGAGGGTAGATGTCAGAGGGAGTGTGTTCAGGTTGCTACAACTGAGGTACTTGCAGATCTCTCCTCTCTCCCCAAGCAATATTGGACCTATGCGGACGTGTTCTCCAAAAGGGCTGTGGAGAACATTCCGCCTCATCGCCCCTATGATTGTCCTATAGACCTCTTGCCTGGTACTGAGCCTCCCCGGGGTTGAGTCTATCCGTTATCTCTTCCCGAGATGGAGGCAATGTCTCAGTACATCCGAGAGAATCTGGCAAGAGGATTCATTAGGAAGTCAGTGTCACCTGCAGGGTCTGGGTTCTTCTTCATGCAGAAGAAGAGTGGGGAACTATGTCCATGCAAAGACTACAGGGGTCTTAATGCCATCACCGTTTATAATAAGTACCCACTACCACTGATATCTGAGCTCATTGATAGGCTATGGGGAGCAAGAGTATTTACTAAATTAGATCTGCGGGTGCTTACAACCTGATTCGCATCCGTGAGTTGGATGAATGGTAGACGGCTTTTAACACCAGGGATGGGCACTATGAATATCTGGTGATGCCCTTCGGGCTCTGTAAAGCCCCAGCCATTTTCCAAGACTTTGTGAACGACATCTTCTGGGATATGCTCACCACCTCGGTCATAGTCTATCTGGATGATATTCTCATCTACTCTTCAGATATTGACTCCCACTGGAGAGATGTTTGCAAAGTCTTTGACCTCTTACGGGCAAACTCCCTCTACGCCAAGTTAGAGAAGTGTGTGTTTGAGCCGGAGCCCTTGCCTTTCCTTGGCTATGTCATCTCTGCCCAGGGATTGGCTATGGATCCTGCCAAGCTACAGACTGTGATGGACTGGCAGGAACCCCATTCACTTAAAGCGGTGCAGCACTTTATGGGGTTCATTAATTACTATCGCCAGTTCATTCCCAACTTCTCAACTTTGGTAGCTCTCTTGGTTGACCTCACCAAGAAAGGAGCAAATCCCAAATTGTGGTCGGAGGAGGTCTCTAAGGCCTTTCTCTGTCTTAAGGCACACTTCGCTAGCGCTCCCATTCTACATTGCCCCAATGTAGATAAGCCATTTATAATGGAGGTGGATGCCTCTTCCATTGGTGCTGGAGCAGTCCTCTTCCAAAAGGATGCTCAAGGTTGGAAGAATCCTTGCTTCTTCTTTTCCAAGACCTTTTCATCTGCGGAGAGGAATTATTCCATCGGGGACAGGGAGTTGCTAGCTATGAAGTTGGCTTTCTCAGAGTGGAGACACCTCCTGGAGGGGGCTCGTTTTCCCTTCCAAGTTTTTACTGATCACAAAAATTTGGTCTACTTACAGACAGCCCAGCGGCTAAATTCTCGCCAGGCCAGATGGTTCCTGTTCTTCTACCAGTTCCATTTCACCCTCCATTTTCTCTCTGGGGAGAACATTCGTGCCGACAATCTCCCGCTCCGCAGTGTCATCTGAGGAGGAGGAGCCTTGACTTAGTGTCCCTTCAGAGAACCTGATAACTGTGGCTCCACTTTCGCTAGAGTCTGTGCCCCCAGGCAAGACTTTCGTTCCATCTAATTTGCGACAGGAGGCTCTCTCTTGGGCTCACTCCTCCAGGGTGGGTGGACATTTTGGGACCAAGAGGACATCTGAGCTTTTGGGGAGGACGTACTGGTGGCCGCATATTGCTCATGACATCAGGGACTATATTTGGGCATGTGTCTCCTGCGCCAAGAATCGATCTCCTCGGCAACGGCCTGCTGGGCTACTTTACCCCCTGCCAGTAGCAGACAGGCCTTGGGAGATGGTCGGGATGGACTTCATGGTAGGCTTACTGGAGTCTCGTAGCTGCACGTTTATCTGGGTAGTCACCGATCATTTCTCTAAAATGGTGCACTTGGTGCCACTTCCACGGTTAACTTCTGCACGGGCCTTGGCGACGTTGTTCATAAAACATATTTTCCGTCTACATGGCATGCCTGACAAAATTGTCAGTGACCGGGTTTTCCAGTTCACATCTCGGTTTTGGAGAGAGCTCTGTCGTTTACTCAGCATAGAACTGAATCTCTCTTCTGCATATCATCCCGAGACGAATGGGTTGGTAGAGAGGGCCAACCAGACTCTGGTGACATATTTGCGACATTTTGTCGCTGCTAGGCAGGATGACTGGGCATCTCTGCTACCTTGGGAGGAATTTGCTTTGAAAAAAGCCATAGCTGACTCCACCGGGCAGACTTAATTACTTAATTATGGCCAGCATCCGCGTGTCCCTCTGCCCAATCCCATGTCATCCACCGATTCTAGGGTCGCAGACTGGGCGGTGGAGGCACATGACATTTGGGATCGCACACAGGATGCCATCCGGGCCTCCAAAGAGAGAATGAGGGTTTCTGCCTATGCACACCGGCGCCCCGCTCCTTGCTCCTGGTGACTAGGTGTGGCTCTCCGCCCATAACATCAGGCTCCGAGTTGAGTCCACTAAGTTTGCGCTTCACTACATAGGCCCTTTCAAGGTTCTGGAACAGGTTAACCCTGTAGTCTACCGACTGGCTATTCCTTCACTCCTTGGTATCACCGACACTTTCCATGTATCTCTCTTAAAGCCAGTCTATATGTCCTGGTTTTCCGAGTCATCTGCCGGGACATTGGGTTCATTGTTGTGAACTCTGTTCTCGAACTCCCTCCTGTGGTCAGGAATGGTATTCTGTGAGTTCTGTCCGTGGGTTCCCTCTGGTGGCTGAAAGTGGAGCTGCTGGTCTTGAAGTGGCTTCCTGAGCTGCATCGTTTAGGACTGGGCTGGTTCCTCTATTTAACTCTGCTCAGATCGTTACTTGATGCCAGCTGTCAATGTATCAGTACTGGTTCAGATCTCACTTGGATCTCCTGATGACCTGTCTACTTCAGCAGAAGCTAAGTCCCTGCTAAGCTCATTTGTTGTTCATTTGTGTGCTGAATATATTTCTGAGTACCTGCTAAGTTTTGTCCAGCTGGCTATCATGATATTGTTTCGCTAGCTGGAAGCTCTGGGTTGCAGAGTGACACCTACCGCACCGTGAGTCGGTGCGGGGTTTTTTTGCTCACTCTGCATGGCTTTTTGTAGTTTTTTGTGCTGACCGCAAAGATCCCTTTATCTATCTTCTGTCTATTTAGTAAGTCTGGCCTCCTTTGCTGAAACCTGTCTCATTCCTGTGTTTGTGCCTTCCTCTTAACTCACAGTCATTATATGTGGGGGGCTGCCCTTTTCCTTTGGGGAATTTCTCTGAGGCAAGGTGAGGCTATATTTCTCTTTAGGGGTAGTTAACTCTCAGGCTGTGAAGAGTCATCTAGGCAGAGTCAGGCACGATCCACGGCTAATTCTAGTGTGTGTGATAATAGGATTAGGGCTGCAGTCAGCAGAGCTCCCACTTCCCAGAGCTCGCTCTATTTTGCAGTTTTGACTATCAGGTCATTCCAGGTGCTCCTAACCACCAGGTCCATAACAGTTCATCCTTGGATGAGTACGAGGTGACCTCTATCTTGGGGTGCAAGGTGGTACGTGGCAAAAAATACTATCTGGTGGACTGGAAGGGTCACGGCCCAGAGGACAGAACCTGGGAACCTGTGGAGCTCATTCGGGCTCCGTTGCTCATTGCAGCCTTTGAGCGTAGCGAGGCCCAAGGGGGGTAATGTTAGGTGTCGAGTTCCCACCACTGCACAGGGGGAATCTTGAGCCATGTCTGCTGCGGTCTCCCATTCTACGTGGAGCTTGCTCAGCGGAGACATTGGTCCCAGCTTCTCGCTCAGCGTGATACTGTGCAAAGGGTGACTGCTGCCTTTCCAGGCTTTGCTTTTGTAACCACACTGGTCAGCAGCGAGCAGGCTTTTCTGGGACTAAGTCCTGCTTTGCATACACTGAGCATGCCCACGGGAGGACCTCTCATTGGAGGTCGGGGGTCACACACTCATGCCCTGTAGCAACTCCAATTGGTTCTACCGGAAAGTCCTGAAGAGCTGCAACTATAAAACATTCGCATGGCTGCACGGCCATGTGCTAGTATCAAGTGTGTATGGCTTAGGCCAGTGGATACTATACCACTCTTTATACATGTGGTGTGAGACTGTAGCGCTGGGACTGTACACTCAGGCTGGCAGTTAGCGTCAGTGGGGGCAATTAGCCGTTGGCTTGCTTGCAAGCACAACCCTAGTTAGGGCTATAGTTTTTGTGTACAGCGCGATTCTGCGGCAACAGAGATCACTTTCAGTTCACACGGGGTGAAACTTAACCCACGTGTGAGCTCAGAGTTTATCCACCATTACTTTGCAGCAGATATCTCTGCACGGTGGACCCTGGGCTGCGAACGCACCTTGTTGCTTCCTACCTATACTAGGTGCGTTCCGCTAGCCCTAACACGTTGTAAGTCTATCCAAAGAACTAACAAAAAACTTTCTGTGATCTAAAAGGACAGGCCCATTCCCATGCCTAGGTTGTGCTACCTATTCCATTGTTATTAAATCAAGCTATGTAACGCATCAAAAGTCAGGGAGTAAGTACCCAATTAATGGATTCTATACCTGCAATACTAATTTTGAGATCAACGTAATCAAATGTCCCTGTGGCAATTTATACATTGGAGAGACTACTCAAAACGTAAGAGATAGGATTGCAAGCAATAAATCTACCATTTGATGCAAGAAAATGTAACTCCCATTTTTCCACCACTTTACAGCAGCAAAGCACACAGTATCACAACTTTCAAATACTATAACAGGTTTCTAGACCCAGACGAGGTGGCAACTATCTTAGACTAATTAAGGAGAGGGAATCATATCGGATTCACACATTACAGACACTGTCACCAAAAGGTATAAATAGGGAATTGGACTATCTAACCCATTGAAAGAGCTAACATTTGGAATGTATTATTTCTGAATATAACCTTCATTCGTTTTGTCTATGATTAGGTATTCTGTCTACGACTAGATACCCATCTCTCTTATCTCATCTGACTATTTTTTCCCCCTTTTCAGACTCACTGATACTCATACATCCCAAGGGGTAATTATAAAACATTTTGATTCCAATTGTAACTATTTTCTTTTTTTATTTTCTCTTTTCAATTATCCATTTTATTTCCCCTTTTTTCATTTTCCTATTCCCTCCATTTTTTCATTTTTTCATTTTCTTCATTGTTTTCATCTTTTTTATTTTTCATGTGTCCATTTTTCATTATTAGAAATTTTCATATTATTTTCATTTTATTTCATTAGCATAACATTACTCAACAATCTGTATTACATTTCCATATCATGAATTTCATCTTCATGTCCACTGAAAACCTTTTATATTATTCAGTATCACAACCACTTAAATCACATCCAGTCCATTGAAAGTCTGACCGCTTAATTACTCTTAGCATTTACCAGCTCCCGCACTGTATTCACATAATGAATACATATAAACCGACAATGCTATGTTTGATACATCATTACCTGCACGCTAATGCCAGTGCGCACATGCCACTTTGATACGCAACCCCAAGCCTCATTCTGGTCAGTATAGACATGTGCCTTCTGGTATCATCACACCAGAAGTACTTACATCAGCGCCCATTTAACCGCCACTGACAACACACAGCAAAGATAGGTGAATCCACACCAGATCCCTCCTGCAACCAGCCAGACAGTCGATATGCCTAACGCTTGCTTTTATCCATGCCGGTAGTCCTCAGGAACTCATGTTACCTGTATATTCTTTACAGGTTAGACATCACCAGAGGGGTTTTTCCCCTACATTGAACTCCACTGCAAATTCTCATAGGTCAGTACCAGTGTCATACATGTGTCTACTTTCCCCAGGAACGACCATTCTTACTCCTTTTCCCTCTCCATTATTTTCCTGTACCACTTAACTCTATGTTTTATATATTGTGATTTATGTGCTGCATAGAACCGTATAGTCAAGGGGACCTCTCTAAAACATCCAAAGCTATGAAAACTTCAGGCAGTACTTACCCCACTGATCACATTCTCAGAACCTTTCTTCATTTATTGTGGGCATTTACATAACGTCATCTACTGCTCTTTCTCAATCTCTGCTATCTTTAGTGACATATATGTTTATGCTCTAGTTTTGTTATTTTGTTATTTTTGCAGATTTTTTACTTTATGTTATTTTAAATTACTCTCTTTGTATTTTATGTACAGCACATTAATTGTTATATATTATTTTTGTAGCGATGTTTGATAAAGACCCAGAATTGGGTCAAAATTTTACTGCATCCCACTTTCCATATCATCATTTAATTTGTTATCCAATGGTGTGGTGAATATAAGATACTTAATAAATTAATCACTGTTTGCAAATACCGGAGAGTGTAGCTGTTTGTTTATTTAGATCCTTGGATTTATCCAGTCCAGCCAGCACCCCCTACCTCGCTGAGTGCCCATCTTTTCTGCTATCTATATGCAACTATGGTATAGGAATTTTTATTTAGTGCTAGTTTGTACGATCTTTACAAATGGGGGACTCACAAGGTATTAATGCAGAGCAGACTAAAGACACGACCCAGATAATCATGTGACATATCCATCTATATAATCGTCTAAGGGGTACTTCCGTCTGTCTGTCTGTAATGGAAATCCCGCGTCGCTGATTGATCAATCCGCGAAAGGCTTAGTTCGGTGGCGAATTGGCCCCTCCCTACTCTCCTCCAGTCAGTGCCCCCTCCCTACTCCCCTCCAGTCAGTGCCAGTGTGTCGCCCCATCCTGGACCAACTTTTTACTATTGATGCTGCCTGATTTTGACTAGAGCAGAACGGCAGGAATTCAGACGTCAGAATGGGCTGTGTTTTTACTGTGGTGATTCTGCTCATGTTATTTCTGATTGCCCTAAGCGTACTAAGAGGGTCGCTAGGTCTGTCACCATTAGTACTGTACAGCCTAAATTTCTTTTGTCTGTTACCCTGATTTGCTCATTATCGTCCTTTTCTGTTATGGCATTTGTGGATTCAGGCGCTGCCCTGAACTTAATGGACTTGGAGTTCGCCAGACGCTGTGGTTTTTCCTTGCAGCCTTTGCAGAGCCCTATTCCCTTAAGGGGGATTGATGCTACACCATTGGCCAAGAATAAACCTCAGTACTGGACACAGTTAACCATGTACTTGGCTCCAGCACATCAGGAAGATTGTCGTTTTCTGGTTTTGCATAATTTGCATGATGTTGTTGTGCTGGGTTTTCCATGGTTACAGGTACATAATCCGGTGTTGGATTGGAAATCTATGTCTGTGACTAGTTGGGGTTGTCAAGGGATACATAGTGATGTTCCTTTAATGTCAATTTCTTCTTCCCCCTCTTCTGAAGTTCCTGAATTTTTGTTGGATTTCCCGGATGTATTTGATGAGCCCAAGCCCAGTTCCCTTCCTCCACATAGGGACTGCGATTGTGCTATTAACTTGATTCCTGGCTGTAAGTTCCTTAAGGGCAGACTTTTCAATCTGTCTGTGCCAGAGCATGCCGCCACGCGGAGTTATGTTAAGGAGTCTTTGGAGAAGGGGCATATTCGCCCGTCTTCGTCACCGTTGGGAGCGGGATTCTTTTTTGTTGCCAAGAAGGATGGCTCCTTGAGACCCTGTATTGATTATCACCTTCTCAATAAGATCACGGTGAAATTTCAATACCCTTTACCTTTGCTTTCTGATTTGTTTGCTCGGATTAAGGGGGCTAGTTGGTTTACTAAGATTGACCTTCGAGGGGCGTATAATCTTGTTCGTATTAAACAGGGTGATGAATGGAAAACAGCATTTAATACGCCCGAAGGCCATTTTGAATATCTTGTGATGCCATTCAGGCTCTCTAATGCTCCATCTGTGTTTCAGTCCTTTATGCATGATATCTTCCGGAATTATCTTGATAAATTCATGATTGTATATTTGGATGATATTTTGATTTTTTCCGATGATTGGGAGTCTCATGTGAAACAGGTCAGGATGGTATTTCAGATCCTTCGTGCTAATGCTTTGTTTGTGAAGGGGTGTAAGTGCCTTTTTGGAGTTCAGAAGGTTTCTTTTTTGGGTTTCATTTTTTCTCCCTCGGCTATAGAAATGGATCCTGTTAAGGTCCAGGCCATTCATGATTGGATTCAACCCCCATCTGTGAAGAGCCTTCAGAAATTTTTGGGCTTTGCTAATTTTTATCGCCGTTTCATTGCTAATTTTTCCAGTGTGGTTAAGCCCCTGACCGATTTGACGAAGAAAGGCGCTGATGTGATTAATTGGTCCTCTGCGGCTGTTGAGGCCTTTCAGGAGCTTAAACGTCGATTTACTTCTGCCCCTGTGTTGCATCAGCCGGATGTTTCTCTTCCTTTTCAGGTTGAGGTTGACGCTTCTGAGATTGGGGCAGGAGCCATTTTGTCTCAGAGAATTTCTGATGGTTCTTTGATGAAACCGTGTGCCTTCTTCTCCAGAAAGTTTTCGCCTGCGGAGCGTAATTATGATGTCGGCAATCGGGAGTTGTTGGCTATGAAGTGGGCATTCGAGGAGTGGCGACATTGGCTTGAGGGAGCCAAGCATCGCGTTGTGGTCTTGACCGATCATAAGAATCTGATTTACCTCGAGTCTGCCAAGCGGTTGAATCCTAGACAAGCTCGATGGTCCCTGTTTTTCTCCCGTTTTGATTTTGTGGTCTCGTATCTTCCGGGATCTAAGAATATGAAGGCTGATGCCCTCTCTAGGAGTTTGTTGCCTGATTCTCCGGGAGTACTTGAGTGGGTTGGTATTCTCAAGGAGGGGGTGATTCTTTCTGCCATCTTCCCTGATTTACGGCGGGTGATTCGGGAATTTCTGGCTGATAAACCTGACTGCTGTCCAGTGGGGAAACTGTTTGTTCCTGATAGATGGACTAGTAAGGTAATTTCTGAGGTTCATTGTTCGGTGTTGGCTGGTCATCCTGGGATTTTTGATACCAGAGATTTGGTTGCTAGGTCCTTTTGGTGGCCTTCCTTGTCGCGGTATGTGCGTTCTTTTGTGCAGTCCTGTGAAACTTGTGCCCGGGCCAAGCCTTGCTGTTCCCGTGCTAGTGGGTTGCTTTTGCCTTTGCCGGTCCCTGAGAGGCCCTGGACGCATATTTCCATGGATTTTATTTTGGATCTTCCTGTTTCCCAGAAGATGTCTGTTATCTGGGTGGTTTGTGACCGGTTTTCTAAGATGGTCCATTTGGTACCTTTGCCTAAGTTGCCTTCCTCCTCTGATTTGGTTCCATTGTTTTTTCAGCATGTGGTTCGTTTGCATGGCATTCCGGAGAATATTGTGTCTGACAGAGGTTCCCAGTTTGTTTCTAGGTTTTGGCGGTCCTTTTGTGCTAGAATGGGCATTGATTTGTCTTTTTCTTCAGCATTTCATCCTCAGACAAATGGCCAAATTGAGTGAACCAATCAGACCTTGGAAACCTATTTGAGATGCTTTGTGTCTGCTGATCAGGATGATTGGGTGACCTTCTTACCGTTGGCTGAGTTTGCCATTAAGGCCGGGGTCACACTAGACCGTAATACGGACGAGTGCTATGCGATAAAAAAATCGCATAGCACTCGGCCCAATGTTAACCTATGATGCAGCTCCCATCATCCGATATTTTCTCCACCGTATTCAGGATCCGAGGGAAATCGCAGCATGCTGCGATTGTCAGCGTATCTCGGCCGAGGCTCACCAATGAAAGTCTATGGGTGCGAGAAAAAATCGGATTACACACGGACCATGCGTGTGCATTGCGAGAAATACGCAGTGGTGTTCTATAGAAAAGCCCCCCCCGTGGCTAAAAACATCTACATAGTAACATAGTAACATAGTAACATAGTTAGTAAGGCCGAAAAAAGACATTTGTCCATCCAGTTCAGCCTATATTCCATCATAATAAATCCCCAGATCTACGTCCTTCTACAGAACCTAATAATTGTATGATACAATATTGTTCTGCTCCATGAAGACATCCAGGCCTCTCTTGAACCCCTCGACTGAGTTCGCCATCACCACCTCCTCAGGCAAGCAATTCCAGATTCTCACTGCCCTAACAGTAAAGAATCCTCTTCTATGTTGGTGGAAAAACCTTCTCTCCTCCAGACGCAAAGAATGCCCCCTTGTGCCCGTCACCTTCCTTGGTATAAATAGATCCTCAGCGAGATATTTGTATTCTCCCCTTATATACTTATACATGGTTATTAGATCGCCCCTCAGTCGTCTTTTTTCTAGACTAAATAATCCTAATTTCACTAATCTATCTGGGTATTGTAGTTCTCCCATCCCCTTTATTAACTTTGTTGCCCTCCTTTGTACTCTCTCTAGTTCCATTATATCCTTCCTGAACACCGGTGCCCAAAACTGGACACAGTACTCCATATGCGGTCTAACTAGGGATTTGTACAGAGGCAGTATAATGCTCTCATCATGTGTATCCAGACCTCTTTTAATGCACCCCATGATCCTGTTTGCCTTGGCAGCTGCTGCCTGGCACTGGCTGCTCCAGGTAAGTTTATCATTAACTAGGATCCCCAAGTCCTTCTCCCTGTCAGATTTACCCAGTGGTTTCCCGTTCAGTGTGTAATGGTGATATTGATTCCTTCTTCCCATGTGTATAACCTTACATTTATCATTGTTAAACCTCATCTGCCACCTTTCAGCCCAAGTTTCCAACTTATCCAGATCCATCTGTAGCAGAATACTATCTTCTCTTGTATTAACTGCTTTACATAGTTTTGTATCATCTGCAAATATCAATATTTTACTGTGTAAACCTTCTACCAGATCATTAATGAATATGTTGAAGAGAACAGGTCCCAATACCGACCCCTGCGGTACCCCACTGGTCACAGCGACCCAGTTAGAGACTATACCATTTATAACCACCCTCTGCTTTCTATCACTAAGCCAGTTACTAACCCATTTACACACATTTTCCCCCAGACCAAGCATTCTCATTTTGTGTACCAACCTCTTGTGCGGCACGGTATCAAACGCTTTGGAAAAATCGAGATATACCACGTCCAATGACTCACCGTGGTCCAACCTATAGCTTACCTCTTCATAAAAACTGATTAGATTGGTTTGACAGGAGCGATTTCTCATAAACCCATGCTGATATGGAGTTAAACAGTTATTCTCATTGAGATATTCCAGAATAACATCCTTCAGAAACCCTTCAAATATTTTACCAACAGTAGAGGTTAGACTTACTGGCCTATAATTTCCAGGTTCACTTTTAGAGCCCTTTTTGAATATTGGCACCACATTTGCTATGCGCCAGTCCTGCGGAACAGACCCCGTCGCTATAGAGTCCCTAAAAATAAGAAATAATGGTTTATCTATTACATTACTTAGTTCTCTTAGTACTCGTGGGTAGGGTTGAGCGACTTTCATTTTTTTAAGATCGAGTAGGGTTTTGGGAAACCCGATTTTGTCCAGAGTCGAGTCGAGTGCAGTCGGCCGATTATCGCTAAAAGTCGGGGATCGACCGAAACACGAAACCCAATGCAAGTCAATGGGGAAGCATAGTCGGCAGTGAGTGGAGGCCAGGAAAACACCTACAGTGCCCATTTTAATGCCAAAAACATCCATTCTTGTTTCTGAAGCTTGCCAATCTTAATTAACTGTATAATAATAGTTGGGCATAGGGAATTGGGGGAAAGTTGTGGGGGGAGTAGGGCTGGCTCAAGTTTTTCGTGGGCCCAGGAAATGCGGACTACGTCACGGCGGTGTTGCAGGGAAAGGTAAGTATTTAAACGTTGCAAGTGCTGTGATCCTGAGCAAGCAGGGGGGGCCCACTCGTTCGCATTGGCACTGGCACAGGGCCCCTCAAAGTACGGCGGTGTGTTTGCATGGCGGGGGCGCCTCCCACCAGCAGCGACACTTTTGCGTACTCTGAGGGGCCCTGTGCCAGTGACGTCGCCAACGAGTATGCCCCCCCACCTGATGAAGGAACCTGCACTTTCATCTGCACCTTCCTCTTTGTCCCTGTGTAAGGTGGTATAACATGCGGGAAGGGGAACCTTACTTTCAGCAGGGTCAGATTCTGGCTGTGTAGAGTACAAGGGGAATGTAGTGGTCTAGGTCAATGTACCAGCAGACTCATTTAGCAGTGGCTGGGCAATGGGCAGGATGAGGAGGAAACAGATATAGGGCCAAAGAATAAAGTAGGCTAAATGCAGTTCAAAATTGGTAACAGGACTAAACAGGCGGCATTGCTTTGTTCAGTGGAGTAGCAAACCCAAGAGCAGCAGACACTGTTTCAAGGGCCTAACCACACTAGTAGGCCAAATGCAGTTTAATATCTGATAGTATAGGGCGAAAGCCAGAATGTGGAAGCTCAGCTTTGTTCAGTTGAGGACAACACCAGGGAGGGGCAGACACCTTTAGTAGGCCGGAAAAGCCTATTGCATTTTTTAAAATGGTAATTTGGAGCAGAAGGTTGAAGCTCAGCTTTATTTAGTTGAGGACAACACCAGGCAGGGGCACACAGACAGACACCTTTAGTAGGCCGGAAAAGCCTATTGCATTTTTTAAAATGGTAATTTGGAGCAGAAGGTTGAAGCTCAGCTTTATTTAGTTGAGGACAACACCAGGCAGGGGCACACAGACAGACACCTTTAGTAGGCCGGAAAAGCCTATTGCATTTTTTAAAATGGTAATTTGGAGCAGAAGGTTGCAGCTCAGCTTTATTTAGTTGAGGGCAACACCAGGGAGGGGCAGAAGCCGTTAGTAGGCCCTAACCACCATTTTGTTTTTTAAAAACCACTTAATGAGAGCCGGAAGGTTGAAGCTCAGCTTTATTCAGTTGAGGACAACACCAGGCAGGGGCACACAGACAGACACCTTTAGTAGGCCGGAAAAGCCTATTGCATTTTTTAAAATGGTAATTTGGAGCAGAAGGTTGAAGCTCAGCTTTATTTAGTTGAGGACAACACCAGGCAGGGGCACACAGACAGACACCTTTAGTAGGCCGGAAAAGCCTATTGCATTTTTTAAAATGGTAATTTGGAGCAGAAGGTTGAAGCTCAGCTT
The DNA here is from genome assembly GCF_051348905.1 of Ranitomeya variabilis. NCBI lineage: Eukaryota > Metazoa > Chordata > Amphibia > Anura > Dendrobatidae > Ranitomeya > Ranitomeya variabilis. The sequence goes on along the minus strand of NC_135232.1, from coordinate 1,009,132,642 downwards.
TATTTAGTTGAGGACAACACCAGGCAGGGGCACACAGACAGACACCTTTAGTAGGCCGGAAAAGCCTATTGCATTTTTTAAAATGGTAATTTGGAGCAGAAGGTTGCAGCTCAGCTTTATTTAGTTGAGGGCAACACCAGGGAGGGGCAGAAGCCGTTAGTAGGCCCTAACCACCATTTTGTTTTTTAAAAACCACTTAATGAGAGCCGGAAGGTTGAAGCTCAGCTTTATTCAGTTGAGGACAACACCAGGCAGGGGCACACAGACAGACACCTTTAGTAGGCCGGAAAAGCCAATTGCATTTTTTAAAATGGTAATTTGGAGCAGAAGGTTGAAGCTCAGCTTTATTTAGTTGAGGACAACACCAGGCAGGGGCACACAGACAGACACCTTTAGTAGGCCGGAAAAGCCTATTGCATTTTTTAAAATGGTAATTTGGAGCAGAAGGTTGAAGCTCAGCTTTATTTAGTTGAGGACAACACCAGGCAGGGGCACACAGACAGACACCTTTAGTAGGCCGGAAAAGCCTATTGCATTTTTTAAAATGGTAATTTGGAGCAGAAGGTTGCAGCTCAGCTTTATTTAGTTGAGGGCAACACCAGGGAGGGGCAGAAGCCGTTAGTAGGCCCTAACCACCATTTTGTTTTTTAAAAACCACTTAATGAGAGCCGGAAGGTTGAAGCTCAGCTTTATTCAGTTGAGGACAACACCAGGCAGGGGCACACAGACAGACACCTTTAGTAGGCCGGAAAAGCCTATTGCATTTTTTAAAATGGTAATTTGGAGCAGAAGGTTGAAGCTCAGCTTTATTTAGTTGAGGGCAACACCAGGGAGGGGCAGAAGCCGTTAGTAGGCCCTAACCAAAGTTGAAGGCCAAATGCAGTTTAATTTCTGATACTATAGGCCGAAAGCCAGAAGGTGGAAGCTCCGATTTAGACAGTGGAGAACAATTTGAATTAGGGACTGCAGACAGACTTAGTAGGCTGTCCCCTGTGGACCATGCATCCAACACATTAACCCATTGCGCCGTAATGGACACGTAATCTTCCGTGGCCATGCCTACAGGTCCATGCGTCTGTTGTCAGGTGCACCTTTGTACTCACAGATTGCCAGAGTGTATGGACAATGCGGTCTTCTACATGCTGGTGGAGGGTTGGGATGGCTTTTCTCGCAAAAGAAGTGTCGACTGGTTAGCTTGTAGCGTGGTACAGCGTAGTCCATCATGGCCTTATTAATAGTAAATAAAATATATAACTAGGCTCTATGAACTTTTAAATAGGTTCCAGGGGTACACGGGCAGCATTGGTGTGGTCAGTGGAGGAGTATTGCAAGTAGGGGCTGCAGACAGGCTATCAAAGGCCTAAAATACCAAACAGTAGGCACTCATGGCAGTTTTACATCGGTTACATGGATACACAGGCAGGCACTCCAGGCAGCATTGTGGTCAGTGGAGGAGTATTGCAAGTAGGGGCCGCAGACAGGCTATCAAAGGCCTAAAATAACAAACAATAGGCTCATTGCAGTTTTACAGCGGTTACATGGATAGACGGGCAGGCAGCTTGGTGGTGAGTGGAGGAGTATTTAAAGTAGGGACCGCAGACAGGCTTCAAAGGCCTAACATAAGAAAATGGGCTGGCTGTAGGCACTTTATAATTGGTTCCAGGGGTACACGGGCAGCAGTGGTCTGGCCAGTGGAGGACTAGTGGAAGGAGGGACCGCAGACAGGCTTCAAAGGCCTAACATAAAAAAATGGGCTGGCTGTAGGCACTTTATAATTGGTTCCAGGGGTACACGGGCAGCAGTGGTCTGGTCAGTGGAGGACTAGTGGAAGGAGGGACCGCAGACAGGCTTCAAAGGCCTAACATAAAAAAATGGGCTGGCTGTAGGCACTTTATAATTGGTTCCAGGGGTACACGGGCAGCAGTGGTCTGGTCAGTGGAGGACTAGTGGAAGGAGGGACCGCAGACAGGCTTCAAAGGCCTAACATAAAAAAATGGGCTGGCTGTAGGCACTTTATAATTGGTTCCAGGGGTACACGGGCAGCAGTGGTCTGGCCAGTGGAGGACTAGTGGAAGGAGGGACCGCAGACAGGCTTCAAAGGCCTAACATAAAAAAATGGGCTGGCTGTAGGCACCTTATAATTGGTTCCAGGGGTACACGGGCAGCAGTGGTCTGGTCAGTGGAGGACTAGTGGAAGGAGGGACCGCAGACAGGCTTCAAAGGCCTAACATAAAAAAATGGGCTGGCTGTAGGCACTTTATAATTGGTTCCAGGGGTACACGGGCAGCAGTGGTCTGGCCAGTGGAGGACTAGTGGAAGGAGGGACCGCAGACAGGCTTCAAAGGCCTAACATAAAAAAATGGGCTGGCTGTAGGCACTTTATAATTGGTTCCAGGGGTACACGGGCAGCAGTGGTCTGGTCAGTGGAGGACTAGTGGAAGGAGGGACCGCAGACAGGCTTCAAAGGCCTAACATAAAAAAATGGGCTGGCTGTAGGCACTTTATAATTGGTTCCAGGGGTACACGGGCAGCAGTGGTCTGGCCAGTGGAGGACTAGTGGAAGGAGGGACCGCAGACAGGCTTCAAAGGCCTAACATAAAAAAATGGGCTGGCTGTAGGCACTTTATAATTGGTTCCAGGGGTACACGGGCAGCAGTGGTCTGGCCAGTGGAGGACTAGTGGAAGGAGGGACCGCAGACAGGCTTCAAAGGCCTAACATAAAAAAATGGGCTGGCTGTAGGCACTTTATAATTGGTTCCAGGGGTACACGGGCAGCAGTGGTCTGGTCAGTGGAGGACTAGTGGAAGGAGGGACCGCAGACAGGCTTCAAAGGCCTAACATAAAAAAATGGGCTGGCTGTAGGCACTTTATAATTGGTTCCAGGGGTACACGGGCAGCAGTGGTCTGGCCAGTGGAGGACTAGTGGAAGGAGGGACCGCAGACAGACTTCAAAGGCCTAACATAAAAAAATGGGCTGGCTGTAGGCACTTTATAATTGGTTCCAGGGGTACACGGGCAGCAGTGGTCTGGTCAGTGGAGGACTAGTGGAAGGAGGGACCGCAGACAGGCTTCAAAGGCCTAAAATAACAAACAATAGGCTCATGGCAGTTTTACAGCGGTTACATGGATACACGGGCAGCTTGGTGGTGAGTGGAGGAGTAGTGCAAGGAGTGTCTGTCCCAGTACTCCCAAAATATAAATAGATGTTAATGTCTCGCAAAACAACCAAAACAAAAAAAAAGGTGGCATACTTAGGTACAGGGGTGGGCTCATCTGCTGAGTTTCTGACATAGTAATTTGGCAGTAACTATTTAATGGTGCCAATATAGGACACAGACACAGACTACTTTAAGTTGCATCATAGATGTCTACAAATTTGTATTGTCAGTGCCAGACATTGAATGATGTCAGCGAATAGACTAAAGATTGGTGGAGCTGTGCGACATAATTTTGCATGTGGTAGAGCACATTTTGAGCTGGGGTAGGGGGGAACTCTCTAGAGGCCGGCGGGACCGCCCCAGGGCCCCTCATGTTACAACGGTGTGTCTGACGTTGGGTGCGCACCACCACCGCCAGAGACACTACATTGTACTATGAGGGACCCAGTAGCAATGCCGTCAACCAAAAGCGAGCACACCCACCTCTTCAGACAAACAGCAGTCTCACGGGTGCTTGCGCAAAGTCGCGATACCACGGCCCCGTGTGGGTAGTTTGGCCATTTAGGGAGGTGTAAACATGTCGTATGCTGTACAATCAGCTGCAGCAAATTAGACATTAGAAAAGTAATTCACAGGCAAGAGCCTTTCATAGGAAAGCTAGGTGTCGGCCGGGCAAGGTGGGGCAAAAGATTTCGAAATCCAGTTGTGGTTCATTTTAATGAATGTTAGATCGTCAACATTTTGGGTAGCCAGACGAGTCCTTTTTTCGGTTAATATTGAACCTGCAGCACTGAATACTCTTTCTGATAGGACACTTGCTGCCGGGCAAGCAAGCTCCTGCAATGCATATTCTGCCAATTCTGGCCAGGTGTCTAATTTGGAGGCCCAGTAATCAAATGGGAATGACGGTTGAGGGAGAACATCGATAAGGGATGAAAAATAGTTAGTAACCATACTGGACAAATGTTGTCTCCTGTCACTTTCAATTGATGCAGCAGTACCTGTCCTGTCTGCGGTCATAGCAAAATCACTCCACAACCTGGTCAGAAAACCCCTCTGTCCAACGCCACTTCTGATGTGTGCACCCCTAACACTCCTAGTCTGCTGCCCCCTGGAGCTCGTGTGAGAACGATCACGTGCGCTGTGTGCTGGGAATGCCTGAAGCAAACGGTCAACAAGAGTTGATTGTTTGGTTGCTAATATTAGTTCCAAGTTCTCATGTGGCATAATATTTTGCAATTTGCCTTTATAGCGTGGATCAAGGAGGCAGGCCAACCAGTAATCGTCATCGTTCATCATTTTCGTAATGCGTGTGTCCCTTTTTAGGATACATAAGGCATAATCCGCCATGTGGGCCAAAGTTCCAGTTGTCAAATCTCCGGTTGTGATTGGTTGAGGGGCAGTTGCAGGCAAATCTACGTCACTTGTGTCCCTCAAAAAACCAGAACCCGGCCGTGACACGCAACCAATTTCCTGTGCCCCCGGGAAAGGTTCGGCATTAAAAATATACTCATCCCCATCATCCTCCTCGTCCTCCACCTCCTCTTCGCCCGCTACCTCGTCCTGTACACTGCCCTGACCAGACAATGGCTGACTGTCATCAAGGCTTTCCTCTTCCTCTGGTGCAGACGCCTGCTCCTTTATGTGCGTCAAACTTTGCATCAGCAGACGCATTAGGGGGATGCTCATGCTTATTACGGCGTTGTCTGCACTAACCAGCCGTGTGCATTCCTCAAAACACTGAAGGACTTGACACATGTCTTGTATCTTAGACCACTGCACACCTGACAACTCCATGTCTGCCATCCTACTGCCTGCCCGTGTATCCTCCCACAAATAAATAACAGCACGCCTCTGTTCGCACAGTCTCTGAAGCATGTGCAGTGTTGAGTTCCACCTTGTTGCAACGTCTATGATTAGGCGATGCTGGGGAAGGTTCAAAGACCGCTGATAGGTCTGCATACGGCTGGCGTGTACAGGCGAACGTCGGATATGTGAGCAAAGTGCACGCACTTTGAGGAGCAGGTCGGAGAACCCAGGATAAGTTTTCAATAAGCACTGCACCACCAGGTTTAAGGTGTGAGCCAGGCAAGGAATGTGTTTCAGTTGGGAAAGGGAGATGGCAGCCATGAAATTCCTTCCGTTATCACTCACTACCTTGCCTGCCTCAAGATCTACTGTGCCCAGCCACGACTGCGTTTCTTGTTGCAAGAACTCGGACAGAACTTCCGCGGTGTGTCTGTTGTCGCCCAAGCACTTCATAGCCAATACAGCCTGCTGACGCTTGGCAGTAGCTGGCCCATAATGGGACAACTGGTGTGCAACAGTGTCATCTGCCGATGGAGTGGTTGGCAGACTGCGTTCTGTGGAAGAGCTGTAGCTTCTGCAGGAGGACGAGGAGGAGGAGGAGGAGGGGGTGCGAACGCCTACAGCCAACTGTTTCCTAGACCGTGGGCTAGGCACAACTGTCCCTAAATTGATGTCGCCTGTGGACCCTGCATCCACCACATTCACCCAGTGTGCCGTGATGGACACATAACGTCCCTGGCCATGCCTACTGGTCCATGCATCTGTAGTCAGGTGCACCTTTGTACTCACAGATTGCCTGAGTGCATGGACGATGCGCTGTTTAACATGCTGGTGCAGGGCTGGGATGGCTTTTCTGGAAAAAAAGTGTCGACTGGGTAGCTCGTATCGTGGTTCAGCGTACTCCATCAGGGCTTTGAAAGCTTTGCTTTCAACTAACCGGTAGGGCATCATCTCTAACGAGATTAGTCTAGCTATGTGGGCGTTAAAACCCTGTGTACGCGGATGCGAGGATAAGTACTTCCTTTTTCTAACCAGAGTCTCATGTAGGGTGAGCTGGACTGGAGAGCTGGAGATCGTGGAACTTTCGGGTGTGCCGGTGTACATGGCAGACTGAGAGACGGTTGGAGACGGTATTGTTTCCGCCGGTGCCCTAGATGCAATATTTCCTCCTACAAAACTGGTGGTTCCCTGACCCTGACTGCTTTTGGCTGGCAAAGAAACCTGCACAGATACTGCCGGTGGTGCAGAAAATGGTGGCCTTACAGTGACGGAAGGGATGTTGCGTTGCTGACTAGCTTCATTGGCCGAGGGTGCTACAACCTTGAGGGACGTTTGGTAGTTAGTCCAGGCTTGAAAATGCATGGTGGTTAAGTGTCTATGCATGCAACTAGTATTTAGACTTTTCAGATTCTGACCTCTGCTTAAGCTAGTTGAACATTTTTGACAGATGACTTTGCGCTCATCAGTTGGATGTTGTTTAAAAAAATGCCAGACTGCACTCTTCCTAGACTCGGATCCCTTTTCAGGGATTGCAGACTGAGCTTTAACCGGATGGCAACGCTGTGCTCCAACAGGTTTTGGCTTTGACACGCGTTTTGGGCCAGATACGGGCCCGGCAGATGGAACCTGTTGCGATGTTGATGCCTGCTGCGGCCCCTCCTCCACCTCCGCTTCTGAACTACTGCCGCCTGCACCCTGTTCCCCCAATGGCTGCCAATCGGGGTCAATAACTGGGTCATCTATTACCTCCTCTTCGAGCTCGTGTGCAACTTCGTCTGTGTCACTGTGTCGGTCGGTGGTATAGCGTTCGTGGCGGGGCAACATAGTCTCATCAGGGTCTGATTGTGGATCTGTACCCTGAGAGGGCAATGTGGTGGTCTGAGTCAAAGGAGCAGCATAGTACTCTGGCTGTGGCTGTGCATCAGTGCACTCCATGTCAGAATATACTTGTAATGGGCATGGCCTGTTAAATGTTTCACTTTCTAAGCCAGGGACGGTATGTGTAAAGAGCTCCATGGAGTGACCCATTGTGTCGCCTGCTGCATCCTTCTCTCTTGTTGTAGTTTTTGCTGAGGAGGACAAGGAAGCGACTTGTCCCTGACCGTGAACATCCACAAGCGACGCGCTGCTTTTACATTTACCAGTTTCGGAAGAGGAGGCAAAAGAGCTAGAGGCTGAGTCTGCAATGTAAGCCAAAACTTGCTGTTGCTGCTCCGCCTTTAAAAGCGGTTTTCCTACTCCCAGAAAAGAGAGCGTTCGAGGCCTTGTGTAGCCTGACGACGAAACTGGCTCCACAGCTCCAGACTTAGGTGGAATATTTTTATCCCCACGACCACCTGATGCTCCACTACCACTACCATCATTACCAGCTGACAATGAACGCCCACGACGACCTCTTGCACCAGACTTCCTCATTGTTTTAAAATCTTAACCAAAGTAACTTTATTTGTTGCTGTCAAACAACTTACACGGTGAGCTATAACTTCAGTATGATTTCAATATCCCTTAACAGGTTGGTGAGACCACAAGGAAAATCAGGCACAATGTTACACACTCTGTTTTCTGTGGCACAAAATCACAGAGATGACACACACGCAGGACTGTCACTCAAGCACTAATGTCAATATTAATCTCCCACCTAATTTATTTATTTTTTTTTCTCAGGGAGACTTTAGAAACCAAATAATATAAAAAAAAAAATAAAAAAAAAAGGCTTTCTATGGCCCACAATTAGAGAGAGAGAGGTGGCACACCCAGGAGTCAAGACTGGCGCACAAGCTGAAAGGGCAATATTACTCTCCCACTGTTTTTTTATGTATTTTTTGTTTTTTAAGGGATACTTTAGAAACCCAATAATATTTAAAAAAATTAAAAAAAAAAGGCTTTCTATGGCCCACTGAATGAGAGGGAGAGAGGTGGCACACCCAGGAGTCAAGACTGGCACACAAGCTGAAAGGGCAATATTACTCTCCCACTGTTTTTTTATGTATTTTTTGTTTTTTAAGGGAGACTTTAGAAACCCAATAATATTTAAAAAAATAAATAAATAGGCTTTCTATGGCCCACTGAATGAGAGGGAGAGAGGTGGCACACCCAGGAGTCAAGACTGGCACACAAGCTGAAAGGGCAATATTACTCTCCCACTGTTTTTTTATGTATTTTTTGTTTTTTAAGGGAGACTTTAGAAACCCAATAATATTTAAAAAAATAAATAAATAGGCTTTCTATGGCCCACTGAATGAGAGGGAGAGAGGTGGCACACCCAGGAGTCAAGACTGGCACACAAGCTGAAAGGGCAATATTACTCTCCCACTGTTTTTTTATGTTTTTTTTTTTATTTCAGGGAGACTTTAGAAACCAAATAATATTTAAAAAAATTAAAAAAAAAAGGCTTTCTATGGCCCACTGAATGAGAGGGAGAGAGGTGGCACACCCAGGAGTCAAGACTGGCACACAAGCTGAAAGGGCAATATTACTCTCCCACTGTTTTTTTATGTATTTTTTGTTTTTTAAGGGAGACTTTAGAAACCCAATAATATTTTTTTAAAAAAATAAATAGGCTTTCTATGGCCCACTGAATGAGAGGGAGAGAGGTGGCACACCCAGGAGTCAAGACTGGCACACAAGCTGAAAGGGCAATATTACTCTCCCACTGTTTTTTTATGTATTTTTTGTTTTTTAAGGGAGACTTTAGAAACCCAATAATATTTTTTAAAAAAAATAAATAGGCTTTCTATGGCCCACTGAATGAGAGGGAGAGAGGTGGCACACCCAGGAGTCAAGACTGGCACACAAGCTGAAAGGGCAATATTACTCTCCCACTGTTTTTTTATGTTTTTTTTTTTTTTTTCAGGGAGACTTTAGAAACCAAATAATATTAAAAAAAACAAAAAAAAATAGCCTTTCTATGGCCCACTGAATGAGAGAGAGAGGTGGCACACCCAGGAGTCAAGACTGGCACACAAGCTGAAAGGGCAATATTACTCTCCCACTGTTTTTTTTATGTATTTTTTGTTTTTTAAGGGAGACTTTAGAAACCCAATAATATTTAAAAAAAAAAAAAAAAAAAAAAAGGCTTTCTATGGCCCACTGAATGAGAGGGAGAGAGGTGGCACACCCAGGAGTCAAGACTGGCACACAAGCTGAAAGGGCAATATTACTCTCCCACTGTTTTTTTATGTATTTTTTGTTTTTTAAGGGAGACTTTAGAAACCCAATAATATTTTTTAAAAAAAATAAATAGGCTTTCTATGGCCCACTGAATGAGAGGGAGAGAGGTGGCACACCCAGGAGTCAAGACTGGCACACAAGCTGAAAGGGCAATATTACTCTCCCACTGTTTTTTTATGTATTTTTTGTTTTTTAAGGGAGACTTTAGAAACCCAATAATATTTTTTAAAAAAAATAAATAGGCTTTCTATGGCCCACTGAATGAGAGGGAGAGAGGTGGCACACCCAGGAGTCAAGACTGGCACACAAGCTGAAAGGGCAATATTACTCTCCCACTGTTTTTTTATGTATTTTTTGTTTTTTAAGGGAGACTTTAGAAACCCAATAATATTTTAAAAAATAAATAAATAGGCTTTCTATGGCCCACTGAATGAGAGGGAGAGAGGTGGCACACCCAGGAGTCAAGACTGGCACACAAGCTGAAAGGGCAATATTACTCTCCCACTGTTTTTTTATGTATTTTTTGTTTTTTAAGGGAGACTTTAGAAACCCAATAATATTTAAAAAAAAAAATAAATAGGCTTTCTATGGCCCACTGAATGAGAGGGAGAGAGGTGGCACACCCAGGAGTCAAGACTGGCACACAAGCTGAAAGGGCAATATTACTCTCCCACTGTTTTTTTATGTATTTTTTGTTTTTTAAGGGAGACTTTAGAAACCCAATAATATTTAAAAAAATAAATAAATAGGCTTTCTATGGCCCACTGAATGAGAGGGAGAGAGGTGGCACACCCAGGAGTCAAGACTGGCACACAAGCTGAAAGGGCAATATTACTCTCCCACTGTTTTTTTATGTTTTTTTTTTTATTTCAGGGAGACTTTAGAAACCAAATAATATTTAAAAAAATTAAAAAAAAAGGCTTTCTATGGCCCACTGAATGAGAGGGAGAGAGGTGGCACACCCAGGAGTCAAGACTGGCACACAAGCTGAAAGGGCAATATTACTCTCCCACTGTTTTTTTATGTATTTTTTGTTTTTTAAGGGAGACTTTAGAAACCCAATAATATTTTAAAAAATAAATAAATAGGCTTTCTATGGCCCACTGAATGAGAGGGAGAGAGGTGGCACACCCAGGAGTCAAGACTGGCACACAAGCTGAAAGGGCAATATTACTCTCCCACTGTTTTTTTATGTTTTTTTTTTTTTTTTCAGGGAGACTTTAGAAACCAAATAATATTAAAAAACCCCCCCAAAAAAAATAGCCTTTCTATGGCCCACTGAATGAGAGAGAGAGGTGGCACACCCAGGAGTCAAGACTGGCACACAAGCTGAAAGGGCAATATTACTCTCCCACTGTTTTTTTAGGTATTTTTTTTTTTTTCAGGGAGACTTTAGAAACCAAATAATATTTAAAAAAAAAATAAAATAAATAGGCTTGCTATAGCCCACTGAATGAGAGATAGCACACACAGCAGTGACACACAAGCCCTGACTGAGGCCAATATTTTTCTCCCACTGATTGATGTAGTGTTTTTGTGTTGAGGTAGAATTTAGAACACAAATCACGGAAAAAATAAATAGGCTTTCTATGGCCCACTCAGTGAGAGATGGCACACACAGGGATGGCACTGTAGCAGAAATGCCAATCTTAATCTCCCACAAAAAAAAAAAAAAAACAGTGACTGTCCTACAATTACTATCTCCCTGCAGTAATCTAAGCCAGGTATGGCAGGCAGCAATAGGAGTGGACTGATGCACAAATTAAATAAAAAGTGTGGACAAACAAAAAAGATAGCTGTGCAGAAAGGAAGGAACAAGAGGATATGTGCTTTGAAAAAAGCAGTTGGTTTGCACAGTGGCGTACACACAGCAATACAGCTATCACGGAGCCTTCTAGGGCAGCCCAATGAGCTACAGCGCTGAGGAAAAAAAAAAAAAAATAGCTTCCACTGTTCCTGCACACCAAAGGTGGTGTTGGACAGTGCAAATCGCTGCAGCACAAGCGGTTTGGTGGTTAGTGGACCCTGCCTAACGCTCTCCCTGCTTCTGACGAAGCGGCAGCAACCTGTCCCTAAGCTCAGATCAGCAGCAGTAAGATGGCGGTCGGCGGGAACGCCCCTTTATAGCCCCTGTGACGCCGCAGACAGCAAGCCAATCACTGCAATGCCCTTCTCTAAGATGGTGGGGACCAGGATCTATGTCATCACGCTGCCCACACTCTGCGTTCACCTTCATTGGCTGAGAAATGGCGCTTTTCGCGTCATTGAAACGCGACTTTGGCGCGAAAGTCGCGTACCGCATGGCCGACAAGCACAGGGGTCGGATCGGGTTTCATGAGACGCCGACTTAGCCAAAAGTCGGCGACTTTTGAAAATGATCGACCCGTTTCGCTCAACCCTACTCGTGGGTGTATGCCATCCGGACCCGGAGATTTATCTATTTTAATCTTATTTAGCCGGTTTCGCACCTCTTCTTGGGTTAGATTGGTGACCCTTAATATAGGGTTTTCATTGTTTCGTGGGATTTCACCTAGCATTTCATTTTGCATCGTGAATACCGTGGAGAAGAAGGTGTTTAATATGTTAGCCTTTTCCTCGTCATCTACAACCATTCTTTCCTCACTATTTTTTAAGGGGCCTACATTTTCAGTTTTTATTCTTTTACTATTGATATAGTTGAAGAACAGTTTGGGATTAGTTTTACTCTCCTTAGCAATGTGCTTCTCTGTTTCCTTTTTGGCAGCTTTAATTAGTTTTTTAGATAAAGTATTTTTCTCCCTATAGTTTTTTAGAGCTTCAATGGTGCCATCCTGCTTTAGTAGTGCAAATGTTTTCTTTTTACTGTTAATTGCCTGTCTTACTTCTTTGTTTAGCCACATTGGGTTTTTCCTATTTCTGCCCCCAGCCACCCCAGAAAAGGCACATCTGGAAGATGCGCCTATTCTGGCACTTGGCCACTCTCTTCCCACTCCCTGTAGCGGTGGGCTATGGGGTAATGAAGGGTTAATGCCACCTTGCAATTGGAAGGTGACATTAAGCCTGATTAATAATGGAGAGGCGTCAATTATGACACCTATCCATTATTAATCCAATTGTCTGAAAGGGTTAAAAAACACACACACACATTATTAAAAATTATTTTAATGAAATAAACACACAGGTTGTTTTAGTATTTTATTGTTCTCTCAATCCAGCTGCAGACCCTCGCTTGGCAAAATAATAAACGCACAAGATACATACCCTCAGATGAACCGTCACGTCCCACGAGGTAATCCATCTGAAGGGGTTATTATTTTACAGCCATGAGCTGTGCTAAAGCACTCGCTCGTGGTTGTAATCCCCGGGGAATGAAGGAAATCTGAGTGATCTGTACTTACATTGAGTTGCGGTGATGTGCCGCATGAACATGGATGTCCACATGAACTGGAGCCTTGGAAAAGTTCCCACGCTCAAGTTTATATGAGTTCATCCACCAGAGGGCGCATCACCGCAACTCAATGTAAGTACAGATCACTCAGATTTCCTTAATTCCCCGGGGATTACAACCACGAGCGAGTGCTTTAGCGCAGCTCATGGCTGTAAAATAATTAACCCCTTCAGATGGATTACCTCGTGGGACGTGACGGTTCATCTGAGGGTATGTATCTTGTGCGTTTATTATTTTGCCAAGCGAGGGTCTGCAGCTGGATTGAGAGAACAATAAAATACTAAAACAACCTGTGTGTTTATTTCATTAAAATAATTTTTAATAATGTGTGTGTGTGTTTTTTAACCCTTTCAGACAATTGGATTAATAATGGATAGGTGTCATAATTGATGCCTCTCCATTATTAATCAGGCTTAATGTCACCTTCCAATTGCAAGGTGGCATTAACCCTTCATTAATCCATAGCCCACCGCTACAGGGAGTGGGAAGAGAGTGGCCAAGTGCCAGAATAGGCGCATCTTCCAGATGTGCCTTTTCTGGGGTGGCTGGGGGCAGATGTTTTTAGCCACCGGGGGGCTAATAACCATGGACCCTCTCCTGGCTATTAATATCTGCCCTCAGTCACTGGCTTTACCATTCTGGCGGAGAAAATTGCGCGGGAGCCCACGCCAATTTTTTCCGCCATTTAACCCTTTATTTGAGCAGCTACAGCGGCCAAATTTTGCACATACACACTACTAACATTAGTAGTGTGGAATATGCAAAAAAAAGGGGATATGAGATGGTTTACTGTATGAAAACCATGTCTCATATCCTGTCGGGTTTAGGCAGGAGAAATGAAAAGCCGGCAATTGAATTACCGGCTTTTCACAGATATCGCGCTGAATGAAATATAAATACAGAATATATATATATGTGTCTCAATGACATATATATATATATATATATATATATATATATATATATATATATATATATATATATATATATATATATATATACTGTATATATGTTTTCCCAAACATTTGAGCACATAAATCTATTAGATGTCGGTTTTGCAAGCCTGCGAGAAAATCTCGCAGTACGGATGCCATACGGAATACATACGGAGGATGCCATGCGCAAAATACGCTGACGCACCCTGCCTACGGATGACATACGGACCACTATTTTGGGGACATTTCTGCGTATTACGGCCGTAAAATACAGACCGATTTTTTATACGTTGTGTGTGTCCCCGGCCTAATAATCGGTCTAGTTCGGCTACTTTGGTTTCGCCTTTTTTTTGTAATTTTGGTTTTCTTCCTCGTTTTTCTTCAGGGCAGGTTGAGCCTTCTGACTGTCCTGGTGTGGATTCTGTGGTGGACAGGTTACAGCAGATTTGGACTCATGTGGTTGACAATTTGACGTTGTCTCAGGAAAAGGCTCAACGTTTTGCTAACCGTCGTCGGTGTGTTGGTCCCCGGCTTCGTGTTGGGGATTTAGTCTGGTTATCTTCTCGTCATGTTCCTATGAAGGTTTCTTCCCCTAAGTTCAAGCCTCAATTTATTGGTCCTTATAAGATTTCTGAGATTATCAATCCGGTATCTTTTCGTTTGGCCCTTCCAGCTTCTTTTTCCATCCATAATGTTTTCCATAGATCTTTGTTGCGGAGATATGTGGTGCCCGTGGTTCCCTCTGTTGATCCTCCTGCTCCAGTGTTGGTTGAGGGGGATTTGGAATATGTGGTGGAGAAGATTTTGAATTCTCATTTTTCGAGGCGGAAGCTTCAGTATCTGGTCAAGTGGAAGGGTTATGGCGAGGAGGATAATTCTTGGGTTGTTGCCTCCGATGTCCATGCTGCCGATTTGGTTCGTGCTTTTCACTTGGCTCGTCCTGATTGGCCTGGGGGCTCTGGTGAGGGTTCGGTGACCCCTCCTCAAGGGGGGGTACTGTTGTGAATTCCATTCTTGGGCTCCCTCCGGTGGTTGTAAATGGCACTTTTGTGAATTCTGCCCTTGGGCTCCCTCCGTTGGTTTTAAGTGGAACTGCTGCTCCTTGGGTTTCGCATTAGCAGCTGCTTCCATTGTTCGTCTCTCCTGGCTCTGCTATTTAGCCTGGCTCTAGTCTTCAGCCAGTGCCAACTGTCAATGTTTCTTGGTTGGATTCAGATCTCTCCTTGGATTTCTCTGATAGCCTGTCCATTTCAGCAAAGATAAGTCCTTGCTTGTTCTTTTGGTTGTCCACTTGCTGTGGACTTAATCGTTCAGCTCATGTTATGTTTTTTCTTGTCCAGCTTGTCAGTATGATATATTCAGCTTAGCTGGAAGCTCTGGGGAAGCAGATTTGCCCTCCACACCGTGAGTCGGTGTGGAGATTTTTGTAAACTCTGTGTGGATTTTTTAGCTTTTAATACTGACCGCACAGTATTCTTTCCTGTTCTGTCTATCTAGTTAGAATTGGCCTCCTTTGCTAAATCCTGTTTTCATTCTGTGTATGTCATTTCCCTCTCCACTCACAGTCAATATTTGTGGGGGGCTATCTTTCCTTTGGGGATTTTCTCTGAGGCAAGATAGCTTTCTGTTTCCATCTTTAGGGGTAGTTAGTTCTCAGGCTGTGACGAGGTGTCTAGGGAGTGACAGGAACATCCCACGGCTACTTCTAGTGTTGGTGTTAGGATCAGGAACTGCGGTCAGTACAGATACCACCTCCTCAGAGCTCGTCCCATGTTGCTCCTTATCCACCAGGTCATAACAGTTATATACTGTGTGGGCTGTGCTATATATTACGTGGGCTGTGTTATATACTGTCTGGCTGCTATATACTACATGGGCAGTGTTATATACTGCTTGGGCTGTGTTATATACTACGTGGCCTGTGTTATATACTGTGTGGGCTGTGCTATATATTACGTGGGCTGTGCTATATACTACATGGCTGCTATATACTATGTGGCTGCTATATACTATGTGGCTGCTATATACTATGTGGCTGCTATATACTATGTGGCTGCTATATACTATGTGGCTGCTATATACTATGTGGCTGTGCTATAAACTTCGTGGCTGTGGTACATACTACGTGGCTGTCTGTATTACATGGGCTGTGCGATATACTATGTGGCTGCTATATACTATGTGGCTGCTATACACTATGTGGCTGCTATATACTATGTGGCTGCTATATACTATGTGGCTGTGCTATATACTACGTGGCTGTGTTATATACTACATGACTGTGCTAAGCGCGATGTACATACATACATACATATTCTAGAATACCCGATGCGTGTTATGTACTACATGGGCTGTGTTATATATTACGTGGGCTGTGTTATATACTGCCTGGCTGCTA
The DNA here is from genome assembly GCF_051348905.1 of Ranitomeya variabilis. NCBI lineage: Eukaryota > Metazoa > Chordata > Amphibia > Anura > Dendrobatidae > Ranitomeya > Ranitomeya variabilis. The sequence goes on along the minus strand of NC_135232.1, from coordinate 1,009,116,745 downwards.
TATACTATGTGGGCACTGTTATATACTGCGTGGTCTGTGTTATATACTACATGGGCTGTGTTATATACTATGTGGGCTGTGCTATATATTATGTGAGCTGTGTTATATACTGCCTGGCTGCTATATACTACATGGGCAGTGTTATATACTATGTGGCCTGAGTTATATACTGTGTGAGCTGTGCTATATATTACATGGGCTGCGCTATATACTACGTGGCTGCTATATACTACGTGGCTGTGCTATATACTATGTGGCTGTCTGTGTTACGTGGACTGTGCTTTATAGTATGTGGCTGCTATATACTATGTGGCTGCTATATACTACGTGGCTGTGCTATATACTAGGTGACTATGGTATATACTACGTGGGTGTGCTATATACTATGCGGCTGTGCTAAGCGCGACGTACATGCATACATACATATTCTATAATACCCAATGCGTTAGAATCGGGCCACCATCTAGTGTTCCTTATAAACACCATAAGAATTAGCATGAAATGAAAAGCCCATATATGTCTGTATGAAAGATTTAAAACAAAAAAGGAATATTAAGGGGATGAGCATGAATAAAATAAGAGCAAAATCTGGCCACTTTGACCATGTCCTCTTTAACCCCTTTACGACATATTGACAGGGTCCTCTCCCCTCTGTACCAGTCTGTCATCTTAAATTTGTTTACTGTAAACGATATCTATAACTTTGCATGTAACCACTTCTCATGTATAGCACCATGGAATTAATCCCTTTATGACCGCAGCTTTATTCGGTATTGCGTTTTCATTTTTTGCTCCCCTCCTTCCCAAAGCCATAACTTTTTTATTGTTCCGTCACTATGACCTTGTGAGGGCTTATTTTTTGTGGGACGAGTTGTACTTTTGAACAACATCATTGGTTTTAGCATGTCCTGTACCAGAAAACGGGAAAAATATTCCAAGTGCGGTGAAATTGCAAAAAAAGTGCAATCCCACACTTGTTTTTTGTTTGGCTTTTCTACTAGGTTCACTAAATGCTAAAACTGACCTTCCATTATGATTCTCCAGGTCATGACAATTTCATAGACACCAAACATGTCTAGGTTATTGCTTATTTTTTATCTAAGTGGTAAAATTTTTTTCCAAACTTTGCTTAAAAAATTGTGCAATTTTCCGATACCTGTAGCATCTTCATTTTTTATGATCTCAGGTTGAGTGAGGGCTTATTTTTTGCGTGCTGAGCTGACATTTTTAAATATACCATTGTGGTGCAGATGTATTCCTATGATCGCCCGTTATTGCATTTTAATGCAATGTCGCAGGGACCAAAAAATGTAATTCTGGCATTTCAAATTTTTTTCTCGCTATGCCGTTTAGCGATCTGGTTAATCCTTTTTTATTCTTGAAAGATTGGGTGATTCTGAATGCGGCGATACCAAATATACAGGTCCTTCTCAAAAAATTAGCATATAGTGTTAAATTTCATTATTTACCATAATGTAATGATTACAATTAAACTTTCATATACCGTATTTTCCGGCGTACAAGACGACTTTTTAACCCCTGAAAATCTTCTTAAAAGTCGGGGGTCGTCTTGTACGCCGGGAATCGCCTTGTACGCCGGGTGTATATGGTGGGTGGGGGGGGGGAGTGATCCTGATGACGACGAGGGGGCGTCTCACAGAAAAGTGAGTATCCCCCATTACCTTATCATAGCGCTGCAGCGTGGGGTCTCTGTGCTGGGAGCGGCGGCGGCTGCTGTGCTGTGCTGTGGCGGCTCCTCTTCTGCAGTGTGGGGCCTCTGGTGCTGTGGGGCGGTGGCGGCGGCGGCGGCGTATCTTCATGCAGTCGGGGCTCCTCCGGCATCTCAGCCTGGAAGCCCCGCCGGCAACTCCATCGGTACAATGCGCTGGCCTCCGGGAAAATGGCCGCTGCTTAGATTCAGATCTCGTTGAGATCTGAATCTGAGCATGCGCAGCCCCCAGCGGCCGGGCCACCGCATCGCACCTATTGAGCTGCCTCCGGGAAAATGGCCACTGCTCAGATTCAGATCTCGTCTCCCGAGATCTCGGGACGAGATCTGAATCTGAGCAGCGGCCATTTTCCCGGAGGCCACCTGACCGCATTGTACCCATGGAGTTGCCGGCGGGGCTTCCAGTCTTTGAGATGCCGGAGGAGCCCCGACTGTATGAAGATACGCCGCCGCCACCGCCCCACAGCACCAGAGGCCCCACACTGCAGAAGAGGAGCCGCCACAGCACAGCACAGCACAGCACAGCAGCCGCCGCTCCCAGCACAGAGACCCCACGCTGCAGCGCTATGATAAGGTAATGGGGGATACTCACTTTCCTGTGAGACGCCCCCTCGTCCTCATCAGGATCACTCCCCCCCCCCAAAAGGCACATATTCACCGGCCCTATAAGACGACATAGGGTGTATAAGAAGACCCCCGACTTTTAAGAAGATTTTATTTTTTAACTGGTAAAGTTGGGGGGTCGTCTTATACGCCCAGTCGTCTTATACGCCGGAAAATACGGTATTATAGATTCATTATCCACCAACTGAAATTTGTCAGGTCTTTTATTGTTTTAATACTGATGATTTTGGCCTACAACTCCTGATAACCCAAAAAACCTGTCTCAATAAATTAGCATATTTCAACCGTCCAATCAAATAAAAGTGTTTTTTAATAACAAACAAAAAAAACATCAAATAATAATGTTCAGTTATGTACTCAATACTTGGTCGGGAATCCTTTGGCAGAAATGACTGCTTCAATGCGGCGTGGCATGGAGGCAATCAGCCTGTGACACTGCTGAGATGTTATGGAGGCCCAGGATGCTTCAATAGCGGCTGTTGTGAATTTGGATTCTGGGCTCCCCCGGTGGCCGCTTGTGGAATTGGACTTGTCATCCTCTTTCCTGTTTCACCTGATTCCATCAGTAGTGGGTGTCGCTATTTAAGCTCATTTCTCTGGTGGTTTCTTGCCGGTCATCAATGTTATCTGATGCCTCTCAATGCTTGTTCCTGCTTCTAGACAACTACTAGATAAGTTGGACTTTTGTCCATGTTTTGTTTTGCCTATTTGTTCCAGTTCACAGCTGAAGTTTTGTTACTGTGTCTGGAAAGCTCTCGTTGATCAGGGATTGCTACTCTGGCGTTATGAGTTAATGCCAGAGTTTAAGGTAATCTCTGGATGGTGTTTTGTTAGTGTTTTTCTGCTGACCATGAAAGTATACTATCTGTCTTCTGCTATCTAGTAAGCGGACCTCAAATTTGCTAAGACTATTTTCCTGCTGCGTTTGTTGTTTCATCTGAACTCACCGTCATTATATGTGGGGGGCTACTGTCTTCTTTGGAATATTTCTCTAGAGGTGAGCCAGGTCTTATATTTCCCTCTGCTAGCTATTTAGGTCTTAGGCCAGAGCTGGGCATCTAGCGATAAATAGGAAATGCTACCTGGCTATTTCTAGTTGCGCGGCAGGCTTAGTTCATGGTCAGTATAGTTCCATCTTCCGAGAGCTTGTCCCTCTATAGGCTTGCTATGATCTCTGCCTGCAGAGATCATGACAGTTTGACCGGCCAGTAAAGTGTTAAAGACCCAGGTTGAGAAAGGAGAGTTATAAGAAGTCTGCTGGAATTTTTTTTTTTTTTTTTTTTCCTCCAGTCTGCCTTGCTGCAGTCTTTTTTTCTCTCTCTCCTCCTAATCTCTGTATGCTCTGTGTGCACCTGACAATAATGGATCTCCAGAGTGTAACTGCGGGTTTGAATAATCTCATCACGAAAGTACAAAATTTACAAGATTTTGTGGTACATGCTCCGGTATCTGAGCCGAGAATTCCTTTGCCGGAGTTCTTCACAGGGAATAGAGCTAGCTTCCAGAATTTCCGAAATAATTGTAAGCTTTATTTGTCCCTGAAGTCTCGTTCAGCTGGAGACCCTGCTCAGCAGGTTAGGATTGTGATTTCCTTGCTCAGGGGTGACCCTCAAGATTGGGCCTTCTCATTGCCAGCAGGGGATCCTGCGTTACGCGATGTGGATGCGTTTTTTCTGGCCTTGGGCTTGCTTTATGAGGAACCTCATTTGGAACTTCAGGCAGAAAAAACTTTGATGGCACTATCTCAGGGGCAAGACGAAGCTGAAGTTTTCTGCCAAAAATTCCGTAAATGGTCTGTGCTTACTCAGTGGAATGAGTGCGCCTTGGCGGCAACTTTCAGAGAAGGTCTCTCTGATGCTGTTAAGGATGTTATGGTGGGGTTCCCTTTGCCTGCAGGTCTGAATGAGTCCATGACAATGGCTATTCAGATTGATAGGCGTCTGCGGGAGCGCAAACCGGTGCACCATCTGGCGGTGTCTATGGAAAAGACGCCAGAAAGTATGCAGTGTGATAGAATTCTGTCCAGGAGCGAGCGACAGAATTTTAGACGGAAGAATGGATTGTGTTTCTATTGTGGGGATTCTACTCATGTTATATCGGCATGCTCTAGGCGTACAAAGAAGCTTGATAAGTCTGTTTCCATTGGCACCATTCAGTCTAAGTTTATTTTGTCTGTAACCCTGATTTGCTCTTTGTCATCCATTGCCACGGACGCCTATGTTGACTCTGGCGCCGCTCTGAGTCTTATGGATTGGTCCTTTGCCAATCGTTGTGGTTTTGATTTAGAGCCTTTGGAGACTCTTATTCCTCTGAAGGGGATTGACTCCACCCCATTGGCTAATAATAAACCACAATACTGGACACAAGTAACCATGCGTATCAATCCGGATCACCAGGAGATTATTCGTTTCCTGGTGCTGTATAATTTACATGACGATTTGGTACTGGGATTGCCATGGTTGCAGTCTCACAACCCAGTCTTGGACTGGAGAGCAATGTCTGTGTTGAGCTGGGGATGTAAGGGTATTCATGGGGACGTACCTTTGGTTTCTATTTCGTCGTCCATTCCCTCTGAAGTCCCTGAGTTCCTCTCTGATTATCAAGACGTCTTTGACGAACCCAAGCTTGGGTCGTTACCTCCGCACCGTGAGTGCGATTGTGCCATAGATTTGATACCGGGTTGTAAATATCCAAAGGGTCGTTTGTTTAATTTGTCTGTGCCGGAACATGCTGCTATGCGGGAATATATAAAGGAGTCTTTGGAAAAGGGGCATATTCGTCCATCTTCTTCTCCCTTGGGAGCTGGGTTTTTCTTTGTCTCAAAAAAAGACGGCTCTTTGAGACCATGTATTGATTATCGGCTTCTGAATAAGATCACTGTTAAGTATCAATACCCATTGCCATTGCTTACTGATTTGTTTGCTCGTATAGAGGGTGCTAAGTGGTTCTCTAAAATTGATCTTCGTGGGGCGTATAATTTGGTGCGGATCAGGCAGGGGGATGAGTGGAAGACCGCATTTAATACGCCCGAGGGCCACTTTGAGTATTTGGTCATGCCTTTTGGTTTTTCTAATGCCCCTTCAGTTTTCCAGTCTTTTATGCATGATATTTTCCGCGATTTTCTGGATAAATTTATGATAATATATCTGGATGATATTCTGATTTTTTCTGATGACTGGGACTCTCATGTCCAGCAGGTCAGGAGAGTTTTTCAGGTTCTGCGGTCTAATTCTTTATGTGTGAAGGGGTCTAAGTGCGTTTTTGGGGTCCAGAAAATTTCCTTTTTGGGGTATATTTTTTCTCCCTCTTCCATTGAGATGGATCCCGTCAAGGTGCAAGCTATTTGTGACTGGACTCAGCCCTCCTCTCTTAAGGGTCTTCAGAGATTTTTGGGCTTTGCCAACTTTTACCGCCGATTTATTGCTGGTTTTTCGGATGTCGTTAAACCACTGACTGATTTGACCAGACAAGGCGCTGATGTTGCTAATTGGTCCCCTCATGCTGTAGAGGCCTTTCAGGAGCTTAAGCGCCGTTTTGCCTCTGCCCCTGTGTTGCGTCAGCCTGATGTGAATCTGCCTTTTCAGGTTGAGGTTGACGCTTCGGAGATCGGAGCTGGGGCAGTGTTGTCGCAGAAAGGTTCCGACTGCTCCGTCATTAGGCCTTGTGCCTTCTTTTCTCGCAAATTTTCGCCCGCAGAGCGGAATTATGATGTTGGGAATCGGGAGCTTTTGGCCATGAAGTGGGCGTTTGAGGAGTGGCGCCATTGGCTCGAGGGGGCTAGGCATCAGGTGGTGGTATTGACTGACCACAAAAATTTGATTTATCTTGAGACTGCCAGACGCCTGAATCCTAGACAGGCGCGCTGGTCTTTATTTTTTTCTCGCTTTAATTTTGTGGTGTCATACCTACCGGGTTCTAAGAATGTTAAGGCAGATGCCCTTTCTAGGAGTTTTGACCCGGACTCTCCTGGTAATTCTGAACCCACAGGTATCCTTAGGGAGGGAGTAATTTTGTCGGCCGTTTCTCCTGATCTGCGGCGGTCCTTGCAAGAGTTTCAGGCGGATAGACCGGATCGTTGTCCGACTGATAGACTGTTTGTTCCGGATGATTGGACCAGCAGAGTCATCTCTGAGGTACATTCTTCTGCATTGGCAGGTCATCCCGGAATTTTTGGTACCAGGGATTTGGTGGCAAGATCCTTCTGGTGGCCTTCTCTGTCACGAGATGTGCGAGTCTTTGTGCAGTCATGTGACGTTTGTGCTCGGGCCAAGTCTTGCAGTTCTCGGGCTAGCGGACTGCTGTTGCCCTTGCCTATTCCTAAGAGGCCTTGGACACACATCTCGATGGATTTTATTTCAGATCTGCCTGTTTCCCAGAAGATGTCTGTCATCTGGGTGGTCTGTGACCGTTTCTCTAAAATGGTCCATTTGGTTCCTCTGCCCAAGTTGCCTTCTTCTTCTGAGTTGGTTCCTCTGTTTTTTCAGAATGTTGTCCGATTGCACGGTATTCCTGAGAATATTGTTTCTGACAGAGGTACCCAATTTGTGTCTAGATTTTGGCGGGCATTCTGTGCTAGGATGGGCATAGATTTGTCTTTTTCATCTGCTTTTCACCCTCAGACTAATGGCCAGACCGAGCGGACTAATCAGACCCTTGAGACATATCTGAGGTGTTTTGTCTCTGCTGACCAGGATGATTGGGTTGCTTTTTTGCCATTGGCAGAGTTCGCCCTCAATAATCGGGCCAGTTCTTCCACCTTGGTGTCCCCGTTTTTCTGTAATTCGGGGTTTCACCCTCGATTTTCCTCCGGTCAGGTGGAATCCTCGGATTGTCCTGGAGTGGATGCGGTGGTGGAGAGATTGCATCACATCTGGGGGCAGGTTATGGACAATTTGAAGTTGTCCCAGGAGAAGACTCAGCGTTTTGCCAACCGTCATCGTCGTGTTGGTTCTCGGCTTTGTGTTGGAGATTTAGTGTGGTTGTCTTCTCGTTTTGTCCCTATGAGGGTCTCTTCTCCTAAGTTTAAACCTCGGTTCATCGGCCCTTATAGAATATTGGAGATTCTTAATCCTGTTTCTTTCCGTTTGGACCTCCCTGCGTCCTTTTCCATTCATAACGTTTTTCATCGGTCGTTATTGCGCAGGTATGAGGTACCTGTTGTACCTTCAGTTGAGCCTCCTGCTCCGGTGTTGGTTGAGGGTGAGTTGGAGTACGTTGTGGAGAAAATTTTGGACTCTCGTGTTTCCAGACGGAAACTCCAATATCTGGTCAACTGGAAGGGTTACGGCCAGGAGGATAATTCTTGGGTCAATGCATCTGATGTTCATGCTTCTGATCTTGTTCGTGCCTTCCATAGGGCTCATCCTGGTCGCCCTGGTGGATCTGGTGAGGGTTCGGTGCCCCCTCCTTGAGGGGGGGGTACTGTTGTGAATTTGGATTCTGGGCTCCCCCGGTGGCCGCTTGTGGAATTGGACTTGTCATCCTCTTTCCTGTTTCACCTGATTCCATCAGTAGTGGGTGTCGCTATTTAAGCTCATTTCTCTGGTGGTTTCTTGCCGGTCATCAATGTTATCTGATGCCTCTCAATGCTTGTTCCTGCTTCTAGACAACTACTAGATAAGTTGGACTTTTGTCCATGTTTTGTTTTGCCTATTTGTTCCAGTTCACAGCTGAAGTTTTGTTACTGTGTCTGGAAAGCTCTCGTTGATCAGGGATTGCTACTCTGGCGTTATGAGTTAATGCCAGAGTTTAAGGTAATCTCTGGATGGTGTTTTGTTAGTGTTTTTCTGCTGACCATGAAAGTATACTATCTGTCTTCTGCTATCTAGTAAGCGGACCTCAAATTTGCTAAGACTATTTTCCTGCTGCGTTTGTTGTTTCATCTGAACTCACCGTCATTATATGTGGGGGGCTACTGTCTTCTTTGGAATATTTCTCTAGAGGTGAGCCAGGTCTTATATTTCCCTCTGCTAGCTATTTAGGTCTTAGGCCAGAGCTGGGCATCTAGCGATAAATAGGAAATGCTACCTGGCTATTTCTAGTTGCGCGGCAGGCTTAGTTCATGGTCAGTATAGTTCCATCTTCCGAGAGCTTGTCCCTCTATAGGCTTGCTATGATCTCTGCCTGCAGAGATCATGACAAGCGGCCTTAAGCTCATCCAGAGTGTTGGGTCTTGCGTCTCTCAACTTTCTCTTCACAATATCCCACAGATTCTCTATGGGGTTCAGGTCAGGAAAGTTGGCAGGCCAATTGAGCGCAGTAATACCATGGTCAGTAAACCATTTACCAGTGGTTTTGGCACTGTGAGCAGGTGCCAGGAAGCATGAAGTGCTCCAAAATCTCCTGATAGCTAGCTGCATTGACCCTGCCCTTGATGAAACACAGTGGACCAACACCAGCAGCTGACATGGCACCCCACACCATCACTGACTGGGTACTTGACACTGGACTTCAGGCATTTTGGCATTTCCTTCTCCCCAGTCTTCCTCCAGACTCTGGCACCTTGATTTCCGAATGACATGCAAAATTTGCTTTCATCAGAAAAAAGTACTTGGGACCACTTAGCAACAGTCCAGTGCTGCTTCTCTGTAGCCCAGGTCAGGCGCTTCTGCCGCTGTTTATGGTTCAAAAGTGGCTTTACCTGGGGAATGCGGCACCTGTAGCCCATTTCCTGCACACGCCTGTGCACGGTGGCTCTGGATGTTTCCACACCAGACTCAGTCCACTGCTTCCTCAGGTTCCCCAAGGTCTGGAATCGGTCCTTCTCCACAATCTTCCTCAGGGTCCGGTCACCTCTTCTCGTTGTACAGCGTTTTCTGCCACATTGTTTCCTTCCAACAGACTTACCATTGAGGTGCCTTGATACAGCACTCTGGGAACAGCCTATTTGTTGAGAAATTTCTTTCTGGGCCTTACCCTCTTGCTTGAGGGTGTCAATGATGGCCTTCTTGACATCTGTCAGGTCGCTAGTCTTACCCATGATGGGGGTTTTGAGTAATGAACCAGGCAGGGAGTTTTTAAAAGCCTCAGGTATCTTTTGCATGTGTTTAGAGTTAATTAGTTGATTCAGAAGATTAGGGTAATAGGTCATTTAGAGAACCTTTTCTTGATATGCTAATTTATTGAGACAGGTTTTTTGGGTTATCAGGAGTTGTAGGCCAAAATCATCAGTATTAAAACAATAAAAGACCTGACAAATTTCAGTTGGTGGATAATGAATCTATAATATATGAAAGTTTAATTGTAATCATTACATTATGGTAAATAATGAAATTTAACACTATATGCTAATTTTTTGAGAAGGACCTGTATGTATATTTGATTTTTTTTATTGTTTTATTTTGAATGGAGCGAAAGGGGGTGATTTAAACTTTTATATTTTTTTATTTTTTTCACATTTTTTAAAACATTTTTTTTTTACTTTTGCCATGCTTCAATAGCCTCCATGGGAGACTACAATCTGGCACAACTTGATCGGCTCTGCTACATAGGAGTGATGCTCAGATTTCTCCTATATATATAGTAGAATTAATGCATTGCTATGAGCGCCGACTACAGGGTGGCGTTCACAGCAATCCAGCATCAACAACCATAGAGTTCTTCAATAGACCTCTGGCTGTCATGCCGATGCGTCGCTAACCCTCGATCATGTGACGGGGTCAGTGATGCGCTCATTTCCGGCCCGATGGCCGGAAGCGCTAGTTAAATGCCGCTGTCAGCATTTGACAGCGGCATTTAACTAGTTAATAGAGGCAGGTGGATCACGATTCCACATGTCAGCTGTACAAAACAGCTGACATGTCTCGGCTTTGATGCGGGCTCACCGCCAGATTCCGCATAAAAGCAGGGGATCTGACTTCGGATGTACTATCCCGTCCGAGGTCAGAAAGGGGTTAATGGTGCTATATAAATAAATAATAATAATAAATTAGATCATATGTTGTGTCGCTGACTTTGATGCAGGCTCCAACATTGAGCTTGCATTTTTCCCCACACAGGATAGCTGATTTAATCAGCCGCCATGTGCCTTTAACAGTCGCAATTGGTGCTATGCTCTGCCCATAGCTGTTAAACAGTTAAATTCCATAGTCAATTTCTGACAGCTGGATTTAACACGTGCCAGCCGAAAGAGCGTCATTTCAGTGATTCATGGGCACCCCTGTCATGTGATCGTGGGGCTCCGATGGGTTGTCATGACAGTTGGGGGTCTACAAAAGACCCCTACATGTCATTATGATACTCCTGTGAATGTCGACTCTTTGCCGGCATTCATGCATTCATAGCAGTTTGTGACTTCTGCCATACATAGCAGTGCTGAAGCACTGCCATCTTTTGCACAGGCAATCAGTCATTCACAGCTTCAAGTTTCCTAATGGAACTATTAAATAAAAGAAAGTAAAATTTAAAAAAACAAAATATGGAAAAAAATGCAAGTTCAAATCACCCCCTTTTTGCTCCATTGAAAATAAACATTTTAAACCCCCCACATATTTGGTATCACTGAGTTCATTATTGTTCAATCTATCGAAATATGAAATAAATTAATCAGATTGGTAAATAGCATTATGAGAAAAGAAATCCAAACACATAATTAGTTTTTTTTGGCTGCTACAAAATTGCTTTAAAATGTAATAAGAGGTGATCCAAATATCATATCTATCCAATAATGGTATCAATAAAAATGTCAGATCGGGGCACTCAAAATAAGCCATAATGCAGCCTCAGATTCCAAAAATGGAAATGCTGCGGGTCTCAGAAAATGGTGACAAACTCAAAACTTTTTTCACAGAAATTTCAGAATTTTTTTCACCGCTTAACCCCTCTGTGACCTTAGACGTACTATCCCGTCGAGGTGACCTGGGCCTATCTGACCCTCGACGGGATAGTACGTCATAGCCGATCGGCCGTGCTCACAGGGGGAGCGCGGCCGATCGCGGCCGGGTGTCAGCTGACTATCGCAGCTGACATCCGGCACTATGTGCCAGGAGCGGTCACGGACCGCCCCCGGCACATTAACCCCCGGCACACCGCGATCAAACATGATCGCGGTGTACCGGCGGTATAGGGAAGCATCGCGCAGGGAGGGGGCTCCCTGCGGGCTTCCCTGAGACCCCCGGAGCAACGCGATGTGATCGCGTTGCTCTGAGGGTCTCCTACCTCCTTCCTCGCTGCAGGTCCCGGATCCAAGATGGCCGCGGCATCCGGGTCCTGCAGGGAGGGAGGTGGCTTACCGAGTGTCTGCTCAGAGCAGACACTTGGTAAGCCTGCAGCCCTGCACAGCAGATCGTCGATCTGACAGAGTGCTGTGCACACTGCCAGATCAATGATCTGTGATGTCCCCCCCTGGGACAAAGTAAAAAAGTTTAAAAAAAATTCCCCACATGTGTAAAAAAAAAATAAAAAAAATATCCTAAATAAAGAAAAAAAATATATATATTATTCCCATAAATACATTTCTTTAGCTAAATAAAATAAAAAAAACAATAAAAGTACACATATTTAGTATCTCCGCGTCCATAACGACCCAACCTATAAAACTGCCCCACTAGTTAACCCCTTCAGTAAACACCATAAGAAAAAAAAACAAAAAACGAGGCAAAAAACAACGCTTTATTATCATACTGCCGAACAAAAAGTGGAATAACACGCGATCAAAAAGACTGATATAAATAACCATGGTACCGCTGAAAACATCATCTTGTCCCGCAAAAAACGAGCCGCCACACAGCATCATCAGCAAAAAAATAAAAAAGTTATAGTCCTGAGAATAAAGCGATACCAAAATAATTATTTTTTCTATAAAATAGTTTTTATCGTATAAAAGCGCCAAAACATAAAAAAAATTATATAAATGAGATATCGTTGTAATCGTACTGACCCAACGAATAAAACTGCTTTATGAATTTTACCAAATGCGGAACGGTATAAACGCCTCCCCCAAAAGAAATTCATGAATAGCTGGTTTTTGATCACTCTACCTCACAAAAATCGGAATAAAAAGCGATCAAAAAATGTCACGTGTCCGAAAATGTAACCAATAAAAACGTCAACTCGTCCCGCAAAAAACAAGATCTCACATAACTCTGTGGACTCAAATATGGAAAAATTACAGCTCTCAAAATGTGGTAACGCAAAAAATATTTTTTGCAATGAAAAGCGTCTTTCAGTGTGTGACGGCTGCCAATCATAAAAATCCGCTATAAAAGTAAATCAAACCCCCCTTCATCACCCCCTTAGTTAGGGAAAAATAAAAAAATTAAAAAATGTATTTATTTCCATTTCCCCATTAGGGTTAGGGTTAGGGTTAGGGCTAGAGTTAGGACTAGAGTTAGGGCTAGGGTTAGGGTTAGGGTTAGGGCAACGGTTAGGGTTAGGGCTAGGGTTAGGGCTAGGGTTAGGGCTAGGGTTGGGGCTAGGGTTAGGGCTAGGGTGGGGGCTAGGGTTAGGGCTAGGGTTAGGGCTAGGGTTGGGGCTAGGGTTAGGGCTAGGGTTAGGGTTAGCGCTAGGGTTAGGGCTAGTGTTACGGCTAGTGTTAGGGCTAGTGATAGGGCTAGGGTTATTGCTAGGGTTAGGGCTAGGGTTGGGGCTAGGGTTGGGGCTACAGTTAGGGTTGGGGCTAAAGATAGGGTTTGGGTTTGGATTACATTTATGGTTGGGAATAGGGTTGGTGTGTCTGGGTTAGAGGAGTGGTTAGGGTTACTGTTGGGATTAGGGTAAGGGGTGTGTTTGGATTAGGGTTTCAGTTAAAATTGGGGGGTTTCCACTGTTTAGGCACATCAGGGGCTCTCCAAACGGGACATGGCATCCGATCTGAATTCCAGCCAATTCTGCGTTGAAAAAGGAAAACAGTGCTCCTTCCCTTCAGAGCTCTCCCGTGTGCCCAAACAGGGGTTTACCCCAACATATAGGGTATCAGCGTACTCAGGACAAATTGGACATCATCTTTTGGGGTCCAATTTCTCCTGCTACCCTTGGGAAAATACAAAACTGGGGGCCAAAAAATAAGTTTTGTGGGTAAAAAAAAGATTTTTTATTTTCACGGCTCTGCGTTGTAAACTGTAGTGAAACACTTGGGGGTTCAAAGTTCTCACAACACATCTAGATAAGCTCCTTGGGGGGGTCTAGTTTCCAATATGGGGTCACTTGTGGGGGGTTTGTACTGTTTGGGTACATCAGGGGCTCTGCAAATGCAACGTGACGCCTGCAGACCAATCCATTTAAGTCTGCATTCCAAATGGCGCTCCTTCCCTTCCGAGCTCTGTCATGCGCCCAAACAGTGGTTCCCCCCCACATATAGGGTATCAGCGTACTCAGGACAAATTGGAAAACAACGTTTGAGGTCCAATTTATCCTGATACCCTTGTGAAAATACAAAACTGGGGGCTAAAAAATCATTTTTGTGAACAAAAAAAGAATTTTTATTTTCACGGCTCTGCGTTATAAACTGTAGTGAAACACTTGGGGGTTCAAAGCTCTCAAACACATCTAGATAAGTTCCTTAGGGGATCTACTTTCCAAAATGGTGTCACTTGTGGGGGTTTTTAATGTTTAGGCACATCAGGGGCTCTCCAAGCGCAACATGGCATCCCATCTTAATTCCAGTAAATTTTGCATTGAAAAGTAAAATAGCGCTCCTTCCCTTCCGAGCTCTGCTATGCGCCCAAACAGTGGTTTACCCCCACATATGGGGTATCGTTGTACTCAGGACAAATTGCACAACAACTTTTGTGGTCTAATTTCTTCCCTTACCCTTGGGGAAATAAAAAAATGGGGGCAAAAAGATCTTTTTTGTGAAAAAATATAATTTGTTTTTTTACGGCTCTGCATTATAAACTTCTGTGAAGCACTTGTTGGGTCAAAGTGCTCACCACACATCTAGATAAGTTCCTTAAGGGGTCTACTTTCCATAATGGTGTCACTTGTGGGGGGTTTCAATGTTTAGGCACATCAGGGGCTCTTTAAATGCAACATGGCGTCCCATCTCAATTCCAGTCAATTTTGCATTGAAAAGTCGAATGGCGCTCCTTCCCTTCCGAGCTCTGCCCTGCGCCCAAACAATGGTTTACACCCACATATCTGGTATCAGCGTACTCAGGACAAATTGTACAACACATTTTGGGGTCTATTTTCTCCTGTTACCCTTGGTAAAATAAAACAAATTGGAGCTGAAATAATTTTTTTGTGAAAAAAAGTTAAATGTTCATTTTTATTTAAACATTCCAAAAATTTCTGTGAAACACCTGAAGGGTTAATAAACTTCTTGAAAGTGGTTTTGAGTACCTTGAGGGGTGCAGTTTTTAGAATGGTGTCACACTTGGGTATTTTCTATCATATAGACCCCTCAAAATGACTTCAAATGAGATGTGGTCCCTAAAAAAAAATGGTGTTGTAAAAATGAGAAATTGCTGGTCAAATTTTAACCCTTATAACTCCGTCACAAAAAAAATTTTGGTTCCAAAATTGTGCTGATGTAAAGTAGACATGTGGGAAATGTTACTTATTAAGTATTTTGCGTGACATATGTCTGTGATTTAAGGGCATAAAAATTCAAAGTTGGAAAATTGCAAAATTTTCAAAATTTTCACCAAATATTCGTTTTTTTCACAAATAAACGCAAATTATATCGAATAAATTTTATCACTATCATGAAGTACAATATGTCACGAGAAAACAATGTCAGAATCGCCAAGATCCGTTGAAGCCTTCCAGAGTTATAACCTCATAAAGGGACAGTGGTCAGAATTGTAAAAATTGGCCTGGTCATTAACGTGCAAACCACCCTTGGGGGTGAAGGGGTTAAATAAAAAAATAAACTATACATGTGTGGTATTTGTGCACTCGTACTGAAAACAGGAATCATATTGGCTGGTTAGTTTTACTATATAGGGAAAACGGTGCATAAAAAAAAACAATTGCCTTTATTTTTGCAATTTAATGCACTTCAAATTTTTTTGATAATTTTCCAGCAAAAATTAATGGCCCATTTAAAAGTACAACTCGTCCTGCAAAAAACAAGCCCCTATACAGCCATATTGATGGAATAGAAGAAAGTTATGGCTCTTGGAAGAAGGGAAAGAAATCAGTATGAAATCTTTTGTGTTTCTCATGCTGTGCCTAACTTCTCTGTGTCATGTTGACTATTGTCTCAAATTTCCCAATAAAAAAAGCACAAGCAGATGAATTCAAATTTTTCCTGATCCACTCATCTCTAGTAACAAGATTATTGTGAATGATGTCACCTGCTTTGTATTCACCTTGAGCAGATATTGTGCACCAGTCTCTATGAACAGAGGGCTGAGGAATGTAAATGTGTTTTCTATGATGAGCTGACACGTCTCTCAATGTTATAATTGCGATTATTATGGAATGCAAAATATAACCTTTTTGAATATATTACATCAGTGCTATAATATGGGTCTGTGTACATTGATCAATGTTGACCCTGGTTTAGTTAACAGTTGCTGTTTTAAATAGATTTAAAAAAAAATAAATAAAGCTCTACATTTAATAAACCAAGCTACATAGGCTTAACCTAATAAACTAATTATGTAATGGATCAAGAAGCGACGCTGGAGCACACAGCTGTTCAGCATAATTGTTACACTGTGATACACCGCAAGGGAATCAATTTGATTTTTGTGTATATCGAGTAGATTATATTATATCCAAGAGGAACTACCACAATTTGTAAATGAAACATTGTAATGAGCACTAATGCCCAGCACCTGTGCTTTTTTCACTATGTGAACATTCATTAGAGTACGCTGATCTGAATTGCACTGCCTAGATTTATTATGTAAGACAATTCTATACAATGGTCATGCTTACGTATCTCAGTGATAACTAGAAGTGATGAGCGAGTATACTCGTTGCTCGGGTTTTCCCGAGCACGCTCGGGTGATCTCCGAGTATTTGTTAGTGCTCAGAGATTTAGTTTTCATTGCAGCAGCTGCATGATTTACGGCTGCTAGACAGGCTGAATACATGTGTGGAATGCCTGTTTGTTAGGGAATTCCCACATGTATTCAGGCTCTCCAGCAGCCGTAAATTATGCAGCTGAGACGAGGAAAACGAAATCTCCAAACACTAACAAATACTCGGGGAGACCCGAGCAACAATGCTATTCGCTCATCACTAATAACTATCCACAATAGTGCTGTAATTCGTTAAAATTTTGTAATATCTGAGTATTTCTTTTCTCCTCATCCATAGAATCGATAGAATACCTAGCCACCAAAGCACAAACCCTGGTATTGGTATTATTGCATCCACATTGCATCTACCTTCTAGCTACACACACTCCGTCTTCGTTCTCATTCTATTCCTTTCATTCCAGAGTCATCTACTGTTTTATCTATGCAATACCATTCCGTCTCACTACTGGCTTCTTCTACACACATTCAATGTACAGTCTATGTAGTCCGAGTCCTAATTTTCTTTATTTGGTCAGTGTATATAGTTATGCGCATTCACCCACTTCTTCCAAACAGCATTCTCCTCTCTATCCCACCCAATGTGATACATCCACACACAACCCCCTTTCTGTGTGCCCCCCATAGTCCTCTTTCCAGCGATACAGTATGTATCACCTAAGCCTCCCAGATAACGCTTACACCACATGGTGTTCGATACTGACAAACGACACATATCGCTTCCCATGATCCCTCACTGATAACGGTCATCACATGACATGAGCACTATGAGACTCCACAGACTCTCTGCGAAGCTTGGACATGATCCTATTGTAATCAGCCAGTACTCCACCTTACACATTCCCATCCTATTAGGACACTGCACGGTTTTATGCCCGCTTCTCTTTCTTATAGCAACTCCCACAGGAGCTTTCTAATAAAAAAAGACATGTGCAGCTATGGTCTGCCCAGTGCTTCCCGACTGTGGCTCTTCAGCCACCATACCCCAGCACAGACACGCCTCTTACCACCTTCAGTCCAATGAGTACGCTTCTCCTTCCTTACTAGACTACCAGAGCATTAAGGTTTTGTGATTTGATGTGGAACGCACAATTTAAATTTAACCACCCCACCTTTTCTCTTTGTTTTTTTTCAGCATAAGTGTAATCCCCAATAAGTACCGACTACTCAGTTTCCATTACAGCAATACAGGTCAGTTGCTAATTTTCATTATTCCATCCAGCAGCACGTGACCATGTTTTGTGTTCTCGATTACTTGCTTACAGCCCTTTGCTCCCAATTTTACACTCACCTTCTAGTCCTTTACTTCATTTCCCCTTTCTCCCTTTCCATGTCTTCAATCTCTCTCCTTCTATTCCCTTTCCTTGCTCACACCTCTTGTCCCTCTGTTTCCTTTCTTGCTCCACTCTCTCCTTTCCATGTCTCGATTCATAACTGGCATCTCATAGCTTTATTAACTGCTCTATTTGCTTTTGCAGTTCACAACCCCCTCTTACCGACCACTCTGGTAGCTACACAGATTAACACTTCGGTTTACCTGTTAGTCCACATGTATATGCTGTTGCTCTCCTTATTTATTTAATTTTCATTTTATTTTTATTTTTTCACATTTTACTGTCACATTTCTTTTCTTGATTTTTCTAATTGCATGTTTACTGACTTTGCAATACAATAGCTCTTGTATAACATTTATCTGATGAAGGTCCATGAGGACCGGAACGTTGTGTCTAATAGCTGTTGATCTACGGACTGATTCATTGTAAATAAATTCACCTTATTTTGCAAAATATCCTTTTGAGTGCCAAGTTTTACTACTACTAGTACTTAAATAGAATTGAAGCATGGAAATGTATACATTGCAAACTAAAGGTTATAGCAATTATATGGTATAATCATCACTGGTAATGATACTATGATGCTACATACTTGTTTTGTGACTATTGAATAGATACTACTAGTTCTAATGCTATATCCAATAAGGGCATATTATAATGATATCCAGGAGTGGGTTTCCCACTTGAAGAACAGATGAAAAATAGTCTATAGTAATAACTTTCAAAGATTTCATCTATCAACTAGATGGTTAGGGATTTTTAAAGTGAATCTGTCAGTAAGATCAACCCTCCTAAGTTATCTATATGAACATGGAGGTCATAGGAAGCAGATTATAATGATACCTTGATAGCCCCACACTGATGTTTAATTTCAGAGAAAAATTATATATTTTTTTAACATGCAAATGAGCTGTTAAGATATATAGGCTGGACACAGACATCCCAGAGAATCTGCCTCCAGAGCTTATTTTATACGAATGGGTATTTTACCAATGTGAGACACGTAGGTCAGGAAAGCAGACTGTCAGTCATTACATGTCTCACACTGTTAATGTCCCCTTTAACAAAAAATAAGCTCTGGAGGTTGATTCTAAGAGAGATCCATGTCCGGCCCTGTCACGATAATATGAATATGCTCATATCCTAAGTACACTTTGAGAACTTTCCCCTGAATTCACTGGGACACTCACATGCTTCCCTTCCCCATTAAGTTTGTGTAAAGTACACATGCTGCAGCAGTAGCCCCCTTCTCCTTCCATACGGCAGCTTTTCTTCTCACTCAGCCTGCTTGTGTAATTCTATCTCCCTGTTATCCCCCTCCATCGGGAGTGTGTGTGTGATTCCCCTCACTCTTACTTCCTGCTATACAGCTTGTGCAATGTGAAATCAAAAGTTAAAGGTTAGGAGCACATGGCAAAACCAAGGTTTCTTTGTCCATGCAAACTTAAATATCATAGCACCGATTAATGATAGAAATAGTAGAAGTAGGACAAATACATTTTTGGCATGTGCCTCGGTAGAACCACCCACCAGTGAGTTTCTTAAGCTCCGTCCCCAGCAGAATCTGAAAAATGGGTTTCTATTTAAGCGGGTCATATGGCCACTTCATGTTTAGACTTAAAAGAACGTCAATCTCATACTCAGAATAATGATTGTTCTGCTGCCACTCAAGAGCCTTGTTGCCTGAGTTATGATGGTTATGAGTTTTAATAACTGTCGGACCAGGGGAGTGCCTTCCATAGCTCTGCCCACTCAGTGAGGTCATAAACAGAGGGTATAAGATTATGAAGCCCAATAAGGAGGGTGTTTTTTGCCCAGGGAATCAGCCAGGAGAGGCTGTGCCATTTGACCTGATGATTTGGGGACGTTTCCCCTCCCCTACTCCACATGGTGTGCCACTGGCTGAAATATGTAAGTCTTCACTTTAATCCCTTTTGTTTTATAATTGTCTGTATATACTGTAATTGTCTCATTTTGTAACATCTTTTTATACTTTTGTAAACACAGCCTATTTCTTTTTGGAGTAAATTCAGTAAAACTTTACTAGCTTTGTTCTCTTTGCTCTAAACGTACCACCACATCCTCCGAACTAAATTAATGCTACTGATTGGGTTGGCTACTGACCAGATATTCAATATAAAAACTAGGAGCTGGTGGCTGCGAAGTGTTCTGGGCTTGAGGGAGACTCTGGCAGTGATGGATGGAGATTTATAAGTGTATTTCCTGCCTGAGACTGGGAAGTTGTATCGCCCTCACTGCAGTGTGGCCAACAGCCAATACACAGCAAGGCGGCCCTTCTGGCAATTACGTATCCTAGGTGTAGTTCCCTGACTGACCTAAGGGTAAGTGGGGCACCAGAGAGCTGCAAGTATCAAACCAGAACTGGAAACTGGGATATAATAAATCTCCTGACGAACTGGGGGCAACCAAACACCCCCAGTTCATTACATATTAGTGGCAGCACGGTTGGATAATAGAGCATTAGTGATCTGGTTTGAGCAATCATTCCTCTAATTAAAAACTCGCAGGGTTCTTGCAAGGACCGTGCGCAGATGTTTTGGTGAACAAACTCAGTGTTTATTAGTGCTGAGATGATACAGTGTGTATAGCAATTACCCCCTATCCTTTTTCTTTGTTTTTCTATCTTTTCTTGTATTTGGCAACCATAGTTAAGCTGGGAGTAGCCTATTATAGGCAGGAGTCCAATGACACTCTTGTTTTCCTGTGCACGTCAAAGCAGATTGACCCTATGGGCTAATCCAAGGACCAACTGGTCACAGAACTGATGCAACTTGAAGAGGGTCAGGACCATACCCAGAGCCCAGGGGATACTGGGGCCAGCCAAAGAATGTATGTTACTGAACCAGAGGTCAAACCAGCGCAGGCTGGCTCTACCCACAGCCAGGGTAGCGTGGACCACTATCTGCAATCAGCCCTACAGCAATGTGCCCCAGATGATACGGAGAGACATCTGCAGCTGATCCAACAATACCAAAAGAAAGCCAAGTGGGAGGCAGAGAGAGACGAGCAGCAAACGGAGAGAGCTGAGCACCATGCGGAGTGGGAGTACCAGCTGGAGTTAACCTGAATCCAGGGACAGAGGTCTTCCCTGCCCAGCAGTGACCCCAACAGCACTCAGATCGCTAAACCCCAGCCAGAGCACTTTCCTGTGATGGAAAAGGATGGGGACTCGGACATTTTTCTGCGGGCATTTGAGAAAACTTGCAGTACCAGATGCCTGGGGATAAATGAGCCCAATATATAACCCCAGGGTTAAGAGGTAAAGCACTGGAGGCGTTTGCTTCTCTCCCACCAGACCAAGATAGAGACTATGAGGCCATCAAGCAGGCACTGATAAAGAAGTACCAGCTAACTCCTGAGGCTTACCGTAAAAAGTTCTGGAACCTGTAACGTGTCCCACACAACAGTTATAGGGATGTGATGCATGGACTCAGGACCGACTTTGACCAGTGGATCCAAGGACTGTCAGCAACTACCTTTGAGCAGCTGAGGGATCTGATGATCAATGACCAGTTGCCCAGCTGAGGTGCGACAGTTCGTGATGGACCAAGAGACAAAAGATGCAGACAAAGCAGTGCAGATTGCTGACACCTATGAGGCCCACCGTAAACTGGAGGCTCGGAAGCCAGTCACTGCCAGCTGGAGAGGGGGTAAGACACCATCCAACCCCAGTACCCCTATCGGAGGCACTTTCCCCTTTGTCAACACCAGACCTACATCAGACCCTCACAAGTGTTTTTACTGCAATCAGACTGGGCATATCAGCGCCACCTGTCCGGAGAAGCAGAAGAACCCCCCAGCCAAGGCCTCAGGGCCTAATGCAGCAGTTCTCTTGGTAGGTGGGGTGGTTGGGAGGGTCTGTGACAATGTGCAGCAAGTCACCGTGGGGTGCTGCGTCGCTAGAGGCCTCGAGGACACCGGGGCTGAATGAACCCTCATCCGTCCCGATTTGGCAACCCCTGAAGAGATTATTTTGACTGTCACTGGGATTGGGGGTGTCTGCTGTCAACTGTGCTGATGGATGTAAGAGATGAACAAGGTGAGTGGTTTCACCAGGACATTAAAGTAATGGAACACCGCTACCAGAATTTTTGGAATAACTCAATGATGGCAGATTACTGTTGGATGTTATATAGGGACAACCCTGAAAAATCGTATCAACGACAGCATAATATCAAGCACTTTTTTATTTCTGCTCATATTTTGGTTTCTATTTTGCATGTGAAATTATTTTGGTTCAATAAAAACTGTTTTGTAAGGTGAAGCATTTTTTTCTGATATGTAGATTACTGTTTTTTTAATGTCGCCAATATATTTCCTATCCCTTATAATAATGATGCTGCTCCATGGAAACTATACCTGCTACAGAAAAATGATATACATTTTTTAAATCAGGAAAAAAAGATGATTTAGAAAAGTACAATGTCACCTGCGATGATTATAAAAAATATTTTTTGTAGACCTGTGTAATTAAGTAAAAAAACTGTAAAAACACATAAAACACATGTACCATCCTATATGGACTTTTAGCCTCAAAAAATCAGCAAAAAACTTTGGGTGTGAAAAATCTATTAGCAAATTAGTTATTTTATCATCACAAATGACACTGTAATTCCTATTAAAATTCACAATTATAATATCTATCTTATTAATGAATTTGAGCTGTATCCAATGTTTATGTAAAGGAAATCTATTATTTCAATTATTTACTACATATTTTATTAACAACCAAGAGCCATTTGATGTATGCAATGCCATTTAACGTAATAGGGTGTAGTATTAAAGCATTTACAGCCTTATTGTTATTCCCTGTGAGTAGCTGA
Organism: Ranitomeya variabilis; assembly: GCF_051348905.1. NCBI lineage: Eukaryota > Metazoa > Chordata > Amphibia > Anura > Dendrobatidae > Ranitomeya > Ranitomeya variabilis. The sequence goes on along the minus strand of NC_135232.1, from coordinate 1,009,094,283 downwards.
TTGGTAAGGAACAGATTGTTCAATGCTGATGAGCTCAAAGACCAATTTAGCCATTGCTAATGAAGCAAATGAAAGAATCCAGATTATCCACTTGAGAATAGCTCTTCAATCCAACTTGAATTTCACGCTTTATTAAAGAATCTTCAAGATTCCTAAAACATCCTGTTCTATAATGTTATGTTCTGCTGGAGGGTTTTTAAGAACTAATTCTTGGGAAATAGTCCATTTTTAAATACATTTTTTATTAGAAATCAGGTCTTCCAAAACTATAAAAATATATATATTTTTCAAAACTTCAGATATCATATTATTCTTTTTAATATTCTTAAAAAATACTAAGTTAATTTTAAATTAATCTGGTAAATAACATTTGAAGGCTATTTCAACTCTTAAATACATATACATATATATATATATATATATGTATATATATACATGTATATATTTATGTGTTTCTCATAGCAGTAATGCATCTATAATAATACCTGATGCAAAGGTGTGAGTTCCGTATATTTTTTTCCCCTTATATTTTTATGATATGCTTTCCTAACATTTGTATAATTATTTCTAAAGTCAATTGACATGTTATTTTAAGTACATCACATTGAATATATTACATGTAGTCTAAGTGGTGACAAGCCTGACATGCCAGCGTAAGATTTATATGCCAAGTAATGTCACTCTGGGAAATTAAATATGCAAATTGCCTCTTCAGAAAGGAAGAGTACTTGAACTCTAGTGCTACTTATTGGAGGAAGCAGTCCTAAAAGTCAAAAATATAATAATTAATGAGCGACTTTCACAAGTCAACACACACACGATTACCAGTGTACACTAGCGCATGGTCAAGCGGCCATGCAAACCTTTTATAGCGGCAGTGCTACAAGACCTTCCAGATGGTCCAATAGGAGCTGCAACAGGACCTGAGCATGTGACCCTCGACCTCCAATGGTAGGTTGTCCCGTGGGCATGCTCAGTACTTGTGGAAAAGCAGGCGTTAGTCTCAGAAAGATCTGCTCGCTGCTTATAAGTGCTGGCTACAAAGGCAGAGCCTGGAAGGACAGTAGTAACCAGACGCCCAGTATCAGCCTTGGCTAGACACTGGGACCGACGTCTCTGCTGAGCAGGCTCCACTGCAGCTGGAGAAGAATGGGAGACCGCAGCAGAGATGGTTCGAGATTCCCCCTGTACAGAGGCGTGAACTCGACACTTAACACAAGTGTTTTGGGGTGTTGCCCATCCTCAATGCAAACTAGAGATCTAATATAGTTGTATGAGAAGCCTCAGACTGCAGATTTATGGGGTAACATCTCTCTTTGTGGAGTGTGACGTGATATGAGAGTGTAAGGAGACTTATAGGCCTTGCAATGTTCTTCTGGTAAATTATATATGTAAATTGCATTTTCAGAGAGGAAAAGGACTTAAATGCCATCTATTATGTATGATATCTGTAATGCTGCACCAATTTTTTGGAACGCATTACGCAAGACAGTTCAATTAATCTCCAATACCCACAGTTTTAAGCGTGCTCTAAACATTTCTGGCCTAACACCACAGCAAATTTCTCTAACTTTCCCTGTTTTGTCCATTCAAAATTTTCTTCAAAACCATGCACTTAATAGCCCTCTGTGTCCATACACACTAGTTAGTGACCGGTTAATGCAGCATTATGTGAACACCCTATTTTTTATACTGATGGCTGGACCTTACAATACAAGTAATTGTTACCATCCACCTTTCATGTCCTATTTCCTCATAGACTGTAAGTTGGGTTAAGCAATAAAGGCCAGACAGAAACAGTAGTAGTCAAAAGGAACTATAAGAAATCATTTAAATAAACCAAATATCCATAAACAGTTGCCAAGTAGAACTGGGTAGGTGGTATTGTATTGGATGCATAGATCAGTATAAACTAAACTAGGAAAAACAATGTACATATAACTGCCATTGAGGCAAGAGTATCGCCATATTTATTCTGACTCTTTTCATTGAATTGACCAGCCTTGTGTTCTACTGCTAAGTAGTGTTGAGCGATACCTTCCGATATTGGGAAATATTGGATCGGACCGATACCCAAAAAATATTGGATGTCGCCGATTCCGATACCGGAAACCAATGCAAGTCAATGGGACACAAATATCGGAATGAAAATAAACCATTTCTTTCCTTGCAGGTTAATTCTACATGAAGGAAAACAACTAAGAATAATGTAGAATGTATTGGGGGAGGTGGAGGAGACATTAAAGGCATAGAGGTTTAGCCCAATCAAATGGAATAGAAAAAACCCAAAAAGAAAGAAAACAATAAACTGTTCATCCACATACTCACAACCACCGTGGGGGAGTCTATCGGGAAAACATACTTAATAAAGGGAGAAGGGGACACTCCTATAGTCACTATTATAAAACGGAAAAAATGGAGTTCATGTCCACGAATAGTTAAATAGTTTATTATTTAATTACAAAATATACCAAACATATTATAATTGAATTGAATAAAAATTAGGACGGTTTAGACAAGAATGGCTATAGCACAGACCAAAAGAACGATGCAGCACACGGGCTGATGCCAGGTATAAAACAATTACATGCACAGTGCAGAATCATATATAGGTAAATTAACCGGGGGAGCCTATGGAGAAGTGCAGAGTGATTGATTGAGCCCTGTACACTGACTCATCTCATGTAACAGCATACCCACAACCCCGGATGCTTACCCACATTCAGGCACCAGGACCGAGCCGCACCGTAGCCCCAATGCAAAAACGCAAGTGTGAAACCAGCCTAAGGTGGATTGTTATTTATGACTCCTTTGCTGTCATATTTTTAAATTTCCAAGTAGATGCTTCATTTTTATTTAATATTCACTTTATAGTGACTAATTTGCTATAGTGGACTTATCTAAGTGGATGTGATGAGTAGGTTCGCTAGTTACCTCATTGTCATTAGAGGGTAAGATTGCAGTAAATAACACATCTTAATTATAAAGCAGGATCTTATCAGTGAAAATAAGGCATGGGAAAATAAAAATAGATTAGTATAAGAATATGTTTACCTATAATGGGAAAATAATTAATCATTTTAAATCATTTTAATCACTTTAAATGTAGGTGGGTGTTAGAGATAAGAGGATCATTTATCCGAGGATCAAGTTCAAGTAGAATTTTGAACTCCTGGTTTCACACAAATTTCAACATTTTGAGATTCAATTTGAGGTTGCCCCCCCAAAAAAATTGCCCTGCACCATTTCCCACACAGCTGGAGCATTAGACAGCGGGCTATCATCATTTTATGTGGCTGTACAGACTTCTCCATAATGCCCTGCACTTTTGGCATCTTACATATTATCATACCTTGTACAGTCAGAAAGTGGGTCATCACAGATCAGTGGTGCCCAATGGAGCACAGTTTCTCTGGCAGAGTCATTTTCGATCTCTGTCTCTCCTGTAGTATGTAAGCTCTTATGGTTACAGGGTCCTCTCTATTTCTCTCTCGCGCGCTCTCCTGTAGCATGTAAGCTCCTATGGCCAGTGAGGTTCGCTCTCTTTCTTTCTCCATGAATATTTTCTAAACAATTACAAGCTTTACATTATTTAGATTAGTGCAAAGGTATTTGCTGCAAATCGAATTTTGGGGGAAAATTCAGAGTAGAATTTTAAAAGATCCACTCTTCTCTAGAGTCAGCAATGTGTTAGGGGGCGAGTTCCCACCTCTGCACAGGGGGAATCTCGGGCCATCTCCGCTGCGGTCTCCCATTCTTCTCCTGCCGCAGTGGAACCTGCTCAGCGGAGACGTCAGTCCCAGCATCTCGCTCAGTCTGACTCTGTACAAAGGGTTACTGTTGCTTTTTCAGCTTCTGCCATTGAAGTCAGTGCTGGGCAGCGGCGAGCAGATTTTTCTGGGACTAAGTCCTGCTTTTCTCGTTCTGAGCATGCCCAGAGTAAGATCTCTCAGTGGAGATCGAGGATGACATGTTCAGATACTGCAGCTAAATCCATTGGTCCTCCAGGAAGGTCCTGAAGGTGCTCAGGCTCTGTAGCAGCCTCTCATTGGTCCTTCTAGGAAGGTCCTGTACTTGCTGCAGCTATTTAAGGCTCTCATGACCGCACGGCCATGCGCTAGTATTGAATCTGTTACGTGCATGCCCCAGTGTGGTCATTTATGTGTGTTCAGGGACTCTGCTGAAATAAGCCCATAGAATGCCGGCACCTCCGGCAAGGAGATTGTGTGCATGGATTTAGGGCCCCGGCTGAAATAAGCCCCTAGAATACCGGCTCCTCCAGTGAGGAGATTGTATGTTTGCATGACCACTGACTGCTCTCTGATGGGCAGTTAACCTGTGCTCCTGTGAAGCCTAACAGGGCGCAGTGCTTTCCTTTCTTGGCTACTCTGTGAGGTAACAGAGCTAGTCTATACCGCCAAATAGTGCCACCATTTACTAGCAGCAGGTTTCCCTGCACGGTGGACCCTGGGCTGCGAACGCATCAGTAATAATAAACATCTATATTTACTCGGTGCGTTCCGCTTGCCCTAACACAATGTACCTGTCAATAAATATTTAGGTTTTAATTCTCTTTTTTTTTTACCTCAAATCTACTACTATGTCTGAACTCAAAAGTATCGCAGCCTATTTAGAAATCCATCACACCGTTGAATGCACTTGAACTGCAAAAAGCTTTACCAGCAGTGGAGTCCTTTCTAATGCTTGGGAAAGAGAACACAGGTTAAAAGTTGTAGATATATAAAACAAATACATGGTAAAAATTTGACATTGAGTTTTCACATATATAGAATTCTAAATGAAGGGAACGACATGTTAATATTTTATATTGTGATTGCAATGTGTTGTCACTTTTCCTCCTGATTTGCCGGGTGCCAAGAAGGCTTCTGTGGCCAAGGGTAAATTGTACAGAAGTGCCATGTTGATTTATAGTGCGACAGAGAATGTAAGCAAGGTGAAATAAGGAGACCATGGGATATGTTTAAATTAAAAAAAACTATTTTAAAGCAATTTTCAATGCAGAATGATGTGTAAGTTGGTGGACTGTTGCTGCCTCATACCTTTCCCCGAACACACCAATCGTGTAATTGTCATGTGAATAATGTATATGTAGTGTAGTGTAATTATGTTTGTGTATTGTAACATTTTGCAGTGTTGGTGATGAAGCTGTATTCTAGACAGAAGCAAGTAGTTGACACAAACAGTGAGAATTAATGTTTGGGAATAGCCAAGAGTGGGAGGGTCTGAGTTATAAGGAAATTGACAATTTGCTGTCACTCAAATAAGGCCTGGAGTTCATAGTGAGTGGGCCACAAGTTCCAAGGTGAGCAGTGTCACATTCTGCGGTGTCCTGAGAGTAAGAGGAGACTGAAGAAAAGAGATAGCGAGATCCATATTACAATTGATTAAGAGACAGAGTGACCTTCTGGAGACAGGTTTTAGGAGAGGACGCCTAGCCACGAGACCTTGAACTTATAATTCTAGCAGGTAACTGGCCTACAGCAGGACTGAGTTCGTGGGATGAGTAGAGTATCACAGGCTGGAGTTCCAGAGCGTCAGCTTTACCGGCTATACTTGTAAGCGAAAGAGAAAAGAGGACGCAGAACCACAGAACAAGTAGATTTGTTGATCAGAACTGTTGTGCTAAAGCTGGATTGCGGTGAAGTAGGGAGAAACAGTGGTCATAAATAACCCTTAAGTAAACTACTAAGGAATGAAACTGTGTAGGAAAAATGCTTCAAGTTGTAAAGGAAACATTCATAAGACTTTGGACACTCTATCCACTGTATATAACCCTTATAAAGTTGCCATTCAGAAAAGAGTTTATTTTTAAATAGTGTTCTCCCTCATTGAACAGTGAAACATCTGGTTCTGGCAAACCAGCAACATCAGTTACATGTGGCCTGCGTGGGCATAATGCTCTCACGACACAAGTCCATACACCCAGCCAGAACCCCCACTTTCATGTAACATGCCAGGCACAGAAGATGAGCACCATGAACATGGATAACACCCCGTGCCAAGTTACAGGTGCACACATAAAAAATCTCCTAGGAAGCATTATTAAATATGCTGGCAAGATGAATAAATTGCATTGAATACTTCATATAAAATTAATGGGTTTGCATTAGCCTGGCAGGTTATGTGAAGGAGAATAAGAAATGTCAAAGAAGATGTAGTAAGTCATTATTGATCCATTTGACTACATTGCTCTGGAAGTCCGGGCAGATGGCTCGTTTCTATGTAAAATAAAAGTGATATACTGAATGCTGACATGATGAAATTAACAAGGATACATATATGGTTGCCAGTTGCCTTCTTGTATAACGCTCTAGGTGTTTTTGCGTATCTCATTTTTATGATTATGTGCAATCTCTTCTTTTTTCTGCTCAGTGCAGTTTGTAAAATAGCGCTTTTAACACACATAATAAAATAGCTGGCTAGATCCATTGGTTCAGCAATAGCAAGTTGCAGATTACATTATCAAACATGTCTGACAGATACGAGCTGAAACTGATAAAACCAATGTATTGGGCCATATAATTTAATATGTCCTTCTTGTGTCTTTGACCTTCAATCTACATAGATATTATCTCTGAATTGTCATTCATCACATGGGGAGTTCATCCAAGTGTGTACTTTATGCATCATTATACCTCTTCAAGTAATTGCTACATAATACCCATCCAATGAATACATTTGATTCATGTAACCATGAACCATGGTTAAAGTTAAACCATGCCTTAAAGGGGTTGTCCCATGAACAAAGCTTATTTTAACCCAGGGCCGGACTGGGACTAAAATTCAGCCCTGGCATTTGAAGTGACACAGGCCCACTTGTCACATGGTGACTGTATAATATCTTTGTACACTTGTAGGCAGGGCCGGTTTTAGGCAAAGTGGGGCCCTAGGCAAAGTTTAAAATGGGTCCCCAAATGCTAACATATTGCACATCACACAGAAGCCTTTCTGTTGTATTTACGTGCGCTGAGTTCAGGCCGCTAAACGAGTTTGATCGACAATACTGAAGTTGTTCAACGCTTGTTTCCCGGCCTCTTTCCACCAGCTGAGGAATAATGATGAGACAGAACGATCACTAATAGATCACTAACAGATCACCATACAGTATCATGTTTTCAGCAGCACATCTACAGTTTACACTGGCAATGTGCTGCTGACAACAAGGCTTTTTGTTCCAGCAAAAACAATCCGAATATGCAGCATTTTACTTGTTTAGTAAAATACACCCCATAGTCCTCCATATATTATAATGTGCTCCATAGTCCTCCATATAGTATAATACACTCCCTATAGTCCTCCATATATTAAAATACACTGCTCAGTCCTCCACATAGTATAATACACTCCTCATAGTCCTCCATATAGCATAATACAATCCTCATAGTCCTCCATATAGCATAATACAATCCTCATAGTGCTCCATATAGTATAATGCACCGCCACAGTCATCCATGTAGTACAATTCACTTCCCATAGTATAATGCACCCCATAGTTCTTCATATAGTATAACGTATTCCCCATAGTCCTCGATACAGTATAATGCAGCCCACATATAGTATAATGCAGCCACCCCAGAGTATAATGCAGCCACCCCAGAGTATAATGCAGCCACCCCAGAGTATAATGCAGCCACCCCACAGAGTATAATGCAGCCACCCCAGAGTATGTAACCCCCATAGAATATAATACAGCCCACCTCCCCATAATATATAATGTAGCCCCCCATAGAATATAATGCAGCCCCCCATAGTATATAACGCAGCCTCCCCCATAGAATATAATATACCCCCACAATAGTATATAACACAGCCACATAGTACATAACATGGCCTCCCCCATAGAATATAATATACTCCCCATAGTATATAGCAAAGCCCGCATAGTATATAGCACAAACCGCATAGTATACAGCACAGCCTGCATACTATAGCACAGCTCGCGTAGTAGATAACACAGCCCACACAGCAGTATTCAGCACAGACCACACAGTAGTATACAGCACAGACCACACAGTAGTATACAGCACAGCCCACGTAGAAGTATACAGCACAGTCCACACAGTAGTATACAGCACAGCCCACAGAGTAATATATACAGCACAGCCCACAAAGTAATATATACAGCACAGCCCACAGAGAACTATATACAGCACAGCCCACAGAGAACTATATACAGCACAGCCCACAGAGAACTATATAAAGCACAGCCCAGAGTACTATATACAGCACAGCCCAGAGAGTACTATATACAGCACAGCCCAGAGAGTACTATATACAGCACAGCCCACAGAGTACTATATACAGCACAGCCCACAGAGTACTATACACAGCACAGCCCACAGAATACTATATACAGCACAGCCCACAGAGTACTATATACAGCACAGCCCAGAGAGTACTATATACAGCACAGCCCACAAAGTAATATATACAGCACAGCCCACAGAGAACTATATACAGCACAGCCCACAGAGAACTATATACAGCACAGCCCACAGAGAACTATATAAAGCACAGCCCAGAGTACTATATACAGCACAGCCCAGAGTACTATATAAAGCCCAGCCCAGAGAGTACTATATACAGCACAGCCCAGAGAGTACTATATACAGCACAGCCCAGAGAGTACTATATACAGCACAGCCCACAGAGTACTATATACAGCACAGCCCACAGAGTACTATACACAGCACAGCCCACAGAGTACTATACACAGCACAGCCCACAGAGTACTATATACAGCACAGCCCACAGAGTACTATATACAGCACAGCCCACAGAGTACTATATACAGCACAGCCCACAGAGTACTATATACAGCACAGCCCACAGAGAACTATATACAGCACACAGTAGTATACAGCACAGAGCACAGCCCACAGAGAACTATATACAGCCCACAGTGGTATACAGCACAGAGCACAGCCCACAGAGAACTATATACAGCCCACAGTAGTATACAGCACAGAGCACAGCCCACAGAGAACTATATACAGCACAGAGCACAGCCCACAGAGAACTATATACAGCCCACAGTAGCATACAGCACAGAGCACAGCCCACAGATAACTATATACAGCCCACAGTAGTATACAGCACAGAGCACAGCCCACAGAGTACTATATACAGCCCACAGTAGTATACAGCACAGAGCACAGCCCAGAGAACTATATATAGCACACAGTAGTATACAGCACAGAGCACAGCCCACAGAGTACTATATATAGCACAGAGCACACAGTAGTATACAGCACAGAGCACAGCCCACAGAGAGCTATATACAGCCCACAGTAGTATACAGCACAGAGCACAGCCCACAGAGAGCTATATACAGCCAACAGCAGTATACAGCACAGAGCACAGCCCACAGAGTACTATATACAGCCCACAGTAGTATACAGCACAGAGCACAGCCCACAGAGTACTATATACAGCCCACAGTAGTATACAGCACAGAGCACAGCCCACAGAGTACTATATACAGCCCACAGTAGTATACAGCACAGAGCACAGCCCACAGAGTACTATATACAGCCCACAGTAGTATACAGCACAGAGCACAGCCCACAGAGTACTATATACAGCCCACAGTAGTATACAGCACAGAGCACAGCTCACAGAGTACTATATATAGCCCACAGTAGTATACAGCACAGAGCACAGCCCACAGAGTACTATATACAGCCCACAGTAGTATACAGCACAGAGCACAGCCCACAGAGAACTATATACAGCACAGAGCACAGCCCACAGAGAACTATATACAGCCCACAGTAGCATACAGCACAGAGCACAGCCCACAGATAACTATATACAGCCCACAGTAGTATACAGCACAGAGCACAGCCCACAGAGTACTATATACAGCCCACAGTAGTATACAGCACAGAGCACAGCCCAGAGAACTATATATAGCACACAGTAGTATACAGCACAGAGCACAGCCCACAGAGTACTATATATAGCACAGAGCACACAGTAGTATACAGCACAGAGCACAGCCCACAGAGAGCTATATACAGCCCACAGTAGTATACAGCACAGAGCACAGCCCACAGAGAGCTATATACAGCCCACAGCAGTATACAGCACAGAGCACAGCCCACAGAGTACTATATACAGCCCACAGTAGTATACAGCACAGAGCACAGCCCACAGAGTACTATATACAGCCCACAGTAGTATACAGCACAGAGCACAGCCCACAGAGTACTATATACAGCCCACAGTAGTATACAGCACAGAGCACAGCCCACAGAGTACTATATACAGCCCACAGCAGTATACAGCACAGAGCACAGCCCACAGAGTACTATATACAGCCCACAGTAGTATACAGCACAGAGCACAGCCTACAGAGAACTATATACAGCCCACAGCAGTATACAGCACAGAGCACAGCCCACAGAGTACTATATACAGCCCACAGTACTATACAGCACAGAGCACAGCCCACAGAGTACTATATATAGCACAGAGCACACAGTAGTATACAGCAGAGCACAGCCCACAGAGAACTATATACAGCCCACAGCAGTATACAGCACAGAGCACAGCCCACAGAGAACTATATACAGCCCACAGTAGTATACAGCACAGAGCACAGCCCACAGAGTACTATATATAGCACACAGCCCACGGTAGTATACAGCACAGAGCACAGCCCACAGAGTACTATATATAGCACAGAGCACACAGTAGTATACAGCACAGAGCACAGCCCACAGAGAGCTATATACAGCCCACAGTAGTATACAGCACAGAGCACAGCCCACAGAGTACTATATATAGCACACAGCCCACGGTAGTATACAGCACAGAGCACAGCCCACAGAGAACTATATATAGCACAGAGCACACAGTAGTATACAGCACAGAGCACAGCCCACAGAGAACTATATACAGCCCACAGCAGTATACAGCACAGAGCACAGCCCACAGAGAACTATATATAGCACAGAGCACACAGTAGTATACAGCACAGAGCACAGCCCACAGAGAGCTATATACAGCCCACAGTAGTATACAGCACAGAGCACAGCCCAGAGAACTATATACAGCCCACAGTAGTATACAGCACAGAGCACAGCCCACAGAGAGCTATATACAGCCCACAGTAGTATACAGCACAGAGCACAGCCCACAGAGAGCTATATACAGCCCACAGTAGTATACAGCACAGAGCACAGCCCACAGTAGTATACAGCACAGAGCACAGCCCACAGAGAACTATATACAGCCCACAGTAGTATACAGCACAGAGCACAGCCCACAGAGAACTATATACAGCCCACAGCAGTATACAGCACAGAGCACAGCCCACAGAGAGCTATATACAGCACACAGTAGTATACAGCACAGAGCACAGCCCACAGAGAACTATATACAGCCCACAGCAGTATACAGCACAGAGCACAGCCCACAGAGAACTATATACAGCCCACAGCAGTATACAGCACAGAGCACAGCCCACAGAGAACTATATACAGCCCACATCTCTTCTCTTCCTCCCCTCACCTCCTCCGAGAATGGCCCCACAGTCCAGAAAAAAAAAAAAACTCTCCTCACCTCTCCTCGTGCCCAGCGTTGCTTCCTGGTTCCTGCTCCTGTCTCAGCAGCTGCAGTCTGCCCGGGACACAGCAGGTGCGCGATGATATGACATCATCGTGCACCCGCAGTGTCAGAGGCAGAGCGGGGAATGATGGGAGAGGAGCGTCTGTAGACGCTCTCTCCTCCATCATTGCATTCAACTGTACCGGTGTCTATACGCCGGTATAGTTGAATGCGACGGCGGGGGCGGCGGATTGAGCGGCCCACCACTGGCACCGGCCCTTCTGGCATTTGCCAGAAGTGCCCTATGGCCAGTCCGGCCCTGTTTTAACCCCATCATGACCCAGCCTATTTTGACCTTAATGACCTGGCCGTTTTTTGCAATTCTGACCAGTGTCCCTTTATGAGGTAATAACTCCGGAACGCTTCAACGGATCCTAGTGGTTCTGAGATTGTTTTTTTCGTGACATATTGGGCTTCATGTTAGTGGTAAATTTAGGTCGATAATTTCTGCGTTTATTTGTGAAAAAAATGGAAATTTGGCGTAAATTTTGAAAATTTTGCAATTTTCACATTTTTAATTTGTATTCTGTTAAACCAGAGAGTTATGTAACACAAAATAGTTAATAAATAACATTTTCCACATGTCTACTTTACATCAGCACAATTTTGGAAACAAAATTTTTTTTTTTGCTAGGAAGTTATAAGGGTTAAAATTTGACCAGTGATTTCTCATTTTTACAACAAAATTTACAAAACCATTTTTTTTAGGGACCACCTCACATTTGATGTCGCTCTGAGGGGTCTATGTGGCTGAAAATACCCAAAAGTGACACCATGCTAAAAACTGCACCCCTCAAGATGCTCAAAACCACATTCAAGAAGTTTATTAACCCTTCAGGTGTTTCACAGCAGCAGAAGCAACATGGAAGGAAAAAGTGAACATTTAACTTTTTAGTCACAAAAATGATCTTTTAGCAACAATTTTTTTATTTTAAAAATGAAAAAGTACTTTTTTTTCACAAAAAAATTCTTTTAGCCTCAATTTTTTCATTTTCACATGGGCAACAGGATAAAATGGATCCTAAAATTTGTTGGGCAATTTCTCTTGAGTACACCGATACCTCATATGTGGGGGTAAACCACTTTTTGGGTGCACGGCAAGGCTCGGAAGGGAAGGCGCGCCATTTGACTTTTTGAATGGAAAATTAGCTGCAATCGTTAGCGGACACCATGTCGCGTTTGGAGAGCCCCTGTGTGCCTAAACATTGGAGCTCCCCCACAATGGACCCCATTTTGGAAACTAGACCCCCAAGGAACTTATCTAGATGCATAGTGAGCACTTTAAACCCCCAGCTGCTTCACAGAAGTTTATAACGCAGAGCCGTGAAAATAAAAAATAATTTTTCTTTCCTCAAAAATGATTTTTTAGCCCGGAATTTTTTATTTTCCCAAGGGTGACAGGAGAAATTGGAACCCAAATGTTATTGTCCAGTTTCTCCTGAGTACGCTGATACCCCATATGTGGGGGTAAACCACTGTTTGGGCGCACGGCAGGGCTTGGAAGGGAAGGCACACCATTTGGCTTTTTGAATGGAAAATTAGCTCCAATCATTAGCGGACACCATGTCGCGTTTGGAGAGCACCTGTGTGCCTAAACATTAGAGCTCCCCTACAAGTGACCCCATTTTGGAAACTAGACCTCCCAAGGAACTAATCTAGATGTGTGGTGAGCACTTTGAACCCCAAAGTGCTTCATAGAAGTTTATAACGCAGAACCATGAAAATAAAAAAATATTTTTCTTTTCTCAAAAAATGATTTTTAGCCCACAATTTTTTATTTTCCCAAGGGTAACAGGAGAAATTTGACCCCAAAAGTTGTTGTCCAGTTTCTCCTGAGTACGCTGATACCCCATATGTGGGGGTAAACCACTGTTCGGGCACACGTCGGGGTTCGGAAGGGAAGTAATGACATTTTGAAATGCAGACTTTGATGGAATGCTCTGCGGGCGTCACCTTGCATTTGCAGAGCCCCTGATGTGCCTAAACAGTAGAAACTCCCCACAAGTGACCCAATTTTGGAAACTAGACCCCTAAAGGAACTAATCTAGATGTTTGGTGAGCACTTTGAACCCCCAAGTGCTTCATAGAAGTTTATAACGCAGAGCCATGAAAATAAAAAATAATTTTTCTTTTCTCAAAAATGATTTTTTAGCCTCTAATTTTTTATTTTCCCAAGGGTAACAGGAGAAATTTGACACTGAAAGTTGTTGTCCCGTTTCTCCTGAGTACGCTGATACCCCATATGTGGGGGTAAACCACTGTTTGGGCACACGTTGGGGTTCGGAAGGGAAGTAGTGACTTTTTGAAATGCAGACTTTGATGGAATGCTCTGCGGGGGTCACGTTGCGTTTGCAGAGCCCCTGATGTGCCTAAACAGTAGAAACCCCCCACAAGTGACCCCATTTTGGAAACTAGACCCCCAAAGGAACTTATCTAGATGTGTAGTGAGCACTTAGAACCCCCAAGTGCTTCACAGAAGTTTATAACGCAGAGCCATGAAAATAAAAAATCATTTTTCTTTCCTCAAAAATAATTTTTTAGCCTGCAATTTTTTATTTTCCCAAGGGTTATTGGAGAAATTGGACCCCAAAAGTTGTTGTCCAGTTTCTCCTGAGTATGCTGGTACCCCATATATGGGGGTAAACCACTGCTTGGGCACACGTCGGGGCTCGGAAGGGAGAGAGCACCTTTTGACTTTTTCGATGCAAGATTGGCTGGAATCAATGGTGGCGCCATGTCGCGTTTGGAGACCCCCTGATGTGCCTAAACAGTGGAAACCCCTCAATTCTAACTCCAACACTAACCCCAACATACCCCTAACCCTAATCCCAACCCTGACCCCAACACACCCCTAACCCTAGTCTTAACCCTAATTCCAACCCTAACCCTAAGGCTATGTGCCCACGTTGCGGATTTGTGTGCGGATTTTTCAGCACTGTTTTTGAAAAATCTGCAAGAAAAACGCACTGCGCTTTACCTGCAGATTTACCGCGGATTTCCAGTGTTTTTTTGTGTGGATTTCACCTGCGGATTCCTATTATGGAGCAGGTGTAAAACGCTGCGTAATCCGCACAAAGAATTGACATGTTGCGGAAAATACAACGCAGCGTTTCCGCACTTTATTTTCCGCACCATGGGCACAGCGGATTTGGTTTTCCATAGGTTTACGTGGTACTGTAATCGTGATGGAAAACTGCTACGAATCCGCAGCGACCAATCCGCTGCGGATCTGTAGCCAAATCTGCACCATGTGCACATAGCCTAATTCTAACCCTAATTCCAACCCTAGCCCTAATTCTAACCCTAACTCTAACCCTAATTGTAACCCTAACCCTAATTCTAACCCTAATTCTAACCCTAAGTGCAACCCTAAGTGCAACCCTAAGTGCAGCCCTAAGTGCAGCCCTAAGTGCAGCCCTATCCCTAAGTGCAGCCCTATGCCTAAGTGCAACCCTAAGTGCAACCCTATCCCTAAGTGCAACCCTATCCCTAAGTGCAACCCTAAGTGCAACCCTAAGTGCAACCCTATCCCTAAGTGCAACCGTAAGTGCAACCCTATCCCTAAGTGCAGCCCTATCCCTAAGTGCAGCCCTATGCCTAAGTGCAACCCTAAGTGCAACCCTATCCCTAAGTGCAACCCTAAGTGCAACCCTAAGTGCAACCCTATCCCTAAGTGCAACCGTAAGTGCAACCCTATCCCTAAGTGCAACCCTATCACTAAGTGCAACCCTAAGTGCAACCCTAAGTGAAACCCTATCCCTAAGTGCAACCGTAAGTGCAACCCTATCCATAAGTGCAACCCTATCCCTAAGTGCAACTTTAAGTGCAACCCTATCCCTAAGTGCAACCGTAAGTGCAACCCTATCCCTAAGTGCAACCCTATCCCTAAGTGCAACCCTAAGTGCAACCCTAAGTGCAACCCTATCCCTAAGTGCAACCGTAAGTGCAACCCTATCCCTAAGTGCAACCCTATCCCTAAGTGCAACCCTATCCCTAAGTGCAACCCTAAGTGCAACCCTAAGTGCAACCCTATCCCTAAGTTCAACCGTAAGTGCAACCCTATCCCTAAGTGCAACCCTATCCCTAAGTGCAACCCTAAGTGCAACCCTAAGTGCAACCCTAAGTGCACCCCTACCCCTAACCTTACTCCTAACCCTAACCCTAACCCTACCCCTAACCCTACCCCTAACCCTAACCCTACCCCTAATCCTAACAGAAAAACAAAAATAAATATATTTTCAGTATTTTATTATTGTTTCTACCTATGGGGGTGATAAGGGGGGGTTATTTACTATTTTTTTTATTTTGATCGAAGTGCAACCGTAAGTGCAACCCTATCCCTAAGTGCAACCCTATCCCTAAGTGCAACCGTAAGTGCAACCCTATCCCTAAGTGCAACCCTAAGTGCAACCCTATCCCTAAGTGCAACCGTAAGTGCAACCCTATCCCTAAGTGCAACCCTATCCCTAAGTGCAACCCTAAGTGCAACCCTAAGTGCAACCCTAAGTGCACCCCTACCCCTAACCCTACCCCTAACCCTACCCCTAACCCTAACCCTACCCCTAACCCTAACCCTAACCCTAACCCTACCCCTAACCCTAACCCTACCCCTAACCCTACCCCTACCCCTAATCCTAACAGAAAAACAAAAATAAATATATTTTCAGTATTTTATTATTGTTTCTACCTATGGGGGTGATTTTTTTATTTTGATCGCTGTGATAGAACCTATCGCAGTGATCAAAATGTGCAAGGAACGAATCTGCCGGCCTGCAGATTCGGCCGGTGCACTGCGCATGCGCCCGCCATTTTCCAAGATGGCGGCGCCCATGCGAGAAGACCAAGGACACCGGGAGGGACACCGGGACTAGGTAAGTATGGGGGGGTGCGATCGGACAGCGGGGGGCAGAGGGGAGGACGGGGGAGGGTTGGATGGGAGAGAAAGGTGCTTAGGACAGGACGGAGGGGTAGGGAACATTGACGGCGGCTGCAGATCGCCGCCGTCAGTCGGTGGGGGGGCCAGATCAGGGTCTCCAGCCATGGCAGATGCTATTGCAGCATCGGCCATGGCTGGATTGTAATATTTCACCAATTTTCATAGGTGAAATATTACAGATTGCTCTGATTGGCTGTTTCACTTTCAACAGCCAATCAGAGCGATCGTAGCCACGGGGGGGCAAAGCCACCCCCCCTGGGCTAAAGTACCACTCCCCCTGTCCCTGCATGTCGGGTGAAATTGGAGTTAACCCTTTCACCCGGCCTGCAGGGAAGTGATCATTCTGTGACACAGCATATGCGTCACAGGTTGGATTGGCACCGACTTTCATGACGCATACGCTGTGTCACAGGTCAGGAAGGGGTTAATTAATAGATCTTGGAATTAAACTAAGTTCCACCGTTGGATGTGATTAAAACTGATGTTCCTGTGCTGAGATAATCTTCTAAAAGTGCCTGTGCTATGATCAGCTGTATCAGCTGTGATACCCTGCTGTAATGTCTGTATCCTCTCTTCTGTATCCTCACTGCTCAGGAGCTGTGGTATGATCAGACCATGCCCCTGCATGGTCAGACACAACCATTACACAGTACACAGCAGGGACACATTTATAAGATTATTTCAGCACAGCAACATTATTTAAATCTCATTAAATTGTGGAACTTATTTTTATTCCAAGATCTATTGATTAAAATTTACTTTGTGTGAAATCCCTTTAAAGAAGCACTTTGGTCAAAGTTTTTATCCTCTTAATATTTTGTAATCATCATATTATATAGCACTGCAGCATCGGACATGAGTACCTTAGGCCCACCAGAGAAAATCATTCTTGGGGCCCACTATGCAGCTACATAGAAATAAATACAAGACCACCAATTGTTTATATCAGGGTATACTATAAGGTAGTACACATCTAAATTATGTAGCAGGGGTTGGGGTAGCCCCCTCATAGAATATAAAGTAGCCCCTCATAATATATAATGCAGCCCTCATATAGTATAATGCAGATCCCTCATAAAATATAATACAGCCCCCCATAGAATAGAGTGTAGCCCCCTCATATGACACAATGCAGTCCCCCATAGAATATAATGTAGCCCCCTCATAGGGTATAATACAGCTCCCTAAATGAATATAATGCAGCCCCTTCAAAGTATAATACAAACCCCCTAATAGGGCATAATGCAGTCCCCCCATAGAATATAATGTAGCCCCATCATAGGGTATAATGCATCCCTTCTCATATAGTGTAATGTAGGCCCCCCCAAAGAATATAGTGTAGCCCCCTCAGAGTATAATGCAGGCCCCACATAGAGTTTAATGCAGCCCCACTCATATAGAATAATTCAGCCCACTCATAGGGTACAATGCAGCCTCCCCCACAAAATATAATACAGCCCCCTCATAGGGTATAATGCAGCCCCCTCATAGGGTATATGACAGCCCCCTCATATGGTATAATGCAGCCCCTTCATAGGGTATAATGCAGCTCCCTCATAGGGTATAATGCAGTCTTCTCATAGGGTATAATGCAGCTTCCCCATAGGGTATAATGCAGCCCCCTCATAGGGTATAATGCAGTCCCTCTCATAGGGTATGATGAAGCCCCTTCATAGGGTATAATGCCGCCCCCTTATATGGTATAATGCTGCCTCATAGGGTACAATGCAAACTCCTCATAGGGTATAATACAGCCCCTCATAGGGTATTATGTAGCCCCCTAATATGGTAAAATGCATCCACCTCATAAGCTATAATGCTGCTTCCTCATAGGGAATAATGCAGCATACCTCATAGAGCATACTGCAGCCCCCACAGAATGTAATGCAGCCCCCTCATAGGGTATAATGCAACCTGCGCACAGAATATAATGCAGCCCCTCTCATAGGGTATAATTCAGCCCCCTCATAGGATATAATGCAGCCCCTTATATGGTATAATGCAGCCCCCTCATAGGGTATAATGTAGCCCCCCTCATAGGGTATAATGCAGCACCCCTCATAAGGTATAATGCTGCTTCCTCATAGGGTATAATGCAGCCCACCTCATAGGCTATAATGCAGCCCCCACAGAATATAGTGCATCCCCCTCATAGGGTATAATGCAGCCCCCATAGGGTATAATGCTATAATGCAGCCCCATTATATGGCATAATGAAGACCCCTCATAGGGTATAATACAGCCTCTTCATAGTGTATAGTGCAGCCCCTTCATATGGTATAATGCAGCCCCTGTCATAAGGTATAATGCCGCTTCCTCATAGGTTATAATGCAGCCCCCTTAATAGGTTATAATGTAGCCACCTCATATGGTATAATGCAGCCCTCATCATACAGTATAATGCAGCCCCCCACAGAATATTTTGCAGCCCCGCTCATAGGGTATAATGCATCCCCCCTCATAGGGTATAATGCCGCCCCCTTATATGGTATAATGCAGCCACCTCATAGAGTACAATGCAAAATCCTCATAGGGTATAACGCAGCCCCCTTATAAGGTATTATGCAGCCCCCTAATTTGGTATAATGCATCCCCCCTCAAAAGCTATAATGCTGCTTCCTCATAGGGTATAATGCAGCCCACCTCATAGGGTATACTGCAGCCCCCACAGAATATAATGCTGCCCCCCTCATAGGGTATAATGCAGCCCCCATAAGGTATAATGCTATAAAGCAGCCACAGTATAGTGTAATAATTATACGGGATAACTCATGAGACTCTTTGCGTGGAACAAGACAACTACAGGACACAGTTTTATAAGTGGTAAAGTCTATATTTTCACACGGTGATTCAAACAGGTGCAGAGAGAAACTCAAGTCCACACTTGGTGCAAATAATAAACGCAGCTTAGCAGTCTATAGGAAACTTCAGAGGAAAATGCATACAAGCAGAAAGTCTATGAAGCACAGTTATTCTTGAGGATACTTGACACGAATAAATCCTTGTCTTAGTCCAGGCACAGATAGATATGCTTATTAGGCAGTTCAAATCATATCTTAGCTCAACCAGGGAGGCCTGGTTAATAGTCTCAGGTTATTGCAAAGCAGCAACAGCTTACATGACCAGCAAATGCAGATGGAAATAAACACAAACAGCAGATGAAGGAGGATTACTGGAAACTTGTGTATGCAGCAGGAACTCAGAGCAGAGTAGCAGGATCACCACACAGGTTCACAGGAGCAGGTGTATAGCCAGGGAGTAATCAGAGGTCAGGAGCTGGATGCAAGGCAGAATACTCTAGCACAGACTGAAGACTGGGGTGGAGTTTTATAGCAGGAGACACAGTGCAAAAAAAGGGCAGTAATGCACAAAAGGTAAAAAATGTTCAGAGTCCTGACATTACGCCCTCCTTAGAAGCGGCCTAAAGGCGATCCTGGACCTGGTTTCTCAGGGTATCTCTGATGAAAACGAGAAATCTTCTGTTGGGCATTGATGTTTTCCACAGGTTCCCAAGAGTCTTCCTCAGGGATATATCCCTGCCATCTTATCAGATATTGGAGCCGATTCGTGCGAATCCTGGAATCAATATTTTCCTCCACCATGAATTGTTCTTGCCCATCAATCACCACAGGCTGCGGAGGTGGCACAACACATCCCTGGAAGGTATTAGGAGATACAGGCTATAGCAAAGATACATGAAAAACTGGGAGTACCTTCATTGTCCTAGGCAGCTTCAGCCGGCAGGCCACAGAGCTCACAATACCGTTGATCTTGAAAGGTCCAATGAATTTCTGTCCAAGTTTTTGTGAAGGAACGTTTAACTTCAGATTCTTAGTTGCTAACCACACAGAATCTCCTACCTTGAACATGGGTGCAAGTTTACGGAATCTATCAGCTGATCTCTTATAACGTTCTTGAGCTGTGGTCAGGGATTCCTTCAGAACCTCCAGATTCTGTCTCATCACAGTCAGCCTTTCCTCCACTGCCGGAACCGGAGAAATAATTGGAGACCTAGGTAAAATACACGGATGATAACTAGTGTTGAGCATTCCGATACCGCAAGTATCGGGTATCAGCCGATATTTGCTGTATCGGAATTCCGATACCGAGATCCGATACTTTTGTGATATAGGGAATCGGTATCGGGATTGATATTAATGTGTAAAATAAAGAATAAAAATAAAAAATATTGATATACTCACCTCTCCGACGCAGCCTGGACCTTACCGATGTAACCGCCAGCTTCCGTTCCTAAGAATGAGCGCTTGAAAGTCCTTAGATGACGTCGCGGCCTGTGATTGGTCGCGTGAGCGGTCACGTGACCGCTCTGCGACCAATCACAGCCGCGACGTCATCTAAGGACTTTCAAGTGCTTGAAAGACCTTAGATGACGTCACGGCTTGTGATTGGTCGCGTTGCGGTCACGTGACCGCTCCGCGACCAATCACAGGCCGCGACGTCATCTAAGGACTTTCAAGCGCTCATTCTTATGAATGGAGGCTGGCGGTTACAACCAGGGCGCGTCAGAGGGTGGGTATATCAATATTTTTTATTTTTATTCTTTATTTTACACATTAATATGGATCCCAGGGCCTGAAGGCGAGTTTCCTCTCCTTCAGACCCTGGGAACCATCAGGATACCTTCCGATACTTGGTGTCCCATTGACTTATATTGGTATCGGGTATCGGTATCGGCGATATCCGATACTTTTCGGGTATCGGCCGATACTATCCGATACCAATACTTTCAAGTATCGGACGGTATCGCTCAACACTAATGATAACCCAGATTGGCAAAGAAAGGTGTAAATTTAGTGGAGGCGCTCTGAGATTATATGAAAATTTGGCTAACGACAACAACTCCAACCAATCATCCTGGAGATGGCTGACATAGCAACTTAGATATTGTTCCAGCATCTGGTTGGTACGCTCAGTCTGACCATTTGTCTGGGGATGGTAATCAGAAGAGAGACAGACATTAATATTGAGTGCAGAGCAAAATCCCTTCCAGAATCTGGAAGTGAACTGTACTCCACAGTCAGAGATGATCTCATCAGGAACCCCGTGCAACCGAAAGACATTCTGTATAACCAAGTTCACTGTATCTTTAGCTGAGGGGAGGCCGGTTCACGGAACAAAATGAGCAGCTTTAGTCAGGCGACCAACTACCACCATGATTGTATTCATGCCCACCAATGTAGGCAGCTCCACAATAAAGTCCATTGATATAGACCCCCAAGGGTGAGTCAGAACAGGTAATGTGTTGTGAATTTGGATTCTGGGCTCCCCCGGTGGCCGCTTGTGGAATTGGACTTGTCATCCTCTTTCCTGTTTCACCTGGTTCCATCAGTAGTGGGTGTCGCTATTTAAGCTCATTTCTCTGGTGGTTTCTTGCCGGTCAACAATGTTATCTGATGCCTCTCAGTGCTTGTTCCTGCTTCTAGACAACTACTAGATAAGTTGGACTTTTGTCCATGTTTTGTTTTGCCTATTTGTTCCAGTTCACAGCTGAAGTTTTGTTACTGTGTCTGGAAAGCTCTCGTTGATCAGGGATTGCTACTCTGGCGTTATGAGTTAATGCCAGAGTTTAAGGTAATCTCTGGATGGTGTTTTGTTAGTGTTTTTCTGCTGACCATGAAAGTATACTATCTGTCTTCTGCTATCTAGTAAGCGGACCTCAAATTTGCTAAGACTATTTTCCTGCTGCGTTTGTTGTTTCATCTGAACTCACCGTCATTATATGTGGGGGGCTACTGTCTTCTTTGGAATATTTCTCTAGAGGTGAGCCAGGTCTTATGTTTCCCTCTGCTAGCTATTTAGGTCTTAGGCCAGAGCTGGGCATCTAGCGATAAATAGGAAATGCTACCTGGCTATTTCTAGTTGCGCGGCAGGCTTAGTTCATGGTCAGTATAGTTCCATCTTCCGAGAGCTTGTCCCTCTATAGGCTTGCTATGATCTCTGCCTGCAGAGATCATGACAGTTTGACCGGCCAATAAAGTGTTAAAGACCCAGGTTGAGAAAGGAGAGTTATAAGAAGTCTGCTGGAATTTTTTTTTTTTTTTTTTCCTCCAGTCTGCCTTGCTGCAGTCTTTTTTCTCTCTCTCCTCCTAATCTCTGTATGCTCTGTGTGCACCTGACAATAATGGATCTCCAGAGTGTAACTGCGGGTTTGAATAATCTCATCACGAAAGTACAAAATTTACAAGATTTTGTGGTACATGCTCCGGTATCTGAGCCGAGAATTCCTTTGCCGGAGTTCTTCACAGGGAATAGAGCTAGCTTCCAGAATTTCCGAAATAATTGTAAGCTTTATTTGTCCCTGAAGTCTCGTTCAGCTGGAGACCCTGCTCAGCAGGTTAGGATTGTGATTTCCTTGCTCAGGGGTGACCCTCAAGATTGGGCCTTCTCATTGCCAGCAGGGGATCCTGCGTTACGCGATGTGGATGCGTTTTTTCTGGCCTTGGGCTTGCTTTATGAGGAACCTCATTTGGAACTTCAGGCAGAAAAAACTTTGATGGCACTATCTCAGGGGCAAGACGAAGCTGAAGTTTTCTGCCAAAAATTCCGTAAATGGTCTGTGCTTACTCAGTGGAATGAGTGCGCCTTGGCGGCAACTTTCAGAGAAGGTCTCTCTGATGCCGTTAAGGATGTTATGGTGGGGTTCCCTTTGCCTGCAGGTCTGAATGAGTCCATGACAATGGCTATTCAGATTGATAGGCGTCTGCGGGAGCGCAAACCGGTGCACCATCTGGCGGTGTCTATGGAAAAGACGCCAGAAAGTATGCAGTGTGATAGAATTCTGTCCAGGAGCGAGCGACAGAATTTTAGACGGAAGAATGGATTGTGTTTCTATTGTGGGGATTCTACTCATGTTATATCAGCATGCTCTAGGCGTACAAAGAAGCTTGATAAGTCTGTTTCCATTGGCACCATTCAGTCTAAGTTTATTTTGTCTGTAACCCTGATTTGTTCTTTGTCATCCATTGCCACGGACGCCTATGTTGACTCTGGCGCCGCTCTGAGTCTTATGGATTGGTCCTTTGCCAATCGTTGTGGTTTTGATTTAGAGCCTTTGGAGACTCTTATTCCTCTGAAGGGGATTGACTCCACCCCATTGGCTAATAATAAACCACAATACTGGACACAAGTAACCATGCGTATCAATCCGGATCACCAGGAGATTATTCGTTTCCTGGTGCTGTATAATTTACATGACGATTTGGTACTGGGATTGCCATGGTTGCAGTCTCACAACCCAGTCTTGGACTGGAGAGCAATGTCTGTGTTGAGCTGGGGATGTAAGGGTATTCATGGGGACGTACCTTTGGTTTCTATTTCGTCGTCCATTCCCTCTGAAGTCCCTGAGTTCCTCTCTGATTATCAAGACGTCTTTGACGAACCCAAGCTTGGGTCGTTACCTCCGCACCGTGAGTGCGATTGTGCCATAGATTTGATACCGGGTTGTAAATATCCAAAGGGTCGTTTGTTTAATTTGTCTGTGCCGGAACATGCTGCTATGCGGGAATATATAAAGGAGTCTTTGGAAAAGGGACATATTCGTCCATCTTCTTCTCCCTTGGGAGCTGGGTTTTTCTTTGTCTCAAAAAAAGACGGCTCTTTGAGACCATGTATTGATTATCGGCTTCTGAATAAGATCACTGTTAAGTATCAATACCCATTGCCATTGCTTACTGATTTGTTTGCTCGTATAGAGGGTGCTAAGTGGTTCTCTAAAATTGATCTTCGTGGGGCGTATAATTTGGTGCGGATCAGGCAGGGGGATGAGTGGAAGACCGCATTTAATACGCCCGAGGGCCACTTTGAGTATTTGGTCATGCCTTTTGGTCTTTCTAATGCCCCTTCAGTTTTCCAGTCTTTTATGCATGATATTTTCCGCGATTTTCTGGATAAATTTATGATAATATATCTGGATGATATTCTGATTTTTTCTGATGACTGGGACTCTCATGTCCAGCAGGTCAGGAGAGTTTTTCAGGTTCTGCGGTCTAGTTCTTTATGTGTGAAGGGGTCTAAGTGCGTTTTTGGGGTCCAGAAAATTTCCTTTTTGGGGTATATTTTTTCTCCCTCTTCCATTGAGATGGATCCCGTCAAGGTGCAAGCTATTTGTGACTGGACTCAGCCCTCCTCTCTTAAGGGTCTTCAGAGATTTTTGGGCTTTGCCAACTTTTACCGCCGATTTATTGCTGGTTTTTCGGATGTCGTTAAACCACTGACTGATTTGACCAGACAAGGCGCTGATGTTGCTAATTGGTCCCCTCATGCTGTAGAGGCCTTTCAGGAGCTTAAGCGCCGTTTTGCCTCTGCCCCTGTGTTGCGTCAGCCTGATGTGAATCTGCCTTTTCAGGTTGAGGTTGACGCTTCGGAGATCGGAGCTGGGGCAGTGTTGTCGCAGAAAGGTTCCGACTGCTCCGTCATTAGGCCTTGTGCCTTCTTTTCTCGCAAATTTTCGCCCGCAGAGCGGAATTATGATGTTGGGAATCGGGAGCTTTTGGCCATGAAGTGGGCGTTTGAGGAGTGGCGCCATTGGCTCGAGGGGGCTAGGCATCAGGTGGTGGTATTGACTGACCACAAAAATTTGATTTATCTTGAGACTGCCAGACGCCTGAATCCTAGACAGGCGCGCTGGTCTTTATTTTTTTCTCGCTTTAATTTTGTGGTGTCATACCTACCGGGTTCTAAGAATGTTAAGGCAGATGCCCTTTCTAGGAGTTTTGACCCGGACTCTCCTGGTAATTCTGAACCCACAGGTATCCTTAGGGAGGGAGTAATTTTGTCGGCCGTTTCTCCTGATCTGCGGCGGTCCTTGCAAGAGTTTCAGGCGGATAGACCGGATCGTTGTCCGCCTGATAGACTGTTTGTTCCGGATGATTGGACCAGCAGAGTCATCTCTGAGGTACATTCTTCTGCATTGGCAGGTCATCCCGGAATTTTTGGTACCAGGGATTTGGTGGCAAGATCCTTCTGGTGGCCTTCCCTGTCACGAGATGTGCGAGTCTTTGTGCAGTCATGTGACGTTTGTGCTCGGGCCAAGTCTTGTAGTTCTCGGGCTAGCGGACTGCTGTTGCCCTTGCCTATTCCTAAGAGGCCTTGGACACACATCTCGATGGATTTTATTTCAGATCTGCCTGTTTCCCAGAAGATGTCTGTCATCTGGGTGGTCTGTGACCGTTTCTCTAAAATGGTCCATTTGGTTCCTCTGCCCAAGTTGCCTTCTTCTTCTGAGTTGGTTCCTCTGTTTTTTCAGAATGTTGTCCGATTGCACGGTATTCCTGAGAATATTGTTTCTGACAGAGGTACCCAATTTGTGTCTAGATTTTGGCGGGCATTCTGTGCTAGGATGGGCATAGATTTGTCTTTTTCATCTGCTTTTCACCCTCAGACTAATGGCCAGACCGAGCGGACTAATCAGACCCTTGAGACATATCTGAGGTGTTTTGTCTCTGCTGACCAGGATGATTGGGTTGCTTTTTTGCCATTGGCAGAGTTCGCCCTCAATAATCGGGCCAGTTCTTCCACCTTGGTGTCCCCGTTTTTCTGTAATTCGGGGTTTCACCCTCGATTTTCCTCCGGTCAGGTGGAATCCTCGGATTGTCCTGGAGTGGATGCGGTGGTGGAGAGATTGCATCACATCTGGGGGCAGGTTATGGACAATTTGAAGTTGTCCCAGGAGAAGACTCAGCGTTTTGCCAACCGTCATCGTCGTGTTGGTTCTCGGCTTTGTGTTGGAGATTTGGTGTGGTTGTCTTCTCGTTTTGTCCCTATGAGGGTCTCTTCTCCTAAGTTTAAACCTCGGTTCATCGGCCCTTATAGAATATTGGAGATTCTTAATCCTGTTTCTTTCCGTTTGGACCTCCCTGCGTCCTTTTCCATTCATAACGTTTTTCATCGGTCGTTATTGCGCAGGTATGAGGTACCTGTTGTACCTTCAGTTGAGCCTCCTGCTCCGGTGTTGGTTGAGGGTGAGTTGGAGTACGTTGTGGAGAAAATTTTGGACTCTCGTGTTTCCAGACGGAAACTCCAGTATCTGGTCAACTGGAAGGGTTACGGCCAGGAGGATAATTCTTGGGTCAATGCATCTGATGTTCATGCTTCTGATCTTGTTCGTGCCTTCCATAGGGCTCATCCTGGTCGCCCTGGTGGATCTGGTGAGGGTTCGGTGCCCCCTCCTTGAGGGGGGGGTACTGTTGTGAATTTGGATTCTGGGCTCCCCCGGTGGCCGCTTGTGGAATTGGACTTGTCATCCTCTTTCCTGTTTCACCTGGTTCCATCAGTAGTGGGTGTCGCTATTTAAGCTCATTTCTCTGGTGGTTTCTTGCCGGTCAACAATGTTATCTGATGCCTCTCAGTGCTTGTTCCTGCTTCTAGACAACTACTAGATAAGTTGGACTTTTGTCCATGTTTTGTTTTGCCTATTTGTTCCAGTTCACAGCTGAAGTTTTGTTACTGTGTCTGGAAAGCTCTCGTTGATCAGGGATTGCTACTCTGGCGTTATGAGTTAATGCCAGAGTTTAAGGTAATCTCTGGATGGTGTTTTGTTAGTGTTTTTCTGCTGACCATGAAAGTATACTATCTGTCTTCTGCTATCTAGTAAGCGGACCTCAAATTTGCTAAGACTATTTTCCTGCTGCGTTTGTTGTTTCATCTGAACTCACCGTCATTATATGTGGGGGGCTACTGTCTTCTTTGGAATATTTCTCTAGAGGTGAGCCAGGTCTTATATTTCCCTCTGCTAGCTATTTAGGTCTTAGGCCAGAGCTGGGCATCTAGCGATAAATAGGAAATGCTACCTGGCTATTTCTAGTTGCGCGGCAGGCTTAGTTCATGGTCAGTATAGTTCCATCTTCCGAGAGCTTGTCCCTCTATAGGCTTGCTATGATCTCTGCCTGCAGAGATCATGACAGTAATGGTTGTAGAAGACCCATAGGTGCCACATGAGGAGTCTTGTAACGGGCACAAACCTCGCAAGAGAGAACATAGTCCTTGGTATCCTTCAGGCAAGTTGGCCACCAGAAGAATCGGCTCAGGAACTCTAGTGTCTTCTGTATCCCCCTGTGACCAGCCAACTTGGAGTCATGTACCAACTTGAGGATCTGCAGACGGACGACCTCCGGGACATAGATACGTCGATCTCTGAACCACATGCCACCCTTAAAGACAAAATTAATATCCACAGGTGGGTTGGCCAGAAATACATCACCTTCATAGGCCTCCCTGCACTCCTTCCACAAGTCCTGATTGTGGATAACTCCGATGAAATTGGCATCAGATAGAATGGTCTTGGACGGGGTTCCAGGTACGGAATCCGCAGCATGGATTCAGGATAAAGCATCAGCCTTCCCATTACTAGAACCTGGATGGTACGAGATAACAAAGTTAAATTGATTTAAAAATAAGTTCCAACGAGCCTGACGAGGAGAAAGACAACTAGTGGATCTAAGGAACTCTAGATTGCGATGGTCAGTTAGCACTATGATTTGTTGTGCAGCTCCTTGCAGATGATGCCTCTATTCTTTGAAAGCCGCAATAATAGCCAGCAATTCCTTGTCTCCCACGTCGTAATTCTTCTCTGCTGAGGTTAGTCTATGGGAAAAGAAAGCACAAGGATGTAGCAGACCCTTCTCTCCAGTTCTTTGGGGGAGAATAGCCCCCAAAGCATTATCTGAAGCGTCCACCTCCACAATGAAAGGAAGTGTTGGATCTGGGTGTATCCACAGCGGTGCTGATGTGAAACAGACTTTAAGCCGATCAAAAGCTTCTTGAGCCTGTGATGACCACTTAAAGGGCTTTTCCTTCTTTGCCAAGGAAGTAATGGGACGGACAATATCAGAAAAATTTCAAATGAAGCGTCTGTAGAAATTTGCAAAACCAATAAAATGTTGGACATCCTTAACATTCTTGGGTACCGGCCAGTCAAGGATAGCTTGAATCTTACCAGATTCCATGTTCAGCCCCTGGGGAGAGATGATATAACCTAAGAACTGTATGTCAGAACGATTGAACTCGCATTTCTCTGGCTTAATATACAGATGGTTCTCTTTCAGACGTCTTAAAACAGTTTTGACATGTTCTTCATGTTCCTATAGAGAGTCAGAAAAGATTAGTATATCGGCCAAATAGATCACTACAATCTGGTCCAACAAATCTCTGAAAATGTCATTAGCAAGGTGTTGAAATGCTGCAGGGGCGTTGCAAAGCCTGAAGGGCATCACATGAGATTCAACGTGTCCATACCGGCATCTGAATGCTGTCTTCCACTCATCCCCTGGACAAATACGCACCAAATTATAAGCCCCACGAAGATCCAGTTTAGAGAACTCCTTAGCATGGCGGACTCTTTCCAGTAATTCGGGAATCAGAGGAAAAGGGTAACAGTTTTGTACGGTTACCTTATCGAGTTCTCGATAGTCAACACAGGGTCTCAGGGTCCCATCCTTCTTCTTTACAAAAAAGATAGGTGCCCCTGCTGGTGAGGAAGAAGGACGTATGAAGCCTTTGGCCAGATTTTCATCAATATACTCTTTTAAGGCTTGAAGCTCAGGTGCCGCCAAAGGGTATACATTACCAAAAGGAATGGCTGCCCCGGGAAGCAGCTCAATGGGACAGTCATAATGCCTGTGTGGAGGAAGCTGATCTGCATTCTTCTTGTCACAGATGTCAGAGAACTCTTTATAAGCTGGAGGTAAAGAAAATACCTGTACATGTGGTTCCGTTGCTGTGGACTCAAGGACAGCTTCTGTTAACGCTGAGTTGCTCCTTGTTGGGAAGATAATCTCCTTGGTCTCCCAGTTGATAATTGGGTTCTGAGAACACAACCAAGGAATGCCTAGAATCACAGGAAAATGAGGATAAGAAATTAGCAAGAAAGAAAGTTGCTCCTGATGCTTAGGCTCCAAGAAAACTTCAAGGAGTACGGTCTCCTGATCCACAGGCCCAGAGATTAAAGGTGACCCATCCACTGGTTCCATGGTAATTGGAGAGGCTCTTTGCTGAATTTTAATACCATGTTCCTTGGCAAATGCGATATCCATGAAATTGCCACCTGCACCAGAGTCAATCATAGCTGAACTAGAAATCCACTGTCCTGAACACAGGATCTTAATAGGGAGAGAACAGTGAGAGTTCTTTTCCTTCAGCTCCTTGGGGGGTGAAGTCAAAGAAAGTGAATGGAATACAGCGTGTAAAGGCAGGCTACATTCAGAGATGTCAGATTCATCATCACAGTTGTCATACTCCCCTATTGCTGCTAGCACCTTGTTAGGCCATCTAAGACACTTAGGACAATTGATCAAGAAGTGGTCAGACTGGCCGCAGTAGAAACATAGACTTTCACTCAGGCGATGCTCCTGGTGCTCATTGATCTCATGCCTCTAAACGGAATCAATTTGCATGGGCACCTCCTCCACCTCCCGAGAGATTTTACCTGCAGGCTCTTTGGAAGGAAGGGAAAAGTTAGAAACACGGTTATATGCAGCAAATTTCTCCTGCCTATGCTCAGTAAGGTGAATGTCTATGCGCACACAATGCTGTATAAATGTCTCAAGCTCTTGTGGTGACTCAGAGTGGGCTAGTTCATCTTTTACAATACTAGACAGACCCCTTTTAAAAATAGGCAATTGTGCATAACTGTCCCAATTGGTATCTACCGCCAATCTCCTGAATTCAGTGGCATACTCAATAACAGAACATTAATGCCATAGTGGCCAAGAAATCATCCAAGTCATTTAACCGTGGGTCATGAGACTCAATCATCGGATTCGCCCAGGCGAGCGCTCGTGAGGTCAGTAGCATTATTACACACAATACTTTGGATCTATCAGTGGGAAAACGGTCAGTATGCACATCAAAATATAGCATACATTGATTCACAAAGCCACGAAATTTGTTGCGATCACCATTAATTCTGAATGGGGCAACTTAGGTGGGCCAGCTGGTGGCGGTTGCCCAGAGGGTAAAGTCACTTGTGCAGCTATTTGCGTGCTTATGTCCTGAAAAGCTCGTCCATACTGGGACTCTATGCCAGCAAGTTTGTTTTCCTAGGCTGCCATGCGGTTGCTCAAGTCCTGCAAAGTTTGTCCAAACACTTGTTGATTGTGTTCAAAGCTTCCAAACGTCTTTTGCAGACCTTCCAAATCTTTCTGCAGTGATCTAATTATGGAAAACACCTGCTCTAATTTGCTTTCTGCAGTCATAGTTCCAGCAGTCTCCTTTTTTTTTTAGGCTAGAGTACCCTGTAATAATTATAGGGGATAACTCAGGAGACTCTTTGCGTGGAACAAGACAACTACAGGACACAGTTTTATAAGTGGTAAAGTCTATATTATCACACGGTGATTCAAACAGGTGCAGAGAGAAACTCAAGTCCACAACACTTGGTGCAAATAATAAACGCAGCTTAGCAGTCTATAGGAAGCTTCAGAGGAAAATGCATACAAGCAGAAAGTCTATGAAGCACAGTTATTCTTGAGGATACTTGACACGAATAAATCCTTGTCTTAGTCCAGGCACAGATAGATACGCTTAATTCAAAAAAATCCGGCACTCATTAAATGTCTGCAAATTAGATTTATTTCCAATGCAATCTCAAGTTCATAACGTTTCGGTCTATAACTAAGACCTTCCTCAGACTAGGATTGAGAAACAAAACAAACAATCAAAATCAAACAGTAAATACATACATGCCTTAGATTCAGGAAAAAAGTAACGTCCAGGTTTTACACACAACGTTGCTTGAAAAAGACATTCATAAAAAATTATGTCATACAGAAAAAAAACAGTATCATCATGTGCCATACTTTGCATAAAGTGTATCATACCTCATAGGGATAGAATTGTATACAGATACATAAAGAGAACATTGTTGAATTTCTAGAAACATATTGATGCATATACTGATACATTGTAACAGAAACGGCCATTATGTCCACTTTCATTAATGTGACAGAGAAGGTATTATGCAAGCAATGTGGACAAAAGCCCCCTAGGATCATTATGAGACATACAGTATACCTCAGGGTTTCATGGAGATGGAAAAACAAAAAGAGAAAGAATGTAAAAAAAGTGTGATAAATCTGTAAAAAAATGAAAAATGAAAAAATGAAAAAAAATGAAAAAAAAGGAAAAAAAGGGGAAGACGTAAGCCCAAAGAAAAAAAGGGGGCATTTAATGAGTGCCGGATTTTTTTGAATTATACATGATAAGGGAGTGGTATCCCTCTCCGAGCACCTCCCGGTTACGGAGTGACGTGTATTATATTTTTATATTTTTATCAGATAGATATGCTTATTAGGCAGTTCAAATCATATCTTAGCTCAACCAGGGAGGCCTGGTTAATAGTCCCAAGTTATTGCAAAGCAGCAACAGCTTACATGACCAGCAAATGCAGATGGAAGTAAACACGAACAGCAGATGAAGGAGGATTACTGGAAATTGGGTATGCAGCAGGAACTCAGAGCAGAGTAGCAGGATCACCACACAAGTTCACAGGAGCAGGTGTATAGCCAGGGAGTAATCAGAGGTCAGGAGCTGGATGCAAGGCAGAATACTCTAGCACAGACTGAAGGCTGGGGTGGAGTTTTATAGCAGGAGACACAGTGCAGATGAGACCAAAGACGCCATCTTGAAAAAGGGCAGTAATGCACAAAAGGTAAAAAATGTTCAGAGTCCTGACATATAGGGTATAATGCAGCCCCCTTATAGGGTATAATGCAATCTCCGGACAGAGTGTAATGCAGCCCCCCATAGGGTATAATGCAGTCCCTCACAGAATATAATGCAGCCCCTCTCATAGGGTATAATGCAGCCCCCCTCATAGTGTATAATGCAGCACCCGTCACAAGATATAATGCTGCTTCCTCATAGGGTATAATGCAGCCCCCTTCATAGGTTATAAGGTAGCCCCCTCATATGATATTATGAAGACCCCCTTATAGGGTATAATGCAGCCCTCATCATACAGTATAATGCAGCCCCCCACAGAATATAATGCAGCTCCGCTCATAGGGTATAATGCAGCCCCTCTCATAGGGTATAATGTAGCCCCCTCATAGGGTAAAATGCAGCCTCCCTCATAGGATATAATGCAGCCACCTGATCACATATCAGATGGCGGTCTCAGTGCCTCAATCTGCCTCATGATAGGTAAACTCCCATCGAAGGTTCTGTCTGAATCACGTATTTCCGAGATTTAAACAGAAACCCAAGTGTAAGCGCTCAGTGCACTCAGAGCACAAGATAAATGTGCACCAAGCCTTACAGCAATCTTTGGGAGGCAGAATGAAAAAATCAACAGCAGGTGAAGAATTGTTTTTATTTATTCTTTACACCATTCCTTGTGCAGTATAAGTGATTAGGCAACATTATTCTTAGGGTCGTTGCGATTACAGCGATACCAGATTTATATCGGGATTTTATGTTTAGCTGCTGTCACAGACTAAAAGATAATGGCTGCACTCAAGTTTATTGTGCTAAAGCAAGGAAATGTGCAATACATGAAATGTGAACAGCATAATGGCTTGTGAAATTTATGAAAAAACATGGTGAATGGGCTCACAACTTTTGGCCAAATCTTGTGCTAAAAATCTCATGTGTTTTTTCATAAATTTCACAAGCCATTATGCTGTTCACATTTCATGTATTGCACATTTCCTTGCTTTAGCACAATAAACTTGAGTGCAGCCATTATCTATTTGCTATGTAAGACTTTTTGGTTATGCACCAGTTCAGACTAGATGGCTGTTCAGTCAGTTTTTTATATTTACTATGTACCATTTGTTCTGACTTGAACGCCCCGCCCTTCACCATGCTGTGATTTTAATTACATCCAAACACAGTTGGTTCTAACCTCCTCTATAAATGCAGGCTTTACCATGTTATTAGCCACAGGTAAGTGTTCACACTAGGCAGACAGGTTAGTTACCCATTCGATCTGAGATTACCTTGACGTTTGGTGAATGGGCTCACAACTTTTGGCCAAATCTTGTGCTAAAAATCTCATGTGTTTTTTCATAAATTTCACAAGCCATTATGCTGTTCACATTTCATGTATTGCACATTTCCTTGCTTTAGCACAATAAACTCGAGTGCAGCCATTATCTATTTGCTATGTAAGACTTTTTGGTTATGCACCAGTTCAGACTAGATGGCTGTTCAGTCAGTTTTTTATATTTACTATGTACCATTTGTTCTGACTTGAAAGCCCCGCCCTTCACCATGCTGTGATTTTAATTACATCCAAACACAGTTGGTTCTAACCTCCTCTATAAATGCAGGCTTTACCATGTTATTAGCCATAGGTAAGTGTTCACACTAGGCAGACAGGTTAGTTACCCATTCGATCTGAGATTACCTTGACGTTTGGTGAATGGGCTCACAACTTTTGGCCAAATCTTGTGCTAAAAATCTCATGTGTTTTTTCATAAATTTCACAAGCCATTATGCTGTTCACATTTCATGTATTGCACATTTCCTTGCTTTAGCACAATAAACTCGAGTGCAGCCATTATCTATTTGCTATGTAAGACTTTTTGGTTATGCACCAGTTCAGACTAGATGGCTGTTCAGTCAGTTTTTCTATATTTACTATGTATTGCTTTTTCTGACTTGAACGCCCCGCCCTTCACCATGCTGTGATTTTAATTACATCCAAACACAGTTGGTTCTAACCTCCTCTATAAATGCAGGCTTAACCATGTTATTAGCCATAGGTAAGTGTTCACACTAGGCAGACAGGTTAGTTACCCATTCGATCTGAGATTACCTTGACGTTTGGTGAATGGGCTCACAACTTTTGGCCAAATCTTGTGCTAAAAATCTCATGTGTTTTTTCATAAATTTCACAAGCCATTATGCTGTTCACATTTCATATATTGCACATTTCCTTGCTTTAGCACAATAAACTTGAGTGCAGCCATTATCTATTTTCTATGTAAGACTTTTTGGTTATGCACCAGTTCAGACTAGATGGCTGTTCAGTCAGTTTTTCTATATTTACAGACTAAAAGACACTTCTTATTGCAAAAACTAGTTTTTTGCATCACCTTTTTTTGAGAGTTATAATTTTTCCATATTTTGGCCCACAGAGTCATGTGAGTGGTTCTTTTTTGATGTTGATGTTTTTATTGGTACCATTTTCAGAAAAATAACATTGTTTGATCACTTTCTATTTTGAGTTTTGGGAGGCAGATTGAACCAAAATCTGCAATTCAGGACTTTTTTGGGGGTGGGGTTTTATGTCATTCCGCATGTGGTAAAATTGTAAGGCAGTTACGTTCTTTGGGTCAGTGCTATTACACGATACACCATTTATATAATTTTTTTTACATTTTGGCACTTTTACACAATAAAATAAATTTTTTAGAAAAAATTATTATTTTTGCATCGCTTTATTCTGGGAGCTATAACTTTTTATTTGTCCACTGATGGAGCTTGTTTTTTGTGGGACAAGATGACATTTTCAGTGGTACCATGCTTATTTATATCCATGTTTTTCATCACTTTTTATTCTACGTTTTTTTCAGCAGTATAAGGATAAAGCATTTTTTTTGCCTTGTTTGTTTTTTGCCTTGTACCAAATATATATACTTTCATTGTTTATATATTTTTTCCATATAAACATTTATGGGTATAATATCTTTTGATTTTTTTATTAATACTTGCACAATTATTTTAAAAGCTTTTTTTTTTAGTTTTTTTTACTTTTTTTATTTTGTCCCACTATGAGACTATTATTTTTTGCAGGCTGATCGATTGTATAGCATGGGGATGCAGCAGTCTCCTTATGCTATGCAAACTATCAGCTCTGCACTAACAGTGCACTGCACATGATCTAGCAACTTCACTAACTCTGGTGACCCTGATGTCATCATGACGACATCGGTTCACCATGGCAGCGATCGGGACCGTAGTTACTCTGCAGGGTCTCCGATCCAAGGGCAGAGGGGCTGTCTTCCCTCTGCCTGCTCCAGGAATGCTGCGATCACAGCTCTTAGGGGGTTAAAGTGCTGAGAATGGTGTGGGACCACTCCTGGCACTTAGTGCCGGGTGTCAGCTGTCAGAATCAGCTGACACCGGGTGGTGATTAAGCGCACAGCCTGTGTATGTGCACGATAGCGTGGATGTAATAACCTGTCCCCAGTCAATAAGTAACAGGGTGTAGGGATGTATTATTATGGACCATGTCAGAAAGGGGTTAATTGATGCTGACTAAATTCAGATGTTTTGAAAATGTTGTTTCTATTTTTTCTTCTTTTTCATGTGATTAACATGTCTGTGGATTCAGCAATTTTTTGGTTCTTGGTGCAGCAATTTTTTTACTTGAGGATATATATATATTTCTCCAGATAGCCAAAATTACCCCCAATTTTTAAAATTTGTTTAAAGTTTTTTCTCCAAATATTGACCAATCTTTGGAGCAAAATAGCATGTAATCGACATATAAAAAAATCTTTCACATAAAAGTTTACAGCTGAACTGGTAATTCATCAATTGTCATTAGAGTGAATCCCATTAGTAGTTCTGACAAGGTCCATGACCCACAGCAGAGAACTGTGAAAGCAGAGTTGTGGAAGGATTCTTGAAATGACTGTTGTGTGTGATAAAGATACGGCAAAGCAGAGAGGTTTTTCTTCTTCAGTGAGCCAAAATTTAATAACACAACCAATTTAAAATTGAGCTCACACTCCAATATTAGCATATTGTGTTTGCCTTGCATTTTTACATTTAAATTCTTTACTTGTGTGATTTCCATTTTAACTAATGAGATTTCTTTATACACGCTGGGATAAAAATGGATTTAGCATGTAATTCTGAAGTAATGTACTTTTCATGTGTCCATTCAACCAGTGTTAAAGAATGGGCTTTAAAAAGGAATAATTTTTTTTTATATAAAAAGAAATATAGAATTTACTTAAACTTGTGAAATCTTGCTGCTCATATGGAAGGAGAATTATTAGTGAATTTCAAAATGAACAGTAAGAAAGAGATGTGGTGAGGTAGCTTTAGCCACAGAGGTCACTGAAGATTATGTTGTTCTGCCATTAGCATTGGTACTTGGCTACAAATAGATTTTAGCAGGGGATTAAAAAAACCTGTAAGAAAAAATGCTAAGAGTTCAATAGTCAACATTTTTAACCCATTTTTAACCCTTCCACGTGTCAGTTTTAACACTTTGACCAACATAAAAAACACCTAAGTTTTAAAAAAGGTGATATGGAATGTTATTGCCCAACAACATGAATATATACATGATTGTGTGGAAAAGTGTTTGCCCTCTTCCCATTTTCCTATTCTTTTGCATGTTTGTCACACTTAAATGTTTCAGATCACCAAACAAATGTAAATATTAGACCAAGATAATACAAGTTAAAACAAAATGCAGTTTTCAGATGCAGTGTTCTTTATTATTATTAAGGGCCCTAGGTGAAAAAGTGATTGCCCCATAAATCTAATACCTGATGGGCCACCCTTAGCAGCAACAACTGCAATCAAGTGTTTGTGGTAACTGGCAATGAGTCTTTTACAACACTCTGGAGGAATTTTGGCCCACTCATCTGTGTCGAACTGTTGTAATTCAGCCACATTGGAGGGTTTCCGAGCATGAACTGCCTTTTTAATGTAATGTCACAGCATCTCAAACGGATTAAGGTCAGAACTTTGGCTTGGTCACTCCACGGTCTTAATTTTCTTTTTCTTAAGCCATTTCGGGGGGGACTTGATGGTGTATTTTGGATCATTGTCCTGCTGCATAACCCAAGCGTGCTTCAGCTGGAGGTAAAGAACAGATGGCTAGACATTTTCTTTCAGGATTTTTTTGGTAGATAGTAGAATTTATGGCTCCATTTACCACAGCAAGTCTAGATCCTGAAGCAGCAAAACAGCCCCAGACAATCACACTACCACCAACATATTTTAGCGTTGGTATGATGTTCCTTTTATGAAATGCTGTGTTACGTCTATGCCAGATGTTATGGGACATACACATTCCAAAATGTTAAACTTTTTTTATCATTCCAGAGAGTATTCTCCCAAAAGTCATGGGGAACATCAAGATGTTTTCTGGAAATACTGAGGTAAGTCTGCATATTCTTATTGCTCAGCACTGATTTTCATCTTGGAACTCTGCCATGCAGTCATTTTTGCCCAGTCTCATTCTTATGATGGAGTTGTGAATAGTGTTGAGCATTCCGATACCGCAAGTATCGGGTATCAGCCGATACTTGCGGTATCGGAATTCCGATACTTTTGTGATATCGGGAATCTGTATCGGAACCATATTCATGTGTAAAATAAAGAATTAAAATAAAAAAATATGGATATACTCACCTCTCCGGCGGCCCCTGGATCTTACCGCTGTAACCGGCAGCCTCCGTTCCTAAGAATGAGCGCGTGAAGGGCCTTCAATGACGTCGCGGCTTCTGATTGGTCGCGTGAGCGCTCATGTGACCGCTCACGCGACCAATCACAAGCCGCGACGTCATCGCAGGTCCTTCACACGCTCATTCTTAGGAACGGAGGCTCCCGGTTACGGCGGTAAGGTCCAGGGGCCACCGGAGAGGTGAGTATATCCATATTTTTTATTTTAATTCTTTATTTTACACATGAATATGGATCCCAGGGCCTGAAGGAGAGTATCCTCTCCTTCAGACCCTGGGAACCATTCCGATGCTTTGCGTCCCATTGAAATGCATTGGTATCAGGTATCGGTATCGGCGAGATCCGATATTTTGCCGGTATAGGCCGATACTATCCGATACCGATACCAATGCATATCGGAAGGTATCGCTCAACATTAGTTGTGAACACTGACCTTACCTGGGGCAAGTGAGGCCTGCAGTTCTTTGGATCTTGTTGTGGGTTTTTTTCTGACCTCTTGGTTGAGTCATCACTGCACTCTTGAGGTAATTTTGGTCAGTCAGCCACTCTTGGGAAGGTTCACCACTGTTCCATGTTTTTGCCATTAGTGGATAATGGCTCTAGCTGTGGTTCGCTGGAGTACCACTGCTTTAGAAATTGCTTTTTAACTAGAGATGAGTGAATATTTCAATGTTCAGTTCAGATTACGATCACCAAATTTGCAATATTCTCTGATTAATTAGTCGAATATTCGCTGAACATAACCGAACGGCATTCAGGTCAACGGGAGTCAAAAACAAACACACGCACAACACCTTATGCTGCCAAAACACATCAAATGAGGGACAGACCCCAGGAAAGTGGCCTCAATCCACCCACAGTACAAATTTTAGCATGGCACTGCAGCAATCAGCAAGGCATGAGGAGTCGGGGTCAGGGGCAGCATTTACAGCTTTCAATTGAACGTCACAGTAAGACGAGGTGGTTGAAGGATCGGTGTAGGTCTGCTTTGCTGGGAGCCCTGATACCACATGCAACAGGTCAACCTGCTATCATACTCAGCCACACTCAGGTGGCACAAATATCATATCAATTTTGTAGACTAATATTGTCAGGAAAATTTAAGGTTAGTAGCACGGGTAGTTGACTCCAAGGCAGTGGAGACCTGACGGTCTTGGAGGCCTACTGCTACAGGTAATATGCATGAAGGAGACCCAATCAGGAGTTTACATATTTACAAAAATTAGTGGCAGATACCATCAAAGAGGCATCAATTGCAATAGAGTAGAATTGGTACAGTGGGGACGGACACCTCTTCCACGACAGCCAACCCAGCAGATGGAGACTGTAATGGGCAAGGTGGTGGAATCACAGTTCCGTGTCCCTCTGAAAGCCTGGATTGGGCACAACTAGGTGGTCTACCAAATCCCTACTCGGACAAGTGGCAGCAGGCAAAAACTGTGACCCAAGGAGGGACAAAGAGGTGGCACCAGGTGCTACTTCATGGCTGACCTAAAGAAGATTACAGCTGACCCCCTATATCGGGAAAGGTTCTATGGCCCAAAGGAGAGATGAAAAATATATAAAACCAAAGAAATAGCATTCAAAACAATATCAATGAATATAATACTTTATTAATATGTAA
Source organism: Ranitomeya variabilis (assembly GCF_051348905.1). Classification (NCBI taxonomy): domain Eukaryota; kingdom Metazoa; phylum Chordata; class Amphibia; order Anura; family Dendrobatidae; genus Ranitomeya; species Ranitomeya variabilis. The sequence continues at coordinate 1,009,054,699 of NC_135232.1, read as the reverse complement.
AAGGCATGACACAACATATAATATTAAAAACATAGGACCTTTTATTAAAAATAATAGAAATAAAATAAAATAGTAATTAATTAATTATAATTACAATGTGTGTAAGGGGCAGGGCAGGTCAAACTAATTAGCAAAAAAAAATAATTAAAATAAAATAAAATAAAATAATTCATTCATTGATTTGTGGTTGAATAGGCTGAGAATGTGTTTATAAAGTAAAAATAAAATTTAATTTACATGACATATACAAATGTATATGATTTTTGGACATGAGGAAATAAAATTTGTGATATAAATAATCAATACAAATCAATTCATAAAAAACAAAGTGCTGATTCAAAAAGAAATATCACCATCAATATTATGAAAACTCATTTATATGACATGTAAAAATATATAATTATTTGAAAATGAGGAAATTAAATTTGTGATGTAATTAATCAAATGTAAATCAATTCATAAAATGCATTCGGAAGGAGACCTCATGATCAAAGAATAGGCATCATATAAAGCAAAAAAGGATTTCCATAGTGAAACAACACAAATACCAACCAGTGTGACACTCCTCTTCCCCCACACACCACACCAAAGTGCGTTTCGCTTCCACTTCTTTTTTATTTAGGCTTGTGATTAGTGTTGAGCGATACCGTCCGATACTTGAAAGTATCGGTATCGGATAGTATCGGCCGATACCCGAAAAGTATCGGATATCGCTGATACCGATACCCGATACCAATACAAGTCAATGGGACACCAAGTATCGGAAGGTATCCTGATGGTTCCCAGGGTCTGAAGGAGAGGAAACTCTCCTTCAGCACCTGGGATCCATATTACTGTGTAAAATAAAGAATTAAAATAAAAAATATTGATATACTCACCTCTCCGGAGGCCCCTGGACATCACCGCTGGTAACCGGCAGCCTTCTTTGCTTAAAATTAGCGCGTTTAGGGCCTTCCATGATGTCACGGCTTCTGATTGGTCGCGTGCCGCTCATGTGACCGCCACGCGACCAATCACAAGCCGTGACGTCATGGAAGGCCCTAAACGCACTAATTTTAAGCAAAGAAGGCTGCCGGTTACCAGCGGTGATGTCCAGGGGCCTCCGGAGAGGTGAGTATATCAATATTTTTTATTTTAATTCATTATTTTACACAGTAATATGGATCCGATACCGATTCCTGATACCACAAAAGTATCGGATCTCGGTATCGGAATTCCGATACCGCAAGTATCGGCCGATACCCGATACTTGCGGAATCGGAATGCTCAACACTACTTGTGATAAATACGTTATTGTGTCAAGTTCACAGGTGGTGAGGCAAAGTATTCAGCTTAGATGAGAGGAGAAGAGGGACGGGGAGCAATTTCTGAATACTGAATGTTTAGGGTTGTTTAGAGTTGTGAGACAGGCGTGATATGAGGGATGAGAAGTCGGCTTGTTTTGCTGTAGTGAGCAATTGTGCAGCATTTTTACAACTTCTATTACTGGACAGGCAACATTGGTCCCTTATTTTGGCAGACGTGCAACTGTATGCTTTGTAGATGAGGGCCAGAAAGAACATGTGTTCCAGTATATGGCAGGTGCTGCATCAAGTAGCCTCTGCTCCTCCACCTTAACATCCCACACAGAACAGTCCTCAGTGGTGGCACCCCAAATAACCTTTTTTCCCCCACATCACAACTTTCCAAGTGCCAAACTGACTGTTGGGAACCACAGATGGCTGAGTCTGCATAGGAAGTGTACTCTAAAGATTCACAGAGTCAGGAGGAGGAAATCAACTCCACCGATGGCCAAATTTTTTCTCACTGTGATCCATGGCTGGATAAAGTTTGGTCCGAGCATAAACCAAACCCTCTTCAACACACAGACTGTACTGTGCTGCCAAGGCAGGAAGAGGAGTAGGGTAACTCTCATGGTGAAGAGTGGAAAGGCATAGTGAGCAGCAGAGGGCAATGTCTGAATTGTAGCTTCTCAATGCCTGTCAGAGTAACAATCAGCCTGCACACATAACAACTGCCGAGTTGGTGTGGATCGCTGACATACATGAGATTCTTCAAAACTTTGAGTAGTGCACCAAGATGGTGAGCGCTGATGATGCTATTATCAGCATAACCATCCCATTGCTCTGTCTGCTAAGACAGAGCAGAATCTCAAAAGCTTGAATGCTGAGCAGGTGTCTATGGAGCAAGACTTTACATTGGCTGATACCACACAGCCCAGCCTCAGACAATATTCTCAGGCCACATTGGGTGATGACAAGGAACAGGAGGAGGAGGAGGAACATGAGTTTTTGGCCTGAGCTACAGAGGGGATTCTCAATCCTAGCTTCATGCCTATCCAGCACGGCTGGCCTGATGTGGAAGAGGAGAGGATGGTTAGTGTTCGTCCTGGTGGGGACAGTGAACATTTGACTCTTTGTTGTGTGCCACACATGGCACTGTTCATGTCCAGATGCCTTTCCTAAGACCCTTGCATGAAAGATGTTTTGTCCAACATGAAATACTGCCTGTGCACCTTTCTTGACCCATGGTACAACAAGAAATTTCCTTCTGTCATGTCGGAGGCAGACATGCTATTTTCAGTATATGCATGCCAGAGGGCCGTTGTTGAAGACTTGCTGAAAAGATTACCCTCAGACAATGAACGCTGCTGGCAGAGATACTGGCTCGTTTCACCCACAAGGATTACAGGGGAGGGACATACACACCAGGTGCAACTCAGGGGGGAAATGTCCACCAAGTGGGCCATTTTCATGAAACCATCACATCAGCAAGGGCTATCTGTGGGTGTAACTACCATGAGGAGGGAGAAGTTGACCAAGGTGGTGAAGGACTACTTAAGTGACCATACCAGCATCCTTCCTGATTCTTCAATGCTCTTTAATTATTGGTTGTCCAAGCTACACACTTGGTCCAACCTTTCCTTGTACATCTTAGAGGTGCTGCCATGCCATGCCACAAGTGTGTTGTCTGAGCGGGTTTTAGTTTGGCTGGTGCAATCATAATGGATAGGTGCACACGCCTGTCAATGGAAAATGCAGACAGGCTAACTGTTCTAAAAGTGAACAAGCCCTATGGATATTATAAACCCAACGTAAATGCGGCCCAAATATTCTTTTTTGGAAATTGTCTTAACGTCCACCCGTTACCATCCAAACACATTTTGTTCTGGAAATCACTTCCTCCTCCTCCTGCAACAAGTACTTAGTGGTGATATATGTATGCCCCACTTGGGTAATGTTTTAACATTTTTAGAAACCTTTCTACATTGTGCAATGGTGACACTTGTACTCCATATCTCTAGCAATTATAATAACTGCAAAATTTATTGTAAAAGGTCCCAATCACGATCTCTTTCAGCGTATATTATACAGACCCCTTGGGTAAATTTTGGAAAACTTTTGTGCAATGGTCAAATTTCTACTCTCACTCTCTATATAGTCTATTAGTTTAACAATTTATACTGCATATACTGCTGTCATATGCAGCACCCCTGTAGGTGGGCGGAACATCTGGGTACAAAATCTGTGTCTGAAGGTGAATCCACTCTCCCTTCCCCTGTGTTACGTCCTTCCCACTCTGCTGTCCAGGAAGCAGGCGTTGATGCCTCTTGCCTACAACCTGCAGTTGCATAGACACAACAGTCAACCATGTCCAGTTCATTGTCCCAGCGCAGTGTTCAGTTGTCTCTTGTCAGCATATATGTCTCTTCTCAAATTGTTAGATAGGACATACATATTCATTAGCACTTTACATTGTCCGGTGCTGGTCAAAGACCATTCCTGGCTACTCCAGGCTCCTAAATGAGACTTGTGTCTCTTTAATAAACTGTCTCTATCCTTAAATTTTATAAATGTTGGTAAAAAAAATGGTGGTAGGGTATTGACCAGTTTCTGTACATTTTAAACAGGTCTAAGAGACTGGGCTAATATGCTTCACAGATCTATTCAGACCACAGCCTTACACATATTGGAACATGGTCATTGCCACTCTAAGGCCTTTACCTGACCTCTGTAGCACTGCCTGTCACCTGAGTAATACACTCCACAGACCTCCTCAATCTTTGGGACATATCCTGTAATTACTTCATTGTTGCTCAAAATACATGTAAAAAATAAATTCTGTCTAATTGTGTAGCTTCCAGAAGAAGTCATGTGACAATTTATTTGTGTATATACATATCAAAATCATATAGCATATAAAGCGTATACAGATATAAAGCGTATACAGATGACGTTTCTAACCCAACCGGGTTCTTAATCATACTTCGCTGAAACTGATATGTAATGGACTGAAGTGAAACTATCCCAGCCGGGATGAAAAGCACTGAGCAGTTATGCAACACGGTATCCAGGTCAACGTGTCTGAAACTGATATGTAATGGACTGAAGTGAAACTATCCCAGCCGGGATGAAAAGCACTGAGCAGTTATGCTATACTGTTTGTAGGAACACGTTGACCTGGATACCGTGTTGCATAACTGCTCAGTGCTTTTCATCCCGGCTGGGATAGTTTCACTTCAGTCCATTACATATCAGTTTCAGCGAAGTATGATTAAGAACCCGGTTGGGTTCGAAACGTCATCTGTATACGCTTTATATCTGTATACGCTTTATATGCTATATGATTTTGATATGTATGTACACAAATAAATTGTCACATGACTTTTTTGCAATATATTCCATCAGTGAGTGCGGTGTATATTTCTGTTACTGTAATTAGGACTTATTGTCCGTTACACCAGCACCTTCTATATACTAGCTGAGTGCAGACTAATTTTCTACAAAAAAAAAAAAGCTTCCAGAAGAAGTACATAGGCTTGTGCAGACTGGTCTGTGGCACTCCTGTCTCTTTTGATTGAGGTGGCTGCTTCCAAGTAAAATGAGGCTTGCACATGTTCCTGATATGGGTTTCAGGCCTGACAGACTGACCACAATACAGGCCCTTGCTTCACTCGCTATGACAGTGGCTCCATTGGGATCCGGTGGCCAAAATGAACTGTTAAGCTCACATAACTCATGTTTTACAGCACCTGCTGGCCATCTGAATATGTGAAGCGGGGGCTGCATAATGACATGGCGGTGGATGTGGTGATGGTGGCGGGCGAAGCCAAAAATTCAGGATTGTAAAGTGCTGGGAAATATGTATTCCACTATCTAGCTAACAATTTTGAATGAGGGGGAGACCTCCCAAATTTAGGAGTGAGAGCCCTCCCAAATGTACAGTACAGACCAAAAGTTTGGACACACCTTCTCATTTAAAGATTTTTCTGTATTTTCATGACTATGAAAATTGTACATTCACACTGAAGGCATCAAAACTATGAATTAACACGTGGAATTATATATTTAACAAAATAGACTGTTAGAATTTGTATTATGGCAAGAAAAAAGCAGCTAAGTAAAGAAAAACGAGTGGCCATCATTACTTTAAGAATTGAAGGTCAGTCAGTCCGAAAAATTGGGAAAACTTTGAAAGTGTCCCCAAGTGCAGTCGCAAAAACCATCAAGCGCTTCAAAGAAACTGGCTCACATGAGGACCGCCCAGGAAAGGAAGACCAAGAGTCACCTATGCTTCTGAGGATAAGTTTATCTGAGTCACCAGCCTCAGAAATCACAGGTTAACAGCAGCTCAGATTAGAGACCAGGTCAATGCCACACAGCGTTCTAGCAGCAGAGACATCTCTACAACAACTGTTAAGAGGACACTTTGTGCAGCAGGCCTTCATGGTAAAATAGCTGCTAGGAAACCACTGCTAAGGACAGGCAACAAGCAGAAGAGGCTTGTTTGGGCTAAAGAACACAAGGAATGGACATTAGATAAGTGGAAATCTGTGCTTTGGTCTGATGAGTCCAAATTTGAGATCTTTGGTTCCAACCATCATGTTTTTGTGTGACGCAGAAAAGGTGAACGGATGGACTCTACATGCCTGATTCCCACCGTGAAAGATGGAGGAGGTGTGATGGTGTGGGGGTGCTTTGCTGGTGACACTGTTGGGGATCTATTCAAAATTTAAGGCATACTGAACCAGCATGGCTACCACAGCATCTTGTAGCGGCATGCTATTGCATCCGGTTTGTGTTTAGTTGGACCATAATTTATTTTTCAACAGGAAAATGACCCCAAACACACCTCCAGGCTGGGTAAGGGCTTTTTGACCAAGAAGGAGAGTGATGGGGTGCTATGCCAGATGACCTGGCCTCCACAGTCACCAGACCTGAACCCAATCGAGATGGTTTGGGGTGAGCTGGACCGCAGAGTGAAGGCAAAAGGGCCAACAAGTGCTAAACATTTCTGGGAACTCCTTCAAGATTGTTGGAAGACCATTCCCGATGACTACCTCTTGAAACTCATCAAGAGAATGCCAAGAGTGTGCAAAGCAGTCATCAAAGCAAAAGGTGGCTACTTTGAAGAACCTAGAATATAAGTCATAATTTCACTTGTTTCACACTTTTTTTGTTAAGTATATAATTCCACATGTGTTAATTCATAGTTTTGATGCCTTCAGTGTGAATGAACAATTTTCAAAGTCATGAAAATACAGAAAAATCTTTAAATGAGAAGGTGTGTCCAAACTTTGGGTCTGTACTGTATAATACAGGGCAACCTGAGGGCCCTTCCCAATCTCAAGTTTCATGGCACCTGCTGGCCCTCTGAAAATGTCTAACATGGAGAAACTAAAAAAAAAACATCATAAAAAATGCCTCACCAAAACCTTGTCAAATGACAAATGCACTAGCAGGATGCAGCAGGCCCCCACTGATAAAGGCTGGAGCAGCACAGGTGCAAGCTACTGATGAGAACAACCACTCACTCACCTAAATAATGGAGGGGTTACCTGCATAGTAGCAAAAATGCACACAAATAGGACTTGCATAGGACGCTAGTCACACAGGTAAGTGTGATGCAAAATGTCTGGATAACAGCCTATTGATCACGCCCATAGTATTAGCAAGCAGGCTGTCCAGCAGTATACATATGCACCACACAGAAACACCAAGCCAACATAAAGCGGCCTAGCTGCATTCTGCAAAAAATAATAAAAAGTGCAATAAAAAGATGAAAAAATTCATGCATATAATAAAGACATTGAATGAGGTATTGGTTACTATTTTGACCAAAATGGATAAGCTCGCGACTCAACGTCAATGGTCCCCATTACTTGTGAGTCCTAACAGTAATTTCAAAACAGTAGGAGGAAGCATGTACCATAAAATAAGAAAACATTTTATTGAAACAAATTAGAAAAATAAATTAAAATTAGTAGGGAAATAGTTGCAAAAAAAAAGCAAAAAAAAAAAAACTGCTTGTAAGTTAATGCTCAATAAATGATAGCTAGTGCTGTAGGTAAACCATCTTGATTAAATTTTAAGTTACATTCCATTAAATTAATGATTGGTCAAATAGCACGCACTGGAAAAGTGATACTGCAATAGGTATATAAATACTTAGCATAAATTATAGTAGGCAGAATGCCTTACCTGATATGCAAGTGCAAGTAGTGACAAATAAATCAATCATGTGCAAAGAATGCTAATAAATACTGATCAATATAGCAGCAAGAAAATATGCCAAAGTGCATAACGATTCATCAACAAAATCACATTGAAAAATATATATATCTATACAGTAGAAAAAATATTATGCATAAATTATGGTAGGCAAGAAACCTTACCAAAATATATAAATGTAAATAACAGCAAATAAACCAATAAAGTGCAAGTGTACTGGCACACTTGCACTTTATTGGTTTATTTGCTGCTATTTACATTTATATATTTTGGTAAGGTATCTTGCTTACCATAATTTATGCATAATATTTTCTCTACTGCATAGATATATATTTTTTCAATGTGATTTTGCTGCTGAATTGCTATGCACTTTGGCATATTTTCTGATCACGAATCCAAATGTGCCATATATGTGCCGATTTCATGTTTGGCGATCGCTTTTCAAACAAATTCACTCATCACTATTAGTGAAGCTTTTCAAAGAATTGTGGAGTATTCTTTTATAAAAGCACTTGAAGGTGTATCCAACAATGGGGTCTACCTTTCAGATTAGAATTCTTACAATCCCTTACATTATCAGGGCAGCAGTTGCCTGTTAGACAGTATTTTAGTATTGTTATAAATGTCATTGCTTCTAAATTTTATGTTTATTTCTTGTGTATCTTAATGACAGATCTCTGTTTGCTCTTACAATCCACTGTTGGTTTACATTCTAGCCACGTACAAGAAAGTAGAAAGGAAAGGGGCCCATCTTTATAAATTTCTGGATGATATATCACCCATTCATTTCCATTCATTGCCTTTAGGGATTCAAGCAATTTTATGGCTGGAATGCAATGTGCATGTGCTGATTATTATTCATGCCAAGCCATTTTGCAATATCACACTCATTGTAGAAACAGAATGGCAAAATGATGTTATTGAATGGTATCCCAAGATAAAAATTATATCTAAGAAATACTTTTTCTTGATATAGCACTTATCATTCCACTGAATATTAGTTTTTATTCTTTCACAAATGAGTTGTCATCACATTGTGTAAAAAGTTAATATGGCAGTGCCAACGCCGCTCATTCTGCTGAAATACTGAAGAATTTAATCTTTTCCCAAATCTACTATTTTTATTATGTTACATTTAATATAGTAAAAATGCAAATGAAGTTATAACATACCAAAAGTAACACAGTATATATGCATGTTGCATAGAACTCTTTGAGTTCTTTTAAAGTTGCCATAATACGTAAAAGTATACAGTGACCTTGTTACACGGTCAGGCCACATTAGTTTAGGGCACCCTACCTAAGCAATACTGTATACTGGAAAATTAAGTTTTGGCTATCAGATGAGTAATTTGAAGCTCTGTGCCCAAAGGCCAAAAATTCTCCAGGTTCTGTTATTATGTCACAGCTCTTACTTGAGCACCCCTTAAAGTTTAGTCTCTTGTGCCCACTTTGCAAGTTAATTTTGTCAAGTTTCCCATTGTTTTATGTACTGATGCTGGTTTGTGACCTAAAAAAAAGACTGCTATAATAAAAAGTGATTTTGAGTCAGACATTACTAAGATAAAATAAATTGTTCCATAAATAAATGTTTGCTGCATTTGATTACTCCAAATGTAACAATCCTTCAAATTAACGATATTGTACGCATATATGTAACAAACATGTTATGGTGTCTCCTTACTTCTTCTCAGAACATAATAATGTCACACAGAAAAATGCCGACAGTGTCTACCCTCTTATAACATATTAATGTTTTCAGTGCGGGTGGTTATCACATACGCTGAGTGGCTCAGTTGGATCACCTGGATTCTCTTATACATGGGTTGGAGAATAATTCCAACTACTGTGTGGGCAAGCTAGTGAGAATCAACATACTAAACACAGTGTCTTCAGTATAGTACTAGATTAATTACGTAAAGACCTAAGGAGAGGAAAAAAGAGCACCAGGGATCACAATAACAAGTATGCAACAGCCATAATTTGAAAAAGTTTTTTTTGTTTTTTTTTAATGCATTCAGTTGAAAACTGGCTTCATTTTGTGCTATATCGGTTAATTAGTAAGACAGCCTCTACAACTATTTCTGACCAGTGATGAAAACATATGCCATAGTTTTGGGCAATTTCCTATTCCTATTCCGTAACATTATTTTCATCATTGCGATCTTGTGAGTATTGCGCTTACCAAATCTGTTGAAACAATATACTTATTCTGAAATAACTAAAAAACATTTGTACATTTTGCTATTATAAAATATCACTTGTCTAAAATAAAACACACTCTCATACACCTACAGAAAAATCTGAAAAAAACCCTTTTGGAAGTTGAAGATGAAGTCTCTGTAAGGGTATGTGTCCACGTTCAGGAAACGCTGCGTTTTTGACGCTGCGTTTTTCTGCAGCGTCAAAAACGCAGCGTCCAGATGTTACAGCATAGTGGAGGGGATTTCATGAAATCCCGACTCCACTATGCATTAAAAAACGCATGCATTTTTGCCGCGAAAACGCACATGCGGTGCGTTTTTTCAAAACGCAGCATGTTGCTACAATGAGCAAAACACGCAGGAACATCGCAGGTGACCTGCCAGTGACCTCAGGTGCAGTTTTGGTCAGGATTTTACTTGCATAAAATCCTGACCAAAGCCTGAAGCAAACCTGAACGTGGACACATACCCTTATACTGTCAACTCTGCAATCTTGAGTGCTATGCTAGTGCAAAACCATTTCTCACCTTCTTGGCCATGCCAAATTTTTCAAATCTGACATGTGTCACTTTATGTAGCAATAAATCTGACATGCTTTATAGATATCTCAATGAATGTTGGAAGGTTTTTTTCATCACTAGTGTTGAGCGATACCTTCCGATATCCAAAAGTATCGGTATCGGATTGGATCGGCTGATATTCCAAAAATATCGGATATCGCCGATACCAATACCCGATACCAATGCAAGTCAATGGGAACAAAATATCGGAATTAAAATAAACCCTTTCTTTCCTTGTAGGTTCATTCAACATGAAGGAAAACAACTAAGAATAATGTAGGATGTATTGGGGGAGGTGGCGGAGACATTAAAGGCATAGAGGTTTAGCCCAATCAAATAGAATAGCAGGAATTAAATTTTTTTTTAAGACGTTCCGAGTTACAAAGATATTGACTATGTTAAGATTTTTTTTATTTTGTCAGATATTGATGTTTCACTACTTCCATGCCGTTCACCTTCTTTTTTACTTCTCCGACAATTTCTTCTTCATCATCCTCAGCAGCAGCATCTTTGACATCAACTTCTTCTTCACCTTATTCATCTTCTTCTTCACCTTCTTCCTATTATTTTTTTGTTACATTTTTCATATTCTTTTTATTAAACTATTATTCTTCTTCATATTCTACTTCTTCATCATATTCTTATTTGTGACAGGCATTCCTGTAGTTGTTATCTATAAAAGTTTGAAGATCACACCTTCTGTTCTGCCTGTCACAAAAGAGTTACAACAGGATTTGTCCGCATTCAGTTTGGCCTGCAGCAGCAGGCTTTATCCAGGGGCACCACGAGGAGGAACAGACTCACCCCCATACACAGCTTAGTCTTCTTCTGCTTATAATTTAGATAATATCTTTTGCTCAGATTTTTAGTCTTATGCTTAATGTTCTTCTGCTCTTTGTTCTACAGCTTCCAGGGTCGTTGTCTCCGGGGTCGTCGTCTTCGGGGTGGTCTTCAGAGTCGTCGTCTCCAGGGTCGTCGTCTCTGGGGTCGTCGTCTTAGGGGTGGTCTTCAGGGTCGTCGTCTTTAGGGTCTTGAACTTGGAATTGTAGCAGAAGGTACAAGAAGGCTGAGGAAATGCTGAGAACCAGGTAATGGTACTGGAACCCGGATGGCTACCCGAAGGTCCAAGAGCCAATGGAACTACCGAGGACCAGCTGACAGTACTGGAACCCGGTTACAAAGCAGGAGGTACCCATGCCAGAAAGCACTATCAAAGATCACCTGACATTGGTGGAACTCGGATACCCAGTAGGAGGCACCTAAGCCAAAGGCTCTGCCTGGAACCAGCTGACAGTACTGGAACCAGGATGGGGAGCAGAAGGTACAAGAGCCAATGGAACTACCGAGGACCAGCTGATGTTACTGGAACCCGGTTACTAAGCAGGAGGTACCCATGCCAGAAAGCTCAACCAAGGACCACCTGACGTTGGTGGAACTCGGACACCCAGAAGGAGGCACCTAAGCCAAAGGCTCTGCCCGGAACCAGCTGAAGGTACTGGAACCAGGATGGGGAGCAGAAAATACAAGAGCAAAAGACACTGCCGAGAACCAGCTGATGCCTCTCACTCACCTCCTTTCAGCTTCTTCAGACTGTGCAGCGTCACGGCTTTGGGATCAGCTGACGGCGCACAGTCTGAAGAAGGTGGAGGGAGATGAATGAGAGCCTGAGGTGAAGATATGCACTGCGCATGCCCATGAATCCCAGGCCCGCAGTATGATTAAATCAGAAGACACTGCAAGGCGGGATCTCGGGCAGCGCAGCCGCACAGGCCAAGTCTGCCTGACACCAAATGATGTCGAAGACTGGCAGCACAAACTGTGCATGGCCAAGGTTGAACATAACAGCGCAGGCTACGGGACAGATTCAAACAATGCTAAGGAGGCGGCGCACGGCACCAAGGGGGTAGGGATGTCGGCTGTGCTGCGTCCCATTACGAAGGAAAGTCCCACCTCCGGGACGGTTTTACGGTACCAGGGGACACATTTTATAAGTGTTAAGTTCAGTTTGTGCAAGGAGCAAAACTAAAAGAGCTACCTTTTCCTTGTGCAGCATTACTGCTGCACAAGGTGGCTCTTTCAGTAACAAACGCCTGGGGGGAGGACAGGTTCCCTTAAATTTCAGTTGTGTCAGCGTGGCGGTCGCAGGACACATTGCCGGATACACAACTGGGGATCAGCTGATGTTATTGAAACCCAATAACACTGGGTCATGTGTTTTGACTGTGCAGACGGCACTTCTGAGCATCAACTGGCGGTGTTGGAGCCCAGGGATTACAGTTCAGGTGGTAGAAACATGAACTTCAACAGGAGACCTGGATACTGTAGCCAACCAATTATTTAATCTGGAAGAGGAGTCAAAAATTCCTGTGAGATCCAGGCCTTGTTCATTTTAAGAAAAGTAAGCTGGTCAACATTATCGGAGGATAGTCGCATGCGACGGTCTGTTAGTACACGACCTGCGGCACTAAAGACGTGTTCCGATAATACACTAGCAGCAGGGCAAGCCAGCACCTCCAATGCATACTGGCTTAGCTCTGGCCATGTATCCAGCTTAGAGACCCAAAACTTGAAGGGGGAATTGCCGTATGGGAGTACAGTAAGAGGGCAAGATATGTAGTCTGTCACCATCTGACGGAAACGTTGCCTCCTGCTGACTGGAGCCGCCTGTGGTTTAGACATTTGTGGCGGGCACACAAAACTGTGCCACAGTTGGGCCATACTGGCCTTGCCTTGTGCTGAGTCACTGCTTCTGATCCCTCTTTGTGCAGAGCTTCCTTCACTGCCTCGATGCACTGAGCTGCTTTGTAAAGCACTAGCAGCACTGCTCTCAGTTGGACTGGAGAAGATGATGGAATTCACCAGTGTGTCTTGGTACTTCCGCATTTTATGCTCCCGGTTCAACGGTGTTATGAGGCTTTGTAAGTTGTCCCGGTAGCGAGTATCTATGAGGGTGTACACCAAATAATCAGCCGTGTTGAGAATGTGGGCAATGCGCCGGTCGTTTCTCAGGCACTGCAGCATGTAATCATGCTGCAGACTGCCAACTGGCCAAGAAACGCTGTCCCCTGCTTGAGGCGTGATCTCTGCCTGCTCAGCATCACCCGACTCTCACTCTACACACTGACTATTGGAGAATTGTGTAACTCCCTCCTCTGGACTGATGTCTTCCTCCCCCATTGACTCCTCCTCATCCTCCTCACAAAGTGACCCCTGCCTAGGCCTTTGTGGAACCACGTAGTGCTGACTGTGCAGAAGCAGATGGAATTGGTGACTCCTCATCCTCCACCTCTTCCACAACATCATCCCTTAGCGCTTGCAGTGTTTGTTGAAGCAGGCAGATAAGGGGGACAGTCATGTTGACTAGTGCATCATCTGCACTTGCCATCTGTGTGGAATCATCGAAGGAACGCAAAACCTGGCAGATGTCCTTCATAGTGACCCACTCTGTGGTTGTGAAGTCTGAATGGTGCGCAGATCTTTGTGCCTGATGCAGCTGGTACTCCATTACTGCTTGCTGCTGCTCACACAACCGCTTCAACTTATGTAATGTGGAATTCCACCTGGTGGGTAGGTCACATATGATGCGATGTTCCGGAAGGCGGAATCGGTGCTGCAGAGCTGCAATGCGCGATCTTGCCATGCTGGAACGCCGCAAGTGAGCACACTCTAGGCGGACTTGGGCAGCAGTGCATCAAGATCCGGATAGTCCCTCAAAAAACTCTGCATGACCAAGTTGAGCACATGTGCCAGACATGGGTTGTGAGTGAGGTTGCCTAGGGCCAGAGCTGCCATCAGATTTCAGCCATTGTCACACACCACCATGCCTGGCTGGAGATTCGCTGGCACAAACCACACGTTGCTCTCCTGCTTGATGGCATTCCAGAGCTCCTGCGCTGTGTGGCTTCGATTCCCCAAAGAAATTAATTTCAAGATGGCCTGTTGACGTTTGGCCACAGCTGTGCTCATATTGGTCGTAAAAGGTAAACGTTCTTGGATCCATGTGGAGGTGGACTGTGACGGCTCCTGCAGTGATGATTCTGAGGAACTTGTGTATGAGGAGGAGTCAATGCGTACAGACTGGATTCCTGCAATCCTTGGAGTTGGCAGAACACGTCCTGTGCCACTCGCACGATCTTTACCTGGCTCAACAACATTAACCCAATGGGCAGTGAGGGAAAAGTATCGCCCCTGTCCATGGTGACTGGTCCACGCATCAGTGGTGACGTGGACCTTGCTACTGACGGCGTTCAGTAGCGTGTGTTTTATGTGTCCCTCCACATGCTTGTGCAGGGCAGGGACGGCTTTCCTGCTGAAATAAAAGCGGCTGGGCACATTGTATTGTGGAACTGCCAATGCCATCAAGTTACGGAAGCTGTCAGTCTCCACCTGCCTGAATGACAGCCCACCCTTCTCTTCAGAGTCAGAGAGACAAAGCTGTTGGGCATCACTGCATACTGCCTTTTCTTCCATTTCTCTAATGCTGCTTGGCTGGCCCCCTGTTTCCAAGCCAAGAGATTCAGAGAACAGAAGTAGAGATGGCTCCCTTCCTGGGCTCTCTGACTGCCTGGGCAATTTGGCAGGTGGTGAAGAGACAGATGGGTGCTCTTCAGTGCTCTGTGCCTGAGAGGATGTGGCACTAATTGAAGTCGATGCATTAGCTGCCATCCATCCAAAAACAGCTTAAATTTTTTTTGTCCCGCAGCAGCGGGGCACGGCGAGCTCCTACACAGCTGCACATGAAGGACTGTTCCCTGCTAAAACTGGGGGATGATGATTCACCGGTGCCCGCAGCAGGCACAGAATCCCCACGTCCTCTCCCTGCTCCACGCCCACGCCCACGTGCCTTACTCCCTGCCTTCTTCATCTTGGTAGACTGATAAAGATAGGCCATAAAGTACTAAGGGCTTAGTGTGCTTATTCCTGAACCGCTGCTTACAGGTATAAGGAACACTAATTTTATCAAGTGTGGACTAGACTTTAATATGAGCTAATGTGGCCTACGCAACTTTAAAGTGGAGTGTTTGGTGAACTTTATAAACTGTTTGTTTTTTCCCTAGAACAGACTACAGAGCGGGCTGCACTCACACACAGACTGTGCAGACAGCCGTAAACGGCGCTGCAAGGCCAAAAAAAGCTCCTCTATGTAATTCTATATTGTGTTTTTCCACAATCTAGCAGGATACGGATGGAAAGCCACTAATAGGATAAATTTGAAAAAAATGTGCAGCAGGCTGCACTAATTGAGAAACGGACAATGGAACGGTATGAGGCAGTGACGCACCCTGAGCTGACTACAACCAGCTGTGGTGGCAGAACAGACTACTGAGCGAGCTGCACTCACACACAGACCGTGCAGACAGCCTTAAACGGCGCTGCAAGGCCAAAAAAAGCTCCTCTACATAATCCAATATAGTGTTTTTCCACAATCTAGCAGGATACGGATGGAAAGCCACTAATAGGATAAATTTGAAAAAAATGTGCAGCAGGCTGCACTAATTGAGGAACGGACAATGGAACGGTATGAGGCAGTGATGCACCCTGAGCTGACTACAACCGGCTGAAGTGGCAGAACAGACTACAGAGCGAGCTGCACTCACACACAGACCGTGTAGACAGCCAGGAACGGTGCTGCAAGGCCAAAAAAAGCTCCTCTACATAATCCTAGATAGTGTTTTTCCACAATCTAGCAGTATACGGATGGAAAGCCACTAATAGGATACATTTTAAAAAAATGTGCAGCAGGCTGCAATAATTGAGAAATGGACAATGGAACGGTATGAGGCAGTGACGCACCCTGAGCTGACTACAATCGGCTGTGGCGGCAGAACAGACTAAAGAGCGAGCTGCGCTCACACCCAGACCGTGCAGACAGCTGTAAACGGCACTGCAAGGCCAAAAAAAGCACCTCTACGTAATCCTATATAGTGTTTTTCCACAATCCAGCAGGATACGGATGGGAAGCCACTAATAGGATAAATTTGAAAAATGTGCAGCAGGCTGCACTAATTGCAAAAAAGGACAATGGAACGATATGAGGCAGTGACGCACCCTGAGCTGACTACAACCGGCTGTGGTGGCAGAACAGACTACAGAGCGAGCTGCACTCACACACAGACCGAGCAGACAGCCATAAACGGTGCTGCAAGGCCAAAAAAACCTCCTCCATGTAATCCTAGATAGTGTTTTTCCACAATCTAGCAGTATACGGATGGAAAGCCACTAATAGGATACATTTGAAAAAAATGTGCAGCAGGCTGCACTAATTGCAAAAAAGGACAATGGAACGGTATGAGGCAGTGACGCACCCTGAGCTGACTACAACCGGCTGAAGCGGCAGAACAGACTACAGAGCGAGCTGCACTCACACACAGACCGTGTAGACAGCCAGGAACGGTGCTGCAAGGCCAAAAAAAGCTCCTCTACATAATCCTAGATAGTGTTTTTCCACAATCTAGCAGTATACGGATGGAAAGCCACTAATAGGATACATTTTAAAAAAATGTGCAGCAGGCTGCACTAATTGAGAAGCGGACAATGGAACGGTATGAGGCAGTGACGCACCCTGAGCTGACTACAACCGGCTGTGGCGGCAGAACAGACTAAAGAGCGAGCTGCGCTCACACCCAGACCATGCAGACAGCTGTAAACGGCACTGCAAGGCCAAAAAAAGCTCCTCTACGTAATCCTATATAGTGTTTTTCCACAATCTAGCAGGATACGGATGGAAAACCACTAATAGGATAAATTTGAAAAATGTGCAGCAGGCTGCACTAATTGCAAAAAAGGACAATGGAACGATATGAGGCAGTGACGCACCCTGAGCTGACTACAACCGGCTGTGGTGGCAGAACAGACTACAGAGCGAGCTGCACTCACACACAGACCGAGCAGACAGCCATAAACGGTGCTGCAAGGCCAAAAAAACCTCCTCTATGTAATCCTATATAGTGTTTTCTACAATCTAGCAGGATACAGGTGGGAAGCCACTAATAGGATAAATTTGAAAAAAATGTGCAGCAGGCTGCACTAATTGAGAAACGGACAATGGATTGAACAGTATGAGGCAGTGATGCACCCTGAGCTGACTACAACCGGCTGTGGCTGCGGACAGACTACTGTTGTGGATTCTGTTTGTGGGCTCCCTCTGGTGGTTACTGCTGGTACTGGGGGACTTTGGTGGGTTGCGGCCTTTGGTTTCCACCTGTCCATCAGTGGCTGGGTGTTTCCTATTTTACCTGGCCTTTCTGTCATTCCCTTACCGGCTATCAATGTATTCAGATGTGCTCTGTTTGGTTCCTGCCTACCTGCTCCCAGATCTTTCAGGATAAGCTAAGTGCTGATTTTCAGTTGTTTGGTTTTTTTGTCCAGCTTGCTTATTATGTCTCTATGCTAGCTGGTAGCTCTAGTGGACTGAGGTTCTCCCCATGTGCCATGAGTTGGCACATGGGTTCTTGTAATCTCAGGATGGTTTTTTTTTGATTAGGGTTTTTTGCTGACCGCTCAGTCCCCTTTTGTATCGTTCTGCTTTCTAGTTTACAGCGGGCCTCAATTTGCTTAAACTATATATATCATCTCTATGTGTGTGCCTTCCTCTCATTTCACCGTCAATACATGTGGGGGGCAACTATATCTTTTGGGGTTCATTCCTCTGGAGGCAAGTGAGGTCTTTATTTTCTCTGCAGTGCTAGTTAGCTCTTAGGCTGGTGCGTGGCGTCTAGAACCAACGTAGGCACGCTCCCTGGCTATCTCTAGTTGCATTTGTCAGGCGTAGGGCAGCGGTCAGCCCAGGTTCCATCACCCTAGAGCTCGTCCGTAATATATTTGTACTTTGCTTGTCCTGTGCTATCCCTAGCCATTGGGATTCATGACAGTATAGCCGGCCCACAAAGTGTTAATTGTTTGGGCTGAAGCAGGAGAAAGAGAAGTGTTTAAGGGAATTTTTTTTTTTTTTCTCTTCAGAGTTTTGCTGCCTAGCCCTTAATTGCTGTCTAGCTGCTTCTTACCTCCTCTTAACCCTTGAATGGCTCTGATCTTAGCTGTTTAACATGGATGTCCAGAGTTTGGCTTCCAGCCTGAGTAATCTCGCGGCAAAAGTTCAAAACATACAGGATTTTGTTGTTCACACTCCCATGTCTGAACCTAGAATTCCTATTCCAGAGTTCTTTTCTGGAGATAGATCTACCTTCCTGAATTTCAGGAACAATTGTAAATTGTTTCTTTCTTTAAAATCTCGCTCCTCTGGAGACCCTGCTCAACAGGTCAAGATTGTAATATCTTTCCTGCGGGGCGACCCTCAGAATTGGGCATTTGCATTGGCACCAGGGGATCCTGCATTGCTCAGTGTGGATGCGTTTTTTCTGGCATTGGGATTGCTCTATGAGGAACCTAACCTGGAGATTCAGGATGAAAAGGCTTTATTAGCCCTCTCTCAGGGGCATGATGAAGCGGAAATATATTGTCAGAAGTTTCGGAAATGGTCGGTGCTTACTCAGTGGAATGAGTGCGCCCTGGCTGCAAACTTCAGAAATGGTCTTTCTGAGGCCATTAAGGATATTATGGTGGGGTTCCCTACGCCTACAGGTCTGAATGAGTCTATGGCTATGGCCATTCAGATTGATCAGCGTTTGCGGGAGCGCAAACCCGTGCACCAGTTGGCGGTGTCTTCTGAACAGGCACCTGAGACTATGCAATGTGATAGAATTCAGTCCAGAAGTGAACGGCAAAATTATAGGCGGAAAAATGGATTGTGTTTCTATTGTGGTGATTCAGCTCATGTTATATCAGCATGCTCTAAACGCACAAAAAGGGTTGATAAATCTTTTGCCATTGGTACTCTGCAGCCTAAGTTCATTTTGTCTGTGACTCTGATTTTTTCACTGTCTTCCATTTCCGTCGATGCTTATGTGGATTCGGGCGCTGCCCTGAGTCTTATGGATTGGTCATTTGCTAAACGCTGCGGTTTTAGTCTGGAACCTCTGGAAGTTCCTATTCCTCTGAAGGGAATTGACTCTACACCATTGGCTATGAATAAACCGCAGTATTGGACACAAGTGACCATGCGCATGACTCCCGTTCATCAGGAGGTGATTCGCTTCCTTGTACTTTATAATTTACATGATGTACTAGTGCTTGGTCTGCCATGGTTACAAACTCATAATCCTGTCCTGGACTGGAAAACAATGTCTGTGTTAAGCTGGGGATGTCAGGCGGTTCATGATGATGCACCTCCGATTTCAATCGCTTCATCTACTCCTTCTGAGATCCCTGCGTTTTTGTCTGACTATAGGGATGTTTTTGAGGAGCCTAAGCTCAATTCGCTCCCTCCGCATAGAGATTGTGACTGTGCTATAGAATTGATTCCTGGCAGTAAGTTCCCTAAGGGTCGTTTATTTAATCTGTCACTGCCAGAGCATACTGCTATGCGGAATTATATTAAGGAGTCCTTGGAAAAGGGACATATTCGTCCATCTTCGTCCCCTCTGGGAGCAGGTTTTTTTTTGTGGCAAAAAAAGATGGTTCCCTGAGGCCTTGTATAGATTATCGCCTTCTGAATAAGATTACAGTCAAGTATCAGTATCCATTGCCATTATTGACTGATTTGTTTGCTTGCATTAAGGGGGCTAGGTGGTTCACTAAGATAGATCTTCGCGGTGCGTATAATCTGGTGCGGATAAAACAGGGTGATGAGTGGAAAACCGCATTTAATACGCCTGAGGGCCATTTTGAGTATTTGGTAATGCCTTTTGGACTCTCCAATGCTCCGTCAGTCTTTCAGTCCTTTATGCACAATATTTTCCGTGAATATCTGGATAAGTTTATGATTGTGTATTTGGATGATATTTTGGTGTTTTCTGATGACTGGGAGTCTCATGTTCTACAGGTCAGGAAGGTGTTTCAGGTTCTGCGGGCCAATTCTCTGTTTGTGAAGGGCTCAAAGTGTCTCTTCGGAGTCCAGAAGATTTCTTTTTTGGGGTACATTTTTTCTCCTTCTACTATTGAGATGGATCCCGTCAAGGTTCAGGCGATTTGTGACTGGACACAACCTACATCTGTTAAGAGCCTTCAGAAGTTCTTGGGGTTTGCTAATTTTTATCGTCGGTTCATTGCTAATTTTTTCAGTATTGTTAAACCTTTGACTGATTTGACTAAAAAGGGTGCTGATGTTGCTGATTGGTCTCCTGCGGCCGTGGAGGCCTTTCAGGAACTTAAGCGCCGGTTTTCTTCTGCTCCTGTGTTGTGTCAACCAGATGTTTCACTTCCTTTTCAGGTTGAGGTTGATGCTTCCGAGATTGGAGCGGGGGCGGTTTTGTCACAGAGAAGTTCTAATGGCTCGGTGATGAAGCCATGTGCATTCTTCTCTAGAAAATTCTCGCCCGCCGAGCGCAATTATGATGTGGGTAATCGGGAGCTTTTGGCCATGAAGTGGGCATTTGAGGAGTGGCGTCATTGGCTTGAGGGTGCTAAACATCGTGTGGTGGTTTTGACTGATCACAAGAATCTCATTTACCTTGAGTCTGCCAGGCGTTTGAATCCTAGACAGGCTCGATGGTCGTTGTTTTTTTCTCGTTTCAATTTCGTGGTTTCATACCTGCCAGGTTCAAAGAATGTGAAGGCAGATGCTCTTTCCAGGAGTTTTGTGCCTGACTCTCCTGGAGACTCTGGGCCTACTGGTATCCTTAGGGATGGGGTAATATTGTCCGCCGTATCCCCAGACTTGCGACGTGCATTGCAGGAGTTTCAGGTGGATAAACCGGATCGTTGTCCACCAGAAAGACTGTTTGTTCCGGATGATTGGACCAGTAGAGTCATCTCCAAGGTCCATTCTTCTGTGTTGGCTGGTCATCCTGGAATGTTTGGTACTAGAGACTTGGTGGCCAGGTCTTTTTGGTGGCCTTCCTTGTCTAGGGATGTGCGTACCTTTGAGCAGTCTTGTGAAGTGTGTGCTCGAGCTAAGCCTTGCTGTTCTTGGGCCAGTGGGTTGTTGTTATCCTTGCCCATCCCGAAGAGGCCTTGGACGCACATTTCCATGGATTTTATTTCTGATCTCCCGGTTTCACAGAAAATGTCCGTTATCTGGGTTGTGTGTGACCGCTTTTCTAAGATGGTTCATTTGGTGCCCTTGCCTAAGTTGCCTTCCTCCTCTGAGTTGGTCCCTTTATTTTTTCAGAACGTGGTTCGTTTGCATGGGATTCCGGAGAATATCGTTTCTGACAGGGGATCCCAGTTTGTGTCTAGATTTTGGCGGACGTTTTGTGCCAAGATGGGCATTGATTTGTCTTTCTCGTCTGCATTCCATCCTCAGACGAATGGCCAGACGGAGCGAACTAATCAGACCTTGGAAACTTATTTGAGGTGTTTTGTTTCTGCTGATCAAGATGACTGGGTTGCTTTTTTGCCACTGGCCGAATTTGCTCTTAATAATCGGGCTAGTTCTGCCACGTTGGTCTCTCCTTTTTTTTGTAATTCGGGGTTTCATCCTCGTTTTTCCTCTGGTCAGGTGGAGCCTTCGGATTGTCCTGGAGTGGACGTGGTGGTGGACAGGCTACATCAGATTTGGAATCAGGTGGTGGACAATTTGAAGTTATCTCAGGAGAAGACTCAGCAGTTTGCTAATCGCCGTCGCCGCGTGGGTCCCCGACTTCTTGTTGGGGATTTGGTGTGGTTGTCTTCTCGTTTTGTCCCTATGAAGGTCTCTTCTCCTAAGTTCAAGCCTCGGTTCATCGGTCCTTATAAGATCTCGGAGATTCTTAACCCTGTATCTTTTCGTTTGGATCTCCCAGCATCGTTTGCTATTCATAATGTGTTCCATCGGTCGTTGTTGCGGAGGTATGAGGTGCCCGTTGTTCCTTCGGTTGAGCCTCCTGCACCGGTGCTGGTGGAGGGAGAATTGGAGTATGTTGTTGAGAAGATCTTGGATTCTCGTGTTTCCAGACGCAAACTCCAGTATTTGGTTAAGTGGAAGGGTTATGGTCAGGAGGATAATTCCTGGGTGGTCGCCTCCGATGTTCATGCGACTGATTTGGTCCGCGCCTTCCATAGAGCTCACCCTGATCGCCCTGGGGGTTCTCGTGAGGGTTCGGTGACCCCTCCTCAAGGGGGGGGTACTGTTGTGGATTCTGTTTGTGGGCTCCCTCTGGTGGTTACTGCTGGTACTGGGTGACTTTGGTGGGTTGCGGCCTTTGGTTTCCACCTGTCCATCAGTGGCTGGGTGTTTCCTATTTTACCTGGCCTTTCTGTCATTCCCTTGCCGGCTATCAATGTATTCAGATGTGCTCTGTTTGGTTCCTGCCTACCTGCTCCCAGATCTTTCAGGATAAGCTAAGTGCTGATTTTCAGTTGTTTGGTTTTTTTGTCCAGCTTGCTTATTATGTCTCTATGCTAGCTGGTAGCTCTAGTGGACTGAGGTTCTCCCCATGTGCCATGAGTTGGCACATGGGTTCTTGTAATCTCAGGATGGTTTTTTTTGATTAGGGTTTTTTGCTGACCGCTCAGTCCCCTTTTGTATCGTTCTGCTTTCTAGTTTACAGCGGGCCTCAATTTGCTTAAACTATACATATCATCTCTATGTGTGTGCCTTCCTCTCATTTCACCGTCAATACATGTGGGGGGCAACTATATCTTTTGGGGTTCATTCCTCTGGAGGCAAGTGAGGTCTTTATTTTCTCTGCAGTGCTAGTTAGCTCTTAGGCTGGTGCGTGGCGTCTAGAACCAACGTAGGCACGCTCCCTGGCTATCTCTAGTTGCGTTTGTCAGGCGTAGGGCAGCGGTCAGCCCAGGTTCCATCACCCTAGAGCTCGTCCGTAATATATTTGTACTTTGCTTGTCCTGTGCTATCCCTAGCCATTGGGATTCATGACAGACTACAGAGCGATGTGCACTCACACACACAGAGACCTTGCAGACAGCTGTGAACAGCGCTGCAAGACAAAAGCAAGGTTCTCACACAGCGGTTGCTAAATTAGCCTGGGTAAAGCACAATGAAGCAAATCGCTATCTCTAAACTGGCCCTCAGTCAGAACATAGCATCCTGTCCCTAACTGAATTCATAGCAGAGTGAGCCCAAAATGGCGGCGGTGACTTTTATAGTGCATCATGACATCATTTCAGCAGCCAATCACAGCCATGCCAGTACTTACATGCCTATCATGCAGAACAGGATGTGCCAACACTTCTAAACATTCCTCATTGGCTGAATTCTGGCTCTGAATTATGGGAACTTCCGATTCCGGTATCCGATATACTGAAAATATCGGAACTCGGTATCGGAATTCCGATACCGCAAATATTGGCCGATACCCGATACTTGCGGTATCGGAATGCTCAACACTATTCATGACGCATTGCACTAAATTGTAGTACATTTAAGTCAATATAATGTATTTCTGAAAATACCTAAAACTAGAAAAACATTTAAAAAGAATTGCAATTTTTGAACTTTGAATTTATATGCCCTTAAAATAGTCATACTACACAAATAGTTAATAAAAGCTGTGGAGACACAGGGGTCCGCGGGTGCTCTAGTCTGCATGCCGAAACTGCATGGATCAGGGCCCATTCCACCAAACACTCGCTATCCTTATACTGTGGGTGTAATACTACTCAGACAACACAGGATTAGGGTAAAACAGTGTGGCAATACTTTTTTGAACCATAAAACAGGCAAATAACACATAGAACAGTCCCAGCAAAATACTCAAGATGGTGCAAAATTACAGATTACACTTCTGCTGACTCACTGGGATTAAAACCAACTTCGATTTCCAGAACTTTCAGGGCTTACTACAACCACCTATGGAATGCACAGAGATGAGGAAAGACAAGCTTAGGAAACTGAGAGTTCATTGAAGTACAATGCCAGGTGACCGGAGGGAATCAACCTGACTTTTCTGAACATCTCTATGGAGCCAGGTGACTGGTGGTTCCTAATTCTGGCTTTCCCAAACATATCCATGGGGCTCAGGTGACTGGTGGGTCCATATCCTGACTACCCAAATGTATTCATGGGTTAAGTGATGATCAATGGACCAGATCTGTATTCTTTCAGCCAGTGCCGTGGTTCCCTAAGTTAGCATCCTGTAGAATGTCAAATCACTGTCTCTTGTTGATGGAGCCATGATGTCTTGGCTACTGTCTTGTAGAGTGCTCCTGGCTGTGGTTTTGTAAAGAGTCTCTGATTCTTTAGATCTCTGGATCTCTTGACTGACTTGGATATCTGTAGGTATATTGTTACAGAGGTGCATATCCTCTTTTATAGTTCACAACTGTTCTTCAAGCCACTATTCACAGGCCAAGGAGTAGATCTGATAAGAGTAAGTAGCTTTGTTCAACTATTTAATCAATTTGTATAGTTTTTACTCCTTTGTTTTGCAAGTCAACAAGCCTTCTCCTGTCTTCTGTAGAACACCCAACACTGTGCTATTAAAAACAACAGTGTCATTATAAGGTCACTGAATAAAAATTTGTGCTTAATACTATGCCCTTAACCCTTTAATCCCATATGACGTACTATCCCGTCAAGGTGACCTGGGACTTAATTCCCAGTGACGGGATAGAACGCCATATGCGATCGGCCGCACTCACGGGGGGAGCGCGGCCGATCACGGCCGGGTGTCAGCTGACTATCACAGCTGACATCCGGCACTATGTGCCAGGAGCGGTCACGTACCACCCCCGGCACATTAACCCCCAGCACACTGCGATCAAACATGATCGCAGTGTACCGGCAGTACAGGGAAGCATCGCGCAGGGAGGGGGCTCCCTGCGTGCTTCCCTGAGACGATCAGTACAAAGCGATGTACTCACCTTGTACTGAGCGTCTCCTCCCTGCAGTCCCCAGATCCAAAATGGCCACGGGGCTGCATCCAGTTACTGCAGGGAGTACTTCCGGGTCCACTGCAGGCTCTGGTAAGCCTGCAGCCTGTCAGTCAGATCGCTGATCTGACAGAGTGCTGTGCAAACTGTCAGATCAGCGATCTGTGATGTCCCCCCCGGGACAAAGTAAAAAAAGTTAAAAAAAAAAATTCCACATGTGTAAAAAAAAAAAAAAAATTCCTAAATAAAGAAAAAAAAAATATTATTCCCATAAATACATTTCTTTATCTAAATAAAAAAAAAACAATAAAAGTACACATATTTAGTATCGCCGTGTCTGTAACGACCCAACCTATAAAACTGTCCCACTAGTTAACCCCTTCAGTGAACACCGTAAAAAAAAATGAGGCAAAAAACAACGCTTTATTATCATACCGCTGAACAAAAAGTGGAATAACACGCGATCAAAAAGATGGATATAAATAACCATGGTACCGCTGAAAACGTAATCTTGTCCCGCAAAAAACAAGCCAACATACAGCATTATAAGCAAAAAAATAAAAAAGGTATAGTCCTCAGAATAAAGCAATGCAAAAATAATTATTTTTTCTATAAAATAGCTTTTATCGTATAAAAGCGCCAAAACATAAAAAAAAGATATAAATGAGATATCGCTGTAATCGTACTGAACCGATGAATAAAACTGCTTTATCAATTTTACCAAATGTGGAACGGTATAAACGCCTCCTCCAAAAGAAATTAATGAATAGCTGGTTTTAGGTTATTCTGCCTCACAAAAATCGGAATAAAAAGCGATCAAAAAATGTCATGTGCCCGAAAATGTTACCAGTAAAAACGTCAACTCGTCCCGCAAAAAACAAGACCTCACATGACTCTGTGGACCAAAATATGGAAAAATTATAGGTCTTAAAATGTGGAGACGCAAAAACTTTTTTGCTATAAAAAGCGTCTTTTAGTGTATGACAGCTGCCAATCATAAAAATCCGATATAAAAAAACGCTATAAAAGTAAATCAAACCACCCTTCATCACCCCCATAGTTAGGGAAAAATAATAAAATTAAAAAAATGTATTTATTTCCATTCTCCCATTAGGATTAGGGCTAGGGTTAGGGCTAGGGCTAGGGTTAGGGCTAGGGTTAGGGCTAGGGTTAGGGTTAGGGCTAGGGTTAGGGCTAGGGCGAGGGTTAGGGCTAGGGTTGGAGCTAAAGTGAGGGTTAGTGTTGGGACTAAAGTTAAGGTTAGGGTTGGGGCTAAAGTTAGGGTTAAGGTTGGGGCTAAAGTCAGGGTTAGGGTTTGGATTACATTTACGGTTGGGATTAGGGTTAGGGGTGTGTCAGGGTTAGGGGTGTGGTTAGGGTTACCATTGGGATTAGGGTTAGGGGTGTGTTTGGATTAGGGTTTCAGGTAGAATTGGGGAGTTTCCACTGTTTAGGCACATCAGGGGCTCTCCAAACGCGACATGGCGTCCGATCTCAATTCCAGCCAATTCTGCGTTGAAAAAGTAAAACAGTGCTCCTTCCCTTCTGAGCTCTCCCGTGCACACAAACAGGGGTTTACCCCAACATATGGGGTATCAGCGTACTCGGGACAAATTGGACAACAACTTTTGGGGTCCAAGTTCTCTTGTTATCCTTGGGAAAATAAAAATTTGGGGGGCTAAAAATCATTTTTGTGGGAAAAAAAGATTTTTTATTTTCACGGCTCTGCGTTGTAAACTGTAGTGAAACACTTGGGGGTTCAAAGTTCTCACAACATATCTAGATAAGTTCCTTGGGAGGTCTAGTTTCCAATATGGGGTCCCTTGTGGGGGGTTTCCACTGTTTGGGTACATCAGGGGCTCTACAAATGCAACGTGACGCCTGCAGACCAAAACATCTAAGTCTGCATTCCAAATGGCGCTCCTTCCCTTCCGAGCTCTGCCATGCGCCCAAATAGTGGTTCCCCCCCACATATGGGGTATCAGCGTACTCAGGACAAATTGGACAACAACTTTCTGGGTCCAATTTCTCCTGATACCCTTGGGAAAATACAAAACTGTGGGCTAATAAATAATTTTTGTGGAAAAAAAAATATTTTTTATTTTCACGGCTATGCTTTATAAACTGTAGTGAAACACTTGGGGGTTTAAAGTTCTCACAACACATCTAGATAAGTTCCTTGGGAGGTCTAGTTTCCAATATGGGGTCACTTCATGGGGGTTTCTACTGCTTGGGTACATCAGGGGCTCTGCAAATGCAACATGACGCCTGCAGACCAATCCATCTAAGTCTGCATTCCAAATGGCGCTCCTTCCCTTCCAAGCTCTGCTATGCGCCCAAACAGTGGTTCCCCCACATACGGGGTATCAGCGTACTCAGGACAAATTGGATAACAACTTTTGGGGTCCAATTTCTCCTGTTACCCTTGGGAAAATACAAAACTGTGGGCTAATAAATCATTTTTGTGAAAAAAAAAAGAATTTTTATTTTCATGGCTCTGCGTTATAAACTGTAGTGAAACACTTGGGGGTTCAAAGCTCTGGTGTCACTTGTGGGGGGTTTTAATGTTTAGGCACATCAGGGGCTCTCCAAACGCGACATGGTGTCCCATCTCAATTCCAGTCAATTTTGCATTGAAAAGTCAAACGGCGCTCCTTCCCTTCCGAGCTCTGCCATGCGCCCAAACAGTTGTTTACCCCCACATATTGGGTATCAGCGTACTCAGGACAAATTGCACAACAACTTTTGGGGTCCAATTTCTTCTCTTACCCTTGGGAAAATAAAAAATTGGGGGCGAAAAAAATCATTTTTGTGAAAAAATATGATTTTTTATTTTTACGGCTCTGCATTATAAACTTCTGTGAAGCACTTATTGGGTCAAAGTGCTCATCACACATCTAGATAAGTTCCTTAAGGGGTCTACTTTCCAAAATGGTGTCACTTGTGGGGGGTTTCAATGTTTAGGCACATCAGGGGCTCTCCAAATGCAACATGGCGTCCCATCTCAATTCCAGTCAATTTTGCATTGAAAAGTCAAATGGCGCTCCTTCCCTTCCGAGCTCTGCCATGCACCCAAACAATGGTTTACACCCACATATGGGGTATCAATGTACACAGGACAAATTGCCCAATAATTTTTGGGGTCCAATTTCTTCTCTTACCCTTGGGAAAATAAAAAATTGGGGGCAAAAATATCATTTTTGTGAAAAAATATGATTTTTTTTTACGGCTCTGCATTATAAACTTCTGTGAAGCACTTGTTGGGTCAAAGTGCTCACCACACATCTAGATAAGTTCCTTAGGGGGTCTACTTTCCAAAATGGTGTCACTTTTGGGGGGTTTCAATGTTTACGCACATCAGGGGCTCTCCAAACGCAACATGGCGTCCCATCTCAATTCCAGTCAATTTTGCATTGAAAAGTATAATGACGCTCCTTTCCTTCCGAGCTCTGCCATGCACTTAAACAGTGGTTTACCCCCACATATGGGGTATCAGCGTATTCAGGACAAATTGTACAACAATTTCTCCTGTTACCCTTGGTAAAATAATACAAATTGGAGCTGAAATAAATTTTGTGTGAAAAAAAGTTAAATGTTCATTTTTATTTAAACATTCCAAAAATTCCTGTGAAACACCTGAAGGGTTAATAAACTTCTTGAATGTGGTTTTGAGCACCTTGAGGGGTGCAGTTTTTAGAATGTTGTCACACTTGGGTATTTTCTATCATATAGACCCCTCAAAATGACTTCAAATGAGATGTGGTCCCTAAAAAAAAAAATGGTGTTGTAAAAATGAGAAATTGCTGGTCAACTTTTAACCCTTATAACTCTCTAACAAAAAAAAATTTGGTTCCAAAATGGTGCTGATGTAAAGTAGACATGTGGGAAATGTTACTTATTAAGTATTTTGTGTGA
Source organism: Ranitomeya variabilis (assembly GCF_051348905.1). Lineage (NCBI taxonomy): Eukaryota > Metazoa > Chordata > Amphibia > Anura > Dendrobatidae > Ranitomeya > Ranitomeya variabilis. Next base: position 1,009,025,699 of record NC_135232.1, on the reverse strand, counting down.
CATATCTCTGTGATTTAAGGGCATAAAAAATTAAAATTTGGATAATTGCAAAATTTTCAAAATTTTCGCCAAATTTCCATTTTTTTCACAAATAAATGCAAGTTAATCCATCTCTAAGGCAGAATATCTCTGGACTCTTTGCAAAGTCTGTGGAGCATCAGCTTTAAACGTCGGATTTGGTGGACTTTGTCAGAGCAAAGTGGGATTTTTTTTTTAATAAAATGGAAAATGACAGAAAATGTCTTTGTTTTGTTTCTTTGTGCTTTGTGTGTTGTTCTTTTCAGATTTCCATTTGCTGAACTACATCGGATTCGGTGGGCTATGTCGTACTTGCGTGGGATTTTTATTTTTTGTATAAATCAAGTTTATTGAACATAACTGGCAAGAATACAGTCAATTATATCAACAAAGTTGTTTGAAATTGCTTATAAACTGTTCAGGAATCTATAATTCAACGACTTCACATGTTTACACAGATTTGTACTCTATCGTATAATATCACGGTACCTAATGTTATTGTGAAGGATTAACAATCAAGAATCACTAAAATATTTAATTAAACCATCTGTTGATGTTGTAATAGTTATTCAAAAGAAATAAAGTGATTGAGTAGATAGGTAAGAGGACAAACAAAGGTGGGGGAAGAAGAAAAGGAGAAGAGGGTTGGGTAGAGGAATGGAATATATGGGGTTATAACTGTCAAATCTCTCCATCATCTCGGCTACCGACAAATGAAGCGATCCTGGGATATTGTCATCACTAAGGAATATGTTATTAATCATTGAAGTATAGATGAGTATATGGGAAAACAAAGAGATAAGTGGGTGGTCTAGGTTCTGGAGAGCCAAAGATCTAATTCAAGTGTCTCCCTAAATACAATCCAGGGAGCCCATGTATTATATGTTGAATCAGGATTTCCTGTAGTTTGACTTATCAGTTGTTCCATTCTGTAAACGTCATTTAGTTCTACCACAAATTCAGAATGGGAAGGGAATTTCTCTTGCTTCCAAAATTGATGAATTAAATTCCTAACAGCATTAAGGAAGTGTGTGAGCAGGCCCTTGTTGAACCGAGATATTGATAAGTCACATAAGGATAACAAACCTAAGCCTACTGTGGGTTGGATCTGTAAGATTGATAACTTATTATGAAGTTCGAATACAGCTTGCCATAGATTTTTTATGGGGGGGCAATCCCACCAGATGTGCACGTAGGAGCCTTTCTCTTTTAGGCACCTCCAACAAGTATCAGGGGTTGTTGGAAACACAGTATGTACCATGGAGGGGCACCTATACCACCTTGACAAAATCTTATAGCTCCTCTCCTGTGATACCACACATAATGACGACCTAAATGTGAATAAGAGAATCTTTGTTCTATCGTCAGATGATAGGGGTTTCCCCAGATCAATTTCCCATTTTGAAAAGAATGTTGGAAAGTCCTGATGGGGAGTCCTCCCATCCTGAAAGATTCTGTTTATAAATGAGACAGTTTGGTCCAGTGGGTTTGGGATTTTTATTTTTAATAAAGTGGTGAACCAGGGAAAGTCTTGGCAGGTGTTTATTTAAATGAAGTATTTTTTGTGTGTGTGTTTTTTAATTTCAGCTGTGTTCCAGGTACCTGACTGTAATGAGCGGTACCACATGACCGCTCACACAGGAGAAGCTGCCAGCGCGGAGAGGACAGAGGAGACATCGCGGGAGTTAGGTGAGTATTTCTTCGGCAAGGGGCCAGGCGGCGCACTGGGGGGGGGGGCGGGGGGCACATGCAAACTTTATTTTTCACCCCCCCCAAAAAAAAAGATCTTTCATCTCTTCTCTCCAATGAACGCTGGGGGAGAAGAGATGAATTCTGCCTTCAGCACCACATGCGGGGGGACAGCGCTTAGTGTAGCGCTGTCTCTCCTGCGGGCAGTACGTGCACATGGAGGAGAGTGCACACTGTTCTCCGTGTGCACGTGTGCAGGACGTATTGCAGTACGTGCTGCGGGAGAAAAACGAACATGTCTCCGTGTTTTGCACACGGACACACGGTCCGTGAAAACATGGAGACATGTGCATAGACCCATTAATTTGAATGGGTCTACGGGTGTCAGTGTCTCCGGTACGTGAGAAAACTGTCACTACACGTACCGGAGACACTGACGTGTGAAAGAGGCCTAAGACAGTCAGGTCCAGGTCCAGCTAAATGAGATACTAGAGTAAGGTATCATCCTGATTGGGCACACCTTATCATAGTGGGATGGCTTTTATCTTTTCTTGATTAAAAGAGTGTCAATTAAGCACCCTATGTTTTTACATGTATTAATATTAATTATTTACTTACTGTAGGGTTTCTATTCATTGTTTTTACTCTAGCCTGTCTTTGTCCACTAGCGGCATCTACACATTTCGCTTTTACCAACAGGTGTGTCCATCCATTTTTTTGCTTTGTTTTCTTGTACATGTCAGAGAGAGCCCCTTCACCCTCTTTTGGGCTGTGCAACTTTGTCTATTTAATTTTCCAGAAGAAGGTGACCCCTCTAGTGAGATAATAAAATAAGGGATCATCATGATTCGTTGCACCTTGTCATGGTGGGATGGCTTTTACCCTTTCTTGTTCAAAAGAGTTTCAACATAGTGCCCTATTTTTTTTACACATATTACTACTAATCATTTAGTTACTGCAGGCTATCCATTCACTGTTTTTATTCAAGGTTGTTTTTGTCTGTTAGCGGCACCTACCCATTGTACTAGTACCACACTACACTCCCTGACAGGAGTTATGTCGCTTATCCATGTTATGTAAATAAAAGCTTATAACTTGACGTTAAATTCATCCATTGGTTGTATAAATTATTCTTTTTGAAAGCTGAAACCCTCTGAAATGTGGTTTAGGTTAAGAAAATAAATTGGCATCAATGCAGAAATATTGATCAGTTAATGGACACAGAATGGTCAGATTTTGGCAAGTCAAAAGTTTTGTTGCCCACAGAAAGTAATGTGATATTCAAACAAATAATTAACTTAAAATACAAATATATGTTCCATAACATTGGTGAATGAAGTTGTGGTGCTACTAGAGTCATATTTAATATTTTGTGCGACTTCCATGAGCTTGAAGGACTGCATCCATGCAGTTCAACAATGATTCATACAATTTATTAATGAAGTCATCAGGAATAGCAAAGAATGCAGTCTTACATGCCTCCCAGAGTTCAACTAGATTCTTTGGTTTTGCCTTCCAAGCTTCCTCTTTCTTCCTACCCCAGACATGCTCAATGATGTTCATGTCTGGTGACTGGGCTGGCCCGTCCTTGAGCACCTTGATCTTTTTTGCCTGGAGGAACTTTGTTGTAAAGATGGATGTATGAGATGGACCACCATCCTGCTGCAGAATTTGACCCCTTTTATGATTTGGAATAAAAGAGGTAGCTAGTACTTCTTGATATTTTAGGCTATTGATATTGCCTTCAACCTTGCAAATGTTTTGCACACCCCCATACTGAATGTTACCCCAGACCTATTTTCCTTTTGTTTAGTGCTGACTTCTGGGCACTGATTTGACCATGGAGGCCATTTTGAGACAGAATCCTACAAACTGTTCTAGTTGACACAGGGACTTGAAGTGACCAGGCCTGTTGGAGCTCTGCTGCAGTGGAAGAGGGGCTTGCTTTGGATTTTCTAACCAACAAACATTCCTCCTGAGCAGTTGTCTTGCGGGGTCTGCCAGACCTAGGCTTGTCAAACACATCTCCAGTCTCTTCAAATCTTTTTTTAATTCTTTGTACTTGACGCTGAGACACATTAAAGGTCCCAGCCACCTCTGCAGTGGATCTGGTCTTCAGCCTCTTGATAATCCAGGCATTGGTTGCAGGGTGAATTTTTGGCATGTTGTCAGAGCTCAAGTTGCAGTTCAAGTGAAGGTCTGGGGTGCTGGGTTTCTTTTTATACACACACTAAATAACCGATCATTTACTGAGCACAGGTAAGGATGTAAACTAGGATTGGTTGCATTATATGGCCAGGCGACAAAACATTTGTCTTGCCAAAATCTGACCATTCTGTGTCCATTAACTGATCAATATTTCTGTATTGATGCTAATTTATTTTCTTAGCCTAAACCACATTTCAGAGGGTTTCAGCTTTCAAAAGAATAATTTATACAACCAATGGATGAATTTAACGTCAGGTTATAAGCTTTTATTTACATAACATGGATATGCAACATAACTCCTGTCAGGGAGTATAGGTGTGTTGGCCCATTTTGGGGGTTTTGTGTTAGTTCTCTGTACTTTGCACATATCATTCTCTTCATCCTATTTTGGGCTGTGTATCTTGTCTATTTAGCTTTTCAGAGGTGGGAAAAAACAATCAGGTCCAGGTCCTGTTCTGCCACCGTTTATTTTGAGGCCTATCGGCACAGAGCTAAGTGAAATATTGGAGTTAGGGACTATCCTGATTGGGTACACATTGTCATGATGGGATGGCTTTTATGCTTTCTTGATCCACAGTGTGTCAACTAAATATCATATTTTTTTTACATGAACTACTACTAACTAATTACTGCAGGATATCTATTCATTGTTTTATTCTAGGTTGTCTTTATATAATGATTATTAACAGTGAGTTGCTATTTCATCTCTCATTAACACCACTTTTATTAACCCTTTCATGCTCCATGATGGATATATACATCATGGAGTGTTTTAGGGACTTTGGAGCAGGAGGAGAAGCAGAAACCAATTCCACACAGGGCAGATGTCTGCTATAACATATATTTACGGCATCTGGCTCTAGGAGCAGAGATTGGCATGCCTGCCAATTGCTACTGTTAAACTCTTAAATGTTGCCATTTTCCGGCTGGGGGACATTTGTTCAGGTGTCCGTCGGCCCTTCTGCTACTCGATTGCAGGGAGCCCATGGGTTGCTATGACATCCAAGTTCCAGCTGAAGGCTGTGCTTGTTATGTGATCTCTTCGGCCACATCCATCCAGTGATCTGGTGTTGTCAGAGACTATGATATTTACTATGCATTGGGTATAGTAAAAGTGATCAAACAATTACAGATTCAAGTCTTTAAAGTGAACTAACAATGTAAAAGTTTTGAAAAATTATTAAATAAATAAAAAAAAATATTTAAATAATTTTCTTTCTACCAAGTTAATAAAGAAATGTAAACAATAAAAATGTACATATTTTGGTGTCACTGCATCCTGAAAATTCTAATCTATCAGAATATAAAATTCAGTGGATTGGTAATTACTGAAAAGAGGAAAAAAATCACCAGAATTGTGATCTGTTTGATATATACTGTAGGAGTTTTAATTGGAAGGACCCAAAGTCAATTTACCATTTAAACTATCCTCCCCTAATAAAACAGCACAGAAAAAAGATGACTGCTTTTACCAACATCAGGTTGCAATACTAATGCACTAGAGGACAAAGGTTGTGGACAGGTGTCTTTTATACTGATAACAAGTTCAAACAGGTGCCATTACTACAGGTAATGAATGGAGGACAGAGAAGCCTCTTAAAGAAGAAGTTACAGGGCTGTGAGAGCTAGAAATCTTATATGTTCTTAGGTGACCAAATACTTATTTTCCACCATAATTTGCAAAAAAATCTGTCATGCCTCTGCAATACAGGTAAATGCAAGCTCCACTAGGTGGCAATAGAGTGGAGGGAGGACTGCACACAGCAGGACCAGACCTGCAATGCAGCAGTGAGGCTGCAACCAAGTGGCAGCAGAATAGGCAAAACAAGCCAGGTCAAATATTAGACTGTAGCATAGTACAAAAGGGAATAAGCAAACACAGAGTGAATAAAAAGCCAAATGGGTCAGTACCAGTCAGGAGTGGATATGCCAAAGACAAGAGACAAAACAACAGGTCAGGGTCAAAGCTGAGTCAAAAAACAAGAGAGTCAATACACGATAGGGGAACACAGAGACAGAAAGGGAAGAGGGGATAAACAGACATGGTTCAGTAAACATGCAGCAGGACAAATCAAGGCAAACAGGGTCAGCTATTCATGCCATAGGCAGAAGCTATAACTGACATGGTCTGCAGGACACAGCGGGGATAAATAGCAAACCTGAGACCAGACTGAGGCTGAGAAAATTAACATCTGGCATGACCAGACTGGAAAAAGGGGAAGACATGACTCAAAACCGGGTCTGGATCATGACAAAATCTTGACAAGTCAGACAAGGTGATTTTCTGGATTTGTTTTCTCATTTTGACTCTCATAGTTGTGGTCCACCTATGATGTCAATTACATGCCTCTCTCACCTTTTTTAAGTGGGAGAACTTGCAGAATTAGTGGCTGACTAAATACTTTTTTTCTCCATTGTAAACTGCTACTCCAATATAAATTATCCATCTGAAGTGGGAAAATGTTATTTTTCGTATTAATACTGTAAAGTTTGAATCTTGGAGTGCCAGCATGTGGCCCTCACAATTTATAGAGAGCCTGCAGGTGTCCTCCACTATTTTTAGAGGGCCAGCAGGCATCTTGTGGACAGATTAGACCAAGATAGAGTTTTTTGGTAAAGCACATCATTCTACTGTTTACTGTAAATGTAATGAGACTTACAAATCAAAGAACACAGTAGTTACAGTTAAATATGATGGAGGTTCAAATAAATTTTGGGGTTATTCTGCTGTTTCTAGTACTGAATGCCTTGACTATATGCAAGGCATCATAAATTGCGAAGATTCCCATAGGATTTAGGGTCGCAATGTAGTGTCTAGTGTCAGAAAGCTGAGTTATGGGTAATGATGAGCAAATCTGTTCGAAAAATGATCGCTAAACATAAATTTGGCATGAATATGGCACATTTGGATTCGTGATCAGCAAAATTTTATAAAATTGGTAAAAATCGGAAACATTCAGTAAAAATTGAGGGAAAATATTTGCATTGCCACTAAAGTATTTTCACTATTTGGTTACAATAATGGCGGTATATGATGAGCGTCAGGCACGTGTTTGATGAAGGTAGGGGGGTTGCAAAGCTCAGAGGATCATAGTGCTTATAAATGGTAATTTGTTTTATCTTCTAACTTTATGTGTGCACATTGCGGCCAGCCAATCAGGGCGCAGGAGACATCCACAATGTCCTGACACAACAGCTTGTTTCATTGGCTGCTGAAATCACATTTCCCTCTCCATATAAAGAGCACACATCTTGTTTTGGCGCCATTTTGACATTGTAACAGCGCAGAGAGGCTGCTCCTGATGCTGGGACTTTTTGATGCTATATTTTAGGTAGCTATCTAGTCAGTTGTTTATTAGTCAGATAGTTTAGTTAGCTAGTGTCCTGTGTGGCTGTGAAATCGACCTTCCAGCAGAATTTTTTTGTGCCATTACTGAGGTTCACAGACAAAGACAGCAGGACACATTTCATAAAAGTGTGTTGTGCACTGCTTTTATTGTGCTCCATGCACGAGTAGACCATTCTAAATCTTATTTTTTCAGTGAAAATGTGAGTAAATGTGAAACAGCATGCCATAGCCCACCTTGTCATTTAGTGGTGTGGTAACATTGTCCTGTGATTTTAGTTGTTGTGCATTAAAAAAAGTTTTTTTGCCAGTTGCTACCATGATTCACCATGGCATATCTCACTGTGTTTTTTAGTTGCAGTGAAAATCCACTGTCTGCATAGCTCACGCACATAAAAAAAAAATATGTATTTTTTTGTTGCTAAATGATATACAGCCATTCAATTTCTAAGTTGTAATTTTGTGGTGATATGAAGCTGTCTGCAGACCTCACACACATTGAAAAAAAATGTTTTTCTGTTGTAAAACGTGATACAGCCTGTCGTATCCCATGTTGTAATTTTCTGGCGATGATATGAAGTTGTCTGCACACATCATGCACATTAAAAAAAAATGTTTTTCTGTTGCAAAATGTGATACAGCCCGCCGTATACCACATTGTAATTTTGTGGCGGTGATATGAAGCTGTCTGCAGACCTCATGCACATAAAAAAATTAGTTTGTGAAACTTGATACAGTCTGCCATATCCAAGCTTCTAATTTTATGGTTGTCATATGCAGCTGTCTGCAGACCTCAAGCACATTAATCCCTTTAAGCCACAGCCATTTTTTTAATTTTTGGGTTTCTGTTTTTCTCTCCCCTTCTTGCCAGAGCCACAACTTTTTTATTTTTCCATCAATATGGCCACGTCAGGACTTGTTTTTTTTGTGGTTTTGTGGGATGAGTTGTTCTTTTGAAAGATACCATTGGTTTTACCATGTCGTGTACTTGAAAATGGGAAAAAAAATTCAAAGTGCGGTGAAATTTCAAAAAAGTGCAATCCCACAACTAATTCCACAAATGCTAAAACTGACCTGCCATTATGATTCTCCGGGTCAATACGAGTTTGTAGCTACCAAACATATATAAGAGAATCTTTTTTATTTAAATAGTGAAATAAAAATCTAAAGTTTGTAAAAAAAAAAAATCATTTTCCGAGACCTGTAGCATCTCCATTTGATCTGGGGCTGGATGAGGGCTTATTTTTTTGCATGCCGAGGTGACGTTTTTAATTAATTATACCATTTTGGTGTGGATACGATCTTTTGTTCAGCCGTTATTGCATTTGAATGCAATATTGCGGCAATCAAAAAAACATAATTCTGGTATATTTTTTATCCTGATTATATAAACAGAAGAAATTAATCTTTATATTTGAATTGCACTGTTTCCGCTTCATCACTTGTTAACTTGAGGCACCTTTTAACTCCTTTATTTATTCTTTTGAAATTTTGAATAAAATATTGTCCATTTTCTAATACAATTTAATCACTCCCTTATTCCGGATTCTGTTAATCTGGATTATGTGCTATATATAGGTAATAACCATGCAGGGTGCCCAAACGTTTGCATCAGCCCATTTTCCTTTTTGTATTTTTTAAAATGTAAAAGATGAAAATATGTATATATTTTTTGCAGACACGTATTATTGTGCCACTTTTCATCTGGTACAGACAAATATTTCAAATTTTGACTGATCAGTCGATACCAACTGCAATGGACGCACCCCAGCTTTTATGTTTTTCTGTGTAGTTGATTAACTTGGCCTTGTTTCCATGGCAAATATACTTTATTGCTGCAATGCTAACTTGAAAACCATTTCTGTCTGGTTGCTGCCAGTTCTAAGATGATGGCACTGCTGAACATCTTTCAATTTTGAAGGGAAGTAAGCATGATGTTTCTTTTCATCTACTGCAAAGTTTACTTGGCTAACCTCAATGTTGCTATTTCGTGCTGTCATATGAGAAATATGGTCAGATACTTAACCATAATTCAACACCATCAGGCAAATTTCAAACATACAGCCAATGTCATTAAGATTTAGTGCTAAGAGTAGTGGAAATGATGATATGGCCCATACAGAGCCCTCAACATCATCAAGTCTCTCTGGTATTACATAAAGAGACAGAAGGATTTGTGCAAGTCTATATCCACAGAAGATCTGTGGTTAGTTCACCAAAATATTTGGAACAAACTTCCTATGAAGTTCTTTCAAAAACTGTGTGTAAGTGTAGTTAGAATGATTGATGCTGTTTTGAAGGCAAAGGGCGGTCACATCAAATATTAATTTGTTTTAGATTTCCATTTTACACATTTACTTTGCATTAAATTGATAACAAATAATCTATACATAGTTTATTTATTAAGCATTTTTTCTACAAAACTTTTGCATGTCATTGTACACACTATTTGTGCTTTTCATTGAGAAGATGCTCAATGCTTTAAAAAAGAAGTCAATCAAAAGGCTATAAAAGAAGACCAGAAGAAACATATGCATTTTTGAGGGTTTTCTTAGCATTTTTGCTTCAAAAAACGCTAGTGTTTTCTTCATAGATGGATTAACCCCTTAGTGACAGAGCCAATTTGGTACTTAATGACCGAGCCAATTTTTACATTTCTGACCACTGTCACTTTATGACGTTATAACTCTGGCTTTTACGGATCCCGCTGATTCTGAGATTGTTTTTTCGTGACATATTGTACTTCATGTTAGTGTTAACATTTCTTCGATATTACTTGTGATTATTTATGAAAAAAATGGAAATATGGCGAAAATTTTTAAAATTTTGCAATTTTCAAAATTTGTATTTTTATGCCCTTAAATCACAGAGATATGTCACGAAAAATAGTTAATAAATAACATTTCCCACATGTCTACTTTACATCAGCACAATTTTGGAAACAAATCTTTTTTTTGTTAGGGAGTTATAAGGGTTAAAAATTGACCAGCAATTTCTCATTTTTACAACACCATTTTTTATTTAGGGACCACATCACATTTGAAGTCATTTTGAGGGGTCTATATGATAGAAAATAACCAAGTGTGACACCATTCTAAAAACCCCTCAAGGTGCTCAAGGTGCTCAAAACCACATTCAAGAAGTTAATTAACCCTTTACGTGCTTCACAGGAACTGAAACAATGTGGAAGGAAAAAATGAACATTTAACTTTTTTTGGCAAACATTTTACTTCAGAACCATTTTTTTTATTTTCACAAGTGTAAAAACAGAAATGTAACCATAAATTTTGTTGTGCAATTTCTGCTGAATACCCCATATGTGGGGGTAAACCACTGTTTGGGCGCACCGCAGAGCTTGGAAGTGAAGGAGCGCCGTTTGACTTTTTCAATGCAGAATTGGCTGGAATTGAGATTGGATGCCATGTCACGTTTAGAGAGACCCTGATGTGCCTAAACAGTGGAAACCCCCCACAAGTGACACCATTTTGGAAACTAGACCCCTTTAGGAAGTTATCTAGATGTGTGGTGAGCACTTTTGAACTCCCAAGTGCTTCACAGAAGTTTATATCGTAGAGCCGTGAAAATAAAAAATCGCATTTGTTTACACAAAAATGATCTTTTCGCCCACAAATTCTTATTTTCACAAGGGTAACAGGAGAAATTAGACCACAAAAGTTGTTGTCCAATTTGTCCTGAGTACGTCGATACCCCATATGTGGGGGTAAACAACTGTTTGGGCGCACCGCAGAGCTTGGAAGATAAGGAGTGCCGTTTTAGTTTTTCAATGTAGAATTGGCTGGAATTGAGGTCGGACGTCATGTCGCGTTTGGAGAGCCCCTGATGTGCCTAAACAGTGGAAACCCCCCACAAGTGACACCATTTTGGAAACTAGACCCGTTATGAACTTATCTAGATGTGTGGTGACCACTTTGAACCCCCAAGTGCTTCACAGAAGTTTATAACGTAGAGCCGTGAAAATAAAAAATCACATTTTTTCTACAAAAATTATCTTTTTGTCCCCAAATTTTTATTTTCACAAGGGTAACAGGAGAAATTAGACCACAAAAGTTGTTGTCCAATTTCTCCTGAGTACGCCGATACCCCATATGTGGGGGTAAACCACTGTTTAGGCACACGGCAGCCGAGACCCCAAAGATCCTCCGAGTACCGGCCGGCTGGCGCACTGCGCATGCGCCCGCCATTTTTTTGCCGGAGGAAAATGGCGGCGCCCATCGGAAGCCACGAGGAGCACCGGGGGAGACAGGTGAGTATCGGGGGGCCATCGGGGACCCCATTTCTCTGTCCTCCAATGTGCCATCACATCAGAGAACAGAGAAATTAAAAGGGAGATCGCGTTTTGTTCTGTTTTTTGCGATCGCCGGTAAACGGTTAATCACCGGTGATCGCAACTCGGTGGTCGGTAAAAAACCCCTGAATCATGTTCTCTGGGGTCTTGGCTACCCCCGGTAACCGAGACCCCAGAGAAAATCTGACTCTGGGGGGGCGCTATTCACTTTTCCCACAGCGCCGTTAATTAACGGCGCTGTGGTTTAAGTACCCTTAGCGGCCGCCGTTAAAAGGCGTATCGGCGGTCGTTAAGGGGTTAAAAAAAAGACACAGAAAACACTCAACAACACTCAAAACAATTATGGAAGAAATATTTGAAAAAGTTCTTAGGAAAACTACCGAAAACTCTTAAATATGCATCAGTTTCCAAAGTGGCATAGAAAAAAAGAGATTCCTGAAACATCCTCTTCTTAAAGGGAACCTGTCACCCTCAAAATCGATGGTGAGCTAAGCTCACCGTCATCAGGGGCTTATCTACAGCATTCTGTAATGCTGTAGATAAGCCCCCAATGTTACCTGAAAGATTAGAAAAAGAGGTTAGATTATACTCACTCAGGGGCGGTCCCGCTGCGGTCCGGTCCGATGGGTGTCTCAGGTCCGCTCCGGTGCCTCCTATCTTCATTCCATGACGTCCTCTTCTGGTCTTCACACCGCAGCTCCGGCGCAGGCGTACTTTGTCTGCCCTGTTGAGGGCAGAGCAAAGTACTGCAGTGCGCAGGCGCCGGGCCTCTTTGACCTTTCCGGCACCTGCACACTGCAGTACTTTGCTCTGCCCTCAACAGGGCAGACAAAGTACGCCTGCGCCAGAGCCGCGGCATGAAGACCAGAAGAGGACATCATGGAATGAAGATGGGAGGCGCTGTACCGGACCTACGATGCCCATCGGAGCGGGACCGCCCCTGGGTGAGTATAATGTCAGATAATACTCAGTTTCTTCCTGAAAATGATTGCAATCACAAATTATTTGTTATTATTGTCTTCATTTAATTTGTCTTAAATGAAAAAAACACAAAAAGAATTGTCCTAAAGCCAAATTGGATATAATTTCACACCAAACATAAAAAAGGGGGTGGACAAAAGTATTGGCACTGTTCGAAAAATCATGTGATGGTTCTCTAATTTGTGTAATTAACAGCACCTGTAACTTACCTGTGGCACCTAACTAACCTAACCTAACTAATTACCTGTTGGCAATAACTAAATCACACTTGCAGCCTGTTGACATGGATTAAAGTTGACTCAACCTCTGTCCTGTGTCCTTGTGTGTACCACATTGAGCATGGAGAAAAGAAAGAAGACCAAAGAACTGTCTGAGGACTTGAGAAACCAAATTGTGAGGATTCATGAGCAATCTCAAGGCTACAAGTCCATCTCCAAAGACCTGAATGTTCCTGTGTCTACCGTGCACAGTGTCATCAAGAACTTTAAAGCCTATGGCACTGTAGCTAACCTCCCTAGATGTGGACGGAAAAGAAAAATTGACAAGAGATTTCAACGCAAGATTGTGCGGATGTTGGATAAAGAACCTTGACTAATATCCAAGCAAGTTCAAGCTGCCCTGCAGTCCTAGGGTGCAACAGTGTCAACCTGTACTATCTGTCTGTGTCTGAATGAAAAGGGACTGTATGGTAGGAGACCCAGGAAGACCCCACTTCTTACACAGAGACATAAAAAAGCCAGGCTGGAGTTTGCCAAAACTTACCTGAAAAAGCCTAAAATGTTTTGGAAGAATGTTCTCTGGTCAGATAAGACAAAAATAGAGCTTTTTGGCCAAAAGCATCAACATAGAGTTTACAGGAGAAAAAAAGAGGCATTCAAAGAAAAGAACACAGTCCCTACAGTCAAACATGGCAGAGGTTCCCTGATGTTTTGGGGTTGCTTTGCTGCCTCTGGCACTGGACTGCTTGACCGTGTGCATGGCATTATGAAGTCTGAAGACTACCATCAAATTTTGCAGCATAATGTAGGGCCCAATGTGAGAAAGCTGGGTCTCCCTCAGAGGTCATGGGTCTTCCAGCTGGACAATGACCCAAAACACACGTCAAAAAGCACTGGAAAATGGTTTGAGAGAAAGCACTGGAGACTTCTAAGGTGGCCAGCAATGAGTCCAGACCTGAATCCCATAGAACACCTGTGGAGAGATCCAAAAATGGCAGTTTGGAGAAGGCACCCTTCAAATATCAGGGACCTGGAGCAGTTTGCCAAAGAAGAATGGTCTCATTGATGGTTACCGGAAGCGGTTGGTCGCAGTTATTTTGGCTAAAGGTTATGCAACCAAGTATTAGGCTGAGGGTGCCAATACTTTTGTCTTGCCCATTTTTGGAGTTTTGTGTGAAATGATCAATGTTTTGCTTTTTGCTTCATTCTCTTTTGTGTTTTTTCATTTAAGACAAATTAAATGAAGTTAATAATATCAAAGAATTTGTGATTGCAATCATTTTCAGGAAGAAACTTCCTAGTATCTGACAGAATTGCAGGGGTGTCAATACTTTTGGCCTCAAGTGTATAACTATATTTACCATTGATTTGGATGGAGATCATTGAGTGGTGAGCGCTAGGGTTGAGCGACTTTTACTTTTTTAGGAGCGAGTCGGGTTTCACAAAACCCGACTTTGTCAAAAGTCGAGTCGAGTGAAATCGGCCGATTATCGCGAAAAGTCGGGGATCGACCGAAACACGAAACCCAATTCAAGTCAATGGGGAATCAAAGTCGGCAGTGAGTTGAGGACAGGAAAACACCTACAGTGCCCATTTTAATGTCAAAAACATCAATTCTTGTCACTTAAGCTTGTGAATCTTAATTTACCTTATAATAATAGTTAGGCATTGAAAATTGGGGGTCATTTGGCTAAGGTTGTGGGGGGTAGGGCTGGCTCAAGTTTTTCGTGGGCCCAGGAAATGCGGACTACGTCACGGCGGTGGAGCAGGGAGAGGTCAGTATTTCAACTTTGCAAGTGCTGTGATCCTGAGCAAGCAGGGGAGGCCCACTCGTTCGCATTGGCACTGGCACAGGGCCCCTCAAAGTACGGCGTTGTGTTTGACGGCGGGGGCACCTCCCACCGGCAGAGACACTTTTGCATACTATGAGGGGCCCTGTGACGTAACGAGTATGCCCTCCCCACCTGATGAAGGAACCTGCACTTTCATCTGCGCCTTCCTCTTTGTCCCCGTGTAAGGTGGTATAGTATGCGGGAAGGGGAACCTGAATTTCAGCAGGGTCAGATTCTGGCTGTGTAGAGTGCAAGGGGAGTGTAGTGGTCTGGGTCAATGTACCAGCAGACTCATGTAGCACTGGCTGGGCAATGGGCAGGATGAGGAGGAAACACAGATATAGGCCCAAATAAGAAAAGTGCAGTTCAAAATTGGTAACAGGACTAACCAGGCGGCATTGCTTTGTTCAGTGGAGGACAACTGTAATGAGAGGCAGACACAGTTAGTTGGCCCAAATAATAAACTGGGCCAAATAAAGTTCTAAATTGGTAACAGGAGTAAATAGGCGGCACTGCTTTGTTCAGTGGAGGAGAGCACCAAAGAGCGGCAGACACTGTTAGTAGGCCCCAACCAAACTAGTAGGCCAAATGCACTTTCATATTAAAAATATAGGCCGAAAGCCAGAAGATTGAAGCTCAGGAAATAAAACCTGGAGAACAACACGGAGCGGCAGACACCGTTAGTAGGCCCCAACCAAACTAGTATCCCAAATGCAGTTTCATATTAAAAATATAGGCCGAAAGCCAGAAGATTGAAGCTAACCTGGAGAACAACACAGAGCGGCAGACACTGTTTGTAGGCCCCAACCAAACTAGTAGGCCAAATGCAGTTTAAAATTTGTAAATATAGGCCGAAAGCCTGAAGATTGAAGCTCAGCTTTGTTCAGTGGAGGAGAACACCAAGGAGCGGCAGACACCGTTAGTAGGCCCCAACCAAACTAGTAGGCCAAATTCAGTTTCATATTAAAAATATAGGCCCAAAGCCAGAAGATTGAAGCTCAGGAAAAAAAACCTGGAGAACAACACGGAGCGGCAGACACCGTTAGTAGGCCCCAATCAAACTAGTATCCCAAATGCAGTTTCATATTAAAAATATAGACCGAAAGCCAAAAGATTGAAGCTCAGGAAAAAAAACCTGGAGAACACCAAGGAGCGGCAGACACCGTTTGTAGGCCCCAACCAAACTAGTAGGCCAAATGCAGTTAAATATCTGATATGGGCAGAAAGCCTGAAGATTGAAGCTCAGCTTTGTTCAGTGGAGGAGAACACCAAGGAGCGGCAGACACCGTTAGTAGGCCCCAACCAAACTAGTAGGCCAAATGCAATTTTCAAATTCCTATAGGCTGAAAACCTGACAATTGAAGCTCAGCTTTTTTTAGAGGAGGACAGCTGTATTGAGTGGCGCAGACAGACACAGGTAGTAGGCCTTAAACAAAAAAGTAGGCTCTATGCAGGTTTAAATAGGTTACAGGGGTACACAGGCAGCATTGGTGTGGTTAGCGGAGGACGATTGCAAGAAGGGACCGCAGACAGACTTACTAGGCCTAAAATAAAAAAGTAGGCTCTATGCAGGTTTAAATAGGTTACAGGGGTACACAGGCAGCATTGGTGTGGTCAGCGGAGGACGATTGCACCGAGGGGCAGACACAGTTAGTAGGGCCAAAAAAGTAATAGGCAAAATGCAGTTAAAAATAGGTTACAGGAGTATGCAGGCGGCCTAGCTTTGTTCAGTAGAGGACAACTGTAAGGAGTGTCTGACACAGTTAGTAGGCCATAATAATAAAGTGAGGTTAATGTCTGGCAAAAAAATTTTTTCACAAATAAACAGGTGGCATACCTAGGTACAGGGGTGGGCTCCTCTGCTGACTTGCAGACTGTGGTAGCTGGCGCAAAGTATTAAGTGGTGTAAATGTAGGGCAGGGCCCCTGAATATTTTTACTAGCATCAATCATGTCTAAAAATTGGTATTGGCAGTGCCATTGAAGAATTTAACAGCACAGACTAAACAGTGGTGGAGCAGTGAGAGGTAATTTTGCAAGTGGTAGAGCACTGTTTGAGCTGGGGGGAACACTCTCTCGTGGGCGGCGGTACTGGCCCAGGGCCCCTCATGTTACGACGGTGTGTCTGACGTTGGGTGTGCACCACCACCGCCAGAGACACTTCATTGTACTATGAGGGACCCTGTGCCAGTGCCGTCGCCCAAAAGTGGGCACACCCACCTGTTCAGCCAAACGGCACTTGCACGGGTGCTTGCGCCAAGTGGTGCCAACGGCCCCGTGGGGGGAGTCAGCCCATTTAGGGAGGTGTAAAAATGGCCTATGGAGGACATACAGCAGCTGCAAATGGAGAAATTGGAGCAGTCAGTAAGACGAGTCCAAAAGCAAGACCTTTTTACAGGAAAGCTAGGTGTCAGCAGGGAAAGGTGGGGCAAAATAATTTGAAATCCATGATTGGTTCATTTTAATGAAGGTTAGATCATCAACATTTTGGGTAGCCAGACGAGTCCTTTTTTCGGTCAGTATTGAACCAGCAGCACTGAATACTCTTTCTGATAGCACACTAGCAGCTGGGCAAGCGAGCTCCTGTAAAGCATATTCTGCTAATTCAGGCCAGGTGTCTATTTTGGAAGCCCAGTATTCAAATGGGAATGATGTGTGAGGGAGAACATCGATAAGGGAGGAAAAATAGTTAGTAACCATACTGGACAAATGTTGTCTCCTGTCACTTTGAATTGATGCAGCAGTACCTGTCGTGTCTGCGGTCATTACGAAATCACTCCACAACCTGGTCATAAAACCCCTCTGTCCAACTCCGCTTCTGATTTGTGCACCTCTGACACCTCTGCCATGTTGCCCCCTGCAGCTCGTGTGAGAACCATCACCGCCGCTGTGTGCTGGGAATGCCTGAACCAAGTGGTCTACAAGAGTTGCTTGTTTGGTAGCCAATATTTGCTCAAGGTTCTCATGTGGCATGATATTTTGCAATTTCCCTTTATAGCGTGGATCCAGGAGGCAGGCCAACCAGTAATCGTCATCTGTCATCATTTTGATAATGCTGGGGTCCCTTTTTAGGATACGCAAGGCATAATCCGCCATGTGGGCCAATGTTCCAGGGGTCAATTCACTGCTTGTGCTGGGTTGAGGAGCACTTTCTGGCAAATCAACATCACTCATCTCCCTCAAAAACCCTGTACCTGACCTTGCAACCCACCAGTTTCTATTGACCCCTGAGAAGCTTCCTCCTCCCATAAATATTCATCCCTATCATCCTCCTCGTCCTCCTCCTCTTCGTCCGCCACCTCTTCCAGACTTCCCTGGGAAGACAATGGCTGACTGTCATCAAGGCTTCCCTCGTCCTCGGCTGCAGATGCCTGCTCCTTAATGTGCGTCAAACTTTGCATGAGCAGATCCATTAGGGGGATGCTCATGCTTATGATGGCGTCGTCTGCACTAATCAGGTGTGTGCATTCCTCAAAACACTGAAGGATTTGACACAGGTCTTGTAGCTTTGACCACTGCACACCTGACAACTCCATGTCTGCCATCCAACTGCCTGCCTATGTATGTGTATCCTCCCACAAATACTTAACAGCACGCCTCTGTTCGCACAGCCTCTGAAGCATGTGCAGTGTGGAGTTCCACCTTGTTGCAACATCGATTATTAGGCGGTGCTGGGGAAGCTTCAAAGATCGCTGATGGTTCTGCATACGGCTGGAGTGTACGGGCAAACGGCGGATGTGCGAGCAAAGTCTTCGCACCTTCAGGAGCAGGGTGGTAACCCCGGATAACTTTTCAGGAAGCACTGCACCACCAGGTTCAAGGTGTGAGCCAGGCAAGGAATGTGTTTCAGTTGTGAAAGGGCTATGGCAGCCATAAAATTCCTTCCGTTATCACTGACTACCTTGCCTGCCTCAAGATGTACACTGCCCAGCCATGAATGAGTTTCTTGCTGCAAGAACTCGGCCAGAACTTCCACGGTGTGTCTGTTGTCGCCCAAACACTTCATTTCCAACACAGCCTGCTGACGCTTACCACTAGCTGTTCCATAATGGGACACCTCGTGTGCAACACTAGCAGCTGCGGATGGAGTGGTCATGCGGCTGCGGTCTGTGGACGAGCTCTCACTTATGCTGGAGGACAACGAGGAGGAGGGGTGGCGAACGCCTACAGCCAACTGTTTCCTAGACCGTGGGCTAGGCAGAACTGTCCCAATATGGCTGTCCCCTGTGGACCCTGCAATCACCACATTATCCCAGTGTGCCTTGATGGACATGTAACATACCTGGCCATGCCTACTGGTCCATGCATCTGTTGTGAGGTGCACCTTTCTACTAACATATTGCCTGAGTGCATGGACAATGCGGTCTTTGACATGCTGGTGGAGGGCTGGGATGGTTTTTCTCGCAAAGAAGTGTCGACTGGGTAGGTTATAGCGTGGCACTGCGTAGGCCATCAGGGCTTTGAAAGCTTCGCTTTCAACCAACCAGTAGGGCATCATCTCTAATGAGTTTAGTCTAGCAATGTGGGCGTTCAAACCCTGTGTACGCAGATGAGAGGATGAGTACTTCCTATTCCTAACGAGAGTCTCTTGTAGGGTGAGCTGGACTGGAGAGCTGCATATGGTGGGACTAGCGGGAGTGGTGGTGGACATGGCAGACTGAGAGAGGGTTGGTGATGGTATTCTTGCTGTTGGCCTACATACAGTGTTTCCTACCAAGAACCTGGTGATTCCCTGACTGCTTTGGCCTTGCGACGATACCTCCACATTTGCTACAGGTGGTGTCGTAAACGGTGGGCTTACAGTGAGGGAAGGAATGTAGAGTTGCTGACTAGCTTCATTGTGAGCGGGTGCAACAATGTTACGGGATGTTTGGTAGGTAATCCAGGCTTGCAAGTGCATGGTGGTTAAATGTCTACGCATGCAAGTTGTATTTACATTTTTGACATTCTGACCTCTGCTAAAGGTCCTTGAGCATTTCTTACAGATCACTTTGCACTGATCATTCGGATCTTGGTTAAAAAATTGCCAGACTGCACTCTTCCTGCTATCGAATACATTTTCAGGCTTTGTACGCCGTGCTACTGTCACCAGATTGCAACGCTGTCCTACACCTGTTGTGGTTTTTGACACACGTTTTGGGCCTGATGCGGGCCTGCCAGATGAAAGCTGTTGCGATGTTGATGCCTGCTGCGGCTCATCCTCCTCCGCTTCAGAGCTACTGCCAGCGGCACCCTGTTCCCCAAATGGCTGCCAATCGGGGTCAACAACTGGGTCATCTATCACCTCCTCTTCTATGTCCTGTGCACCTTCCCCTGTGTCACCGTGTAAGCCGGTGCTATAGCGTTCGGGACAGGGCACCATAGTCTCATCAGGGTCAGATTCTGGCTCAGTACACTGCGAGGGCAATGTTGTGATCTGAGCCAATGGAACAGCATAATGATCTAGCTGTGGCTGTGCATCTGTGCACTCCATGTCTGATTCATCTTGTAATGGGCATGGCCTGTTAACAATTTCCCTTTCTAACCCAGGCACGGTATGTGTAAAGAGCTCCATGGAGTAACCTGTTGTGTCGCCTGACGGATCCTTCACTGTTGTTCTGGGTGAAGGACACAAGGAAGCGACTTGTTCCTGACTGGGAGCATCCACTGACGACGCACTGCTTTTAAATTTTGCACTTTTCGAAGAGGAGGCGAAAGAGCTAGAGGCAGAGTCAGCAAGGAAAGCCAAAACTTGGTCCTGCTGCTCCGTCTTTAAAAGCGGTTTTCCTACTCCCAGAAAAGGGAGTGTTCGAGGCCTTGTGTAGCCAGACAATGACGCTGGCTCAACAACTCGAGACGCAGGTGCTATATTGCTTTTCCCATGACCACCTGATGCTTCACGACCACCACCACTACCATCATTACCAGCTGGCATTGACCGCCCATGGCCACGACCTCTTCCACCAGACTTCCTCATTCTTGGAAAAATGTAACCAAACTAACAACCGTTATATGGTACTGTAAAACTAGGTAGAAGGTGTACGTAAACTTGTTGTGAATTTAATTCTCCCTTTATATGTGTGGGAGACTGTTTGAAAAATCAGGCCCACTGTATTACACTACACAGTTTGAGTGTCAGAAAGTGGCTGGCAGATATGCCACAAACAGGACTGACACAGATGCACTCAGTGGCAATATAAATCTCCCTTTTTTATGTGTGGGAGAATGCAGAAAAAATCAGGCCCACTGTATTACACTACACTGTTTGAGTGGCAGAAAGTGGCTGGCAGATATGCCACAAACAGGACTGACGCAGATGCACTCATTGGCAATATAAATCTCCCTTTTTTATGTGTGGGAGAATGCAGAAAAAATCAGGCCCACTGTATTACACTTCACAGTTTCAGTGTCAGAAAGTGGCTGACAGATATGCCACAAACAGGACTGACGCAGATGCACTCAGTGGCAATAGAAATCTCCCTTTTTTATGTGTGGGATAATGCAGAACAAATCAGGCCCACTGTATTACACTACACTATTTGAGTGGCAGAAAGTGGCTGGCAGATATGCCACAAACAGGACTGACGCAAATTCACTCAGTGGCAATATAAATCTCCCTTTTTTATGTGTGGGAGAATGCAGAAAAAATCAGGCCCACTGTATTACACTACACAGTTTCAGTGGCAGACAGTGGCTAGCAGATATAAGTATAAAAAAGGGGACTGTGCTACAATAACAATCTCCCTACAATGATCCCAGGACAAGTATGGCAGCCAGCAATAAAAAGGACTGCTGCAAACAAAAGTGTGGACAAACAAAGAAACAATAGAACTGTGCAGAAAGGAGCAACAGGATTTTTGCTTTGAAAAAAGCAGTTGGTTTGCACAGCGGCATACAAACAGCAATGCAGCTATCAGGGAACCTTATAAGCTACCTAGCTGATGCACAGAAATCTAGCCTCCACTGTCCCTGCCAAGAAAAGGTGGTGTTGGACAGTGGAAATCGCTACAGCACAAGCGGTTTGGGGGTTAATCTTCCCTCCCTAACGCTATCCCTTCTTCTGACGAAGCGGCAGCAACCGCTCCCTATGCTACGGCAGAAGTAAGATGGCGTTCGGCATGCACGCCCCTTTATAGCCCCTGTGACGCCGCTGCAAGCAAGCCAATCACTGTAATGCCCTTCTCTAAGATGGTGGGGACTGAGACCTATGTCATCACGCTGCCTACACTCTGTGTCCACCTTCATTGGCTGAGAAATGGCGCTGAATGCTTCATATGAACTCGACTTTGGTGCGAAGATCGCCGACCGCATGGCCGATCCCAAGCTGGGATCGGGTCGAGTTTCATGAAACCCGACTTTGCCGAAAGTTGGCAATTTATGAAATTGACCCATCCGTTTCGCTCAACCCTAGTGAGCGCCAGTGTGCAATATTTGCTTTAATAAATTACAATGTGAACATACCCTTAACCTCCTCTCCTAATGACTATGGTTGTCTATTCTGGCGACTGTAAGGGTATGTGCACACGGTGCGGATTTGCTGCGGATTTTACCGCGCAGAAATGCTGCAGAACCGCACTGTGATGTACAGTACTATGTAAGTTAATAGGAAAAAAAAAGATGTGCAGACGGTGCAGAAAAATCAGTGCAGAATTGCTGCGGATTTCAAAGAAGTGCATGTCACTTCTTTTGTGAGGATCTGCAGCACTTCTGCACCCCTCCATGTTAAAATTCCGCAGTGGCAAAATCCGCAGAAAATCCAAACAAAATCCGCAGCAATTCCGCATAAAAACCGCACAAAATCCGCAAAAAAACTGTGGCAAATCCGCGGCTGCGGATTCTGCCAGGAGCTGCGGATTTTCAAGAATAATTCTGCACACTAGTCTACTTGATCTTCTATTTCAGCCATCCTGACCAAGCATCTGATAACCTTTGTTGTACATGAAGCTGATTGTTATAACATCTCTGTTTGTGGTGCAGAGTGCAAACTCAATGATGTCCGTGTGTTTGTATGTGAGTTTAGCGTTCAACCCAGTATCTTGGACATGGTTGACAAGATGCCTAACCATTGCTCTGTAAAGATATATAAATTAAAAAAAAAATCTAAATGCCAAAGGATTATTATGTATTTCGTTTCTAAACTTAAATATATATTTCAATCATTTTCAGCACGGTGCACAGGAGTTATTTATTTTCTCAAGCAGCAGCAATAGTAGAAATAAGACAAAAGAGCGTAATTACATTTTCCCCCCGAGATGACAATAAATCAATTGTTCTATAATGCTAATAAAATGACATTTGGGTAGGCACTGAGCAACTGAGAAACCCTACATATAATTTATTAGTTTGTTATTGGCCTAAGCACAGCTCACACAAGTGGAAATCACATAAACCAGCACCTCTGCCAAAATCCAATCAGTGAAATGTGTTAATTATTGTATTATTTTCTGGTGGTTTATAAGATCAGAAATATAAGAAAAGTCAGAGATGTGTGAGTTTATGAAGCTTATTAGTGTAGAAGAGACAAGAAGGTCATGGGTAGCGTGGAAGCTACAATAAATGATCTAGATATAAATGACTAAAGTGTTGTTGTGGTAAGGAGGAATTTGGAGGTCACGAACAGAACTTTAAATGAACCTATCTGTATTATGAGCAGCGTTAGTTAGCGTTAGTTAGTTTTTTTGTTTACAGTGAATGCTCCTATGTTATGGTTACAGTGTACAGTAGGTATGAACAGTGTCAGACTGAAGAACATTGGGCCCACCGGAGGATTTGATTCTGAGGACCCACCTTTCTCCCCCACTGAAGAGCCCCATAGCAACTGCAAGGTTTGCACTATGAACTCTCCTGAAGGAGAAGTCAAGACCCACCGGATTCTCCGGTTCTCTGGTGGGCCAGGCCAACCCTGAGTATGAACAGAGAACTTCAAAATTATCTGTACTATAAACTAATATATTTGTACACAGTAATTAGTGTGACCATAAAATGCCTTTAATTTTTTTAGTGTTGCTTATTTAACAATTACATATGCTACTTCACACAGCTGAACTAGGGTAAGTATTATTGATATGCATGTGTAGCATACAGTGTGTGAGTGTAGCATGTAGCATGTGTTTGTAACTTACAGTATGTGTGTTTGTAACTTACAAAGAGTTTATGCATTTTACAGGCAGTTTGTGCTTAACCCCTTTACCTCCAAGGGTGGTTTGCATGTTAATTACCAGGCCAATTTTTACAATTCTGACCACTGTCACTTTATGAGGTTATAACTCTGGAACGCTTCAACAGATCCCAGTGATTCTGACACTGTTTTCTCATGACATATTGTACTTCATGATAGTGGTAAAATTTCTTTGATATTACCTGTGTTTATTTGTGAAAAAAATGGAAATTTGGCGAAAATTTTTAAAATTTTGCAATTTTCTAAATTTTAATTTTTATGTAATTAAATCACAGAGATATGTCACACAAAATACTTAATAAGTAACATTTCCCACATCTACTTTACATCAGCACAGTTCTGGAACCAATTGTTTTTTTTTTGTTAGGGAGTTATAAGGGTTAAAAGTTGACCAGCAATTTCTCATTTTTACAACACCATTTTTTTTAAGGGACCACATCTCATTTGAAGTCATTTTGAGGGGTCTATATGATAGAAAATAACCATGTGTGACACCATTCTAAAAACTGCACCCCTCAAGGTGCTCAAAACCACATTCAAAAAGATTATTAACCCTTCAGGTGTTTCACAGGAATTTTTTGGAATAAAATTAACATTTAACTTTTTTTCAGAAAAAATTTATTTCAGCTTCAATTTGTTTTATTTTACCAAGGGTAACAGGAGAAAATGGACAGCAAACGTTGTTGTACAATTTGTCCTGAGTACGACAATATCCCAAATGTGGGGGTAAACCACTGTTTGGGCGCATGGCAGAGCTCGGAAGCGAAGGAGCACCATTTAACTTTTCAATGCAAAATTTACTGATTTACTGGAATTGAGATGGGACGCCATGTTGCGTTTGGAGAGCCCCTGATGTGCCTAAACATTGAAACCCCCCACAATTGACACCATTTTTGGAAAATAGACCCCCTAAGGAACTTATCTAGGTGTATGATGAGCACTTTGACCCATTAAGTGATTCACAGAAGTTTATAATGCAGAGCCGTAAAAATAAAAAATCATATTTTTTCACAAAAATGATTTTTTCACCCCCAATATTTTATTTTCCCGAGGGTAATAGAAGAAATTGGAACTCAAAAGTTGTTGTACAATTTGTCCTGAGTACGCTGATACCCCATATGTGGGGGTAAACCACTGTTTGGGCGCATGGCAGAGCTCGGAAGGGAAGGAGCGCCATTTGACTTTTCAATGCAAAATTGACTGGAATTGAGATGGGACGCCATGTTGCATTTAGAGAGCCACTGATGTGCCTAAACATTGAAACCTCCCACAAGTTACACCATTTTGGAAAGTAGACCCCCTAAGGAACTTATCTAGATGTGTTGTGAGAACTTTGAACCCCCAAGTGTTTCACTACAGTTTATAACGCAGAGCCGTGAAAATAAAAAATCCTTTTTTTTCCACAAAAATTATTTTATTTATTATTTTTTAGCCCCCAGTTTTGTATTTTTCCAAGGATAACAGTTGAAATTGGACTCCAAAAGTTGTTATACAATTTGTCCTGAGTACGCTGATACCCTATATGTGGGGGGGAACCACCGTTTGAGCGCATAGCAGAGCTCAGAAGGGAAGGAGCGTCATTTGGAATGCAGACTTAGATGGATTGGTCTGCAGGCGTCACATTGCATTTGCAGAGCCCCTAATGTTTTACTTTTTTCAATGCAGAATTGGCTGGAATTGAGATCGGATGCCATGTCGCGTTTGGAGAGCTCCTGATGTGCCTAAACAGTGGAAACCCCCCAATTATAACTGAAATCCTAATCCAAACACATTCCTAACCCTAATCCCATCGGTAACCCTAACCACACCCCTATCCCTGACACACACCTAACCCTAATCCCAACCCTACTCCCAACCGTAAATGTAATCCAAACACTGACCCTAATTTTAGCCCCAAACCTAACCCTAACTTTAGCCCCAACCCTAACTGTAGCCTTAACCCTAGCCCTGTTGTGAACTCTATTTTTGGGCTCCCTCTAGTGGTCACAAGCGGTACTGTGTAGTGTTGTCTTTCTGCAGGTTGGCTGCATCAGCTGGTTCGTTATCCTTGGTTGGTTTCCTATTTAGCTCACCTGGATACTCAGTTCCTTGCCTGCTATCAATGTATTCAGTGCTCTTCAGATTCCTTGTGACTACCTTGCTCCCAGTCTCTCCAAGACAAGCTAAGTTTTTGTTTGTTCATTTTTTGATTATCAGCATTCATCATGTTTCTTGTCCAGTTTGCTAAAATGTGATTTCCTCGCTTGCTGGTTGCTCTAGGGGACTGAGTTTCTCCCCCCACACCGTTAGTTGGTGCGGGGGTTCTTGAAATCTCAGAGTGGATATTTTGTAAGGGTTTTTTACTGACCGCATAGATTCCCTTTTCTATTTTCTGCTATCTAGTATTAGTGGGCCTCATTTGCTGAATCTGCTTTCACCCCTGTGTATGTGCCTTCCTCTTACCTCACCGTTATTATTTGTTGGGGGCTTCTACATCTTTGGGGATTATTTCTCTGGAGGCAAGAGAGGTCTTTCTTTCTCTCTAGGGGTAGTTAGTTCCTCAGGCTGGCTCGAGACGTCTAGGATTTTTAGGCACGTTCACCGGCTACTTCTAGTGTGTTTGGATAGGTTCAGATTTGCGGTCAGTCCAGTTTGCCACCTCCCTAGAGCTTGTCCTATGTTTGTTACTTAGCTGGAGTAATTTGTGATCCTCAACCACTAAGGATCATAACATAGCCCCAACCCTAACTGTAGCCTTAACCCTAGCCCCAACCCTAACCCTAACCCTAGCCCCAACCCTAACCCTAACCCTAGCCCTAACCCTAGCCATAACCCTAACCCTAACCCTAGCCCTAACTCTAACCCTAATGGGAAAATGGAAATTAGTACATTTCTTTAATTTTTTAATTTTTCCCTAACTAAGGGGGTTATGTAGGGGGGTTTGATTTACTTTTATAGCGGGTTTTTTAGCAGATTTTTGTGATTGGCTGCCGTCACACACTGAAAGACTCTTTTTATTGCAAAAAATATTTTTTGCCTTACCATATTTTGAGAGCTATAATTTTTCCATATTTTGGTCCACAGAGTCATGTGAGGTCTTCTTTGTTTGAAGGACGAGTTGACGTTTTTATTGGTAACATTTTCGGGCACGTGACATTTTTTGATTGCTTATTATTCCGATTTTTGTGAGGCAGATTGACCAAAAACCAGCTATTCATGAATTTCTTTTGGGGGAGGCGTTTATACCGTTCCACGTTTGGTAAAATGGATAAAGCAGTTTTTTTCTTCGGGTCTGTATGATTACATCGATACCTCATTTATATCATTTTTTATGTTTTGGCGCTTTTATACGTTAAAAACTAATTTATAGAAAAATAATTATTTTTGCATCGCATTATTCTGAGGACTATACCTTTTTTATTTTTTTGCTGATGATGCTGTATGGTAGCTCGTTTTTTGCGGGACAAGATGTTCAGTGGTACCATGGTTATTTATACCCGTCTTTTTGATCGCGTGTTATTCCACTTTTTGTTTGGCGGTATGATAATAAAGCGTTGTTTTTTGCCTCGTTTTCTTTTTTTTTATGATGTTCACTGAAGGGGTTAAATAGTGGGACAGTTTTATAGGTCGGGTCGTTACGGACACGGCAATAGTAAAAATATGTACTTTTATTGTTTTTTTTAATTAGATAAAGAAATGTCTTTAAAGGAACAATATATATGTATATATATATATATATATATATATATATATATATATATATATATATATATATTTAGGAATTTTTTTAAATCTTTTTTTACACATGTGAATGTATTTTTTTTTACACTATAACATTGTCCCAGGGGGGGCATCATGTTATAGTGTAAGATCGCTGATCTGACACTTTGCTGTGCACTGTGTCAGATCAGCGATCTGACGTGCACTCCTGCAGGCTTACCAGTGCTTGCTCTGAGCAGGCGCTGGTAAGCCACCTCCCTGCAGGACTCGGAAGGCCCCCGCAGCCATTTTTGATCTGGGCCTGCTGCAAGGAGGAGGAGGTAAGTGACCCTCGGAGCAACGCGATAACATCGCATTGCTCCGGGGGTCTTAGGGAAGCTTCCCTATACCGCCGGAACACTGCAATCATGTTTGATTGCAGTGTGCCGGGGGTTAATGTGCCGAGGGCAGTCCGTGACCGCTCCTGGCACATAGTGCCGGATGTCAGCTGCGATAGTGAGCTGACACCCGGCCACGATCGGCCGCGCTCCCCTTGTGAGCATATGACGTACTATCCCGTCGGTGGTCATACGCGCCCACCCCACCTCTATGGGATAGTACGTCTAATGTCAGAAAGGGGTTAACAAACAGTGCGTGTAACATTGAGTGTGTGTGCAATATTCAATATGTATATGGCACCCCAAATGTAAAAATATCCGCACTGCACGCAAGCATTCATAAGTATAAACATGTTGGCAATCCTCTATCGAACAAGAAAAATACTCATTCATTTGGTGATTGTATCTCTCTGCCAGAAAAAAAACCCCATCATTCTCGGCATCACCTTGTACACTGTAAACAAAACATGTGCTGCTGATAATATGATACTACATGGTGACAGAATTTTCTATTAGCGATCGTTCTGTTCCCATCATTCTTCATCAGCTGGTGTAAAGAGACCGGTAAACAAGTATCAAACAACTTGAATATTGAATATAGTTGATTATCCCTCGATTAGTGGTCTGAATTCAGCTAGCATAAATGCAACCTAAATATATTTATGTGATGATGCAGTATGTTAGCTTTCGGGGTCCCCGGTTTCATTTTTGCCCAGGGTCCCACTTTGTCTAAAGCCGTTCCTGAGTAAAGCTATCATCTTAAAGCATTTTACTCTTGGTTTTCCAACAATGGAATATAGGATATTATGAATAATTGATTTTTATTGTGGTTGTGGACCCCTGTTTGTTGCACAGACTATAAATGCGATATGTCGATCCTTGGTTAATATTCATTGAATATATACGTAATGTAATTACATTTTGTGGATTTAGGGAATTTAATGGTTCTATAAGCTCTCTGATTATCATTCCTTCATCTGGGTAGTTTAATGGTTATAAAAGCTCTCTGTCTGCCATTGCTTAATCCATAGTACAACATAGTTAAAGTTGAATTGCGATACAGAAACATCACATTTACAACAAGCTGAATGACTGTAGATGGCAATAACATTAGAGCTTGTCTTTCAGTGATAACAATTCATCAGCAATTGTGTTGATCGCTTAGGTGGTTAATGTACCATTCTGCTGATTATTTGATCTAGCTAGCACAATCCCTGATGAATGTGAAAGCTGACTCACCCCTCTATAAATATTGAAATATGCTTTATAATACAAGTCACCGACCATTGCAATGTTTTCTATAATTATGCTAAATAGCAGCAAGGATGCAAATCAAGTTTTTATGAAAAATAAAATTCATGACTATAAGGTAAAAGATTTCCCTAAGCAATTTTGCACCTCTGAATATTTCCAGAAAAGTGCTCACATCACTCTATCATACCTCTGAATAATCTGATAATTCACAATACTTCAAAGAGTTGAGAAATTTATAGTTCCCCTTGTACAATAATCTAATCTGCCTGGGCTGTAGTACCAAGTCTTACTCCTTCCATCTGCTGCTACAGTAAGGCTATGTGCACATGCTGCAGATTTTGCTGCGGATCCGCAGCGGATTGGCCACTGTGGATTCGCAGCAGTTTTCCATCAGTTTACAGTACCATGTAAACCCATTGAAAACAAAATCCGCAGTGCACAGGCTACGGAAAAAAACGCTCGGAAACGTAGCATTGTTTATTCCGCAGCATGTCAATTCTTTGTGCAGATTCCGCAGCAGTTTACACCTGCTCCATAATAGAAAATCGTGGTAAATTCTGCAGTAAATCCACAGTGCGGTTTTGTTTCACTGTCAGATACATATTTTGTACCCAGGCATTCCGCCCACCTACTGGGGTGCTGCATATATGAGCAGTATATGACGTATGCTAACAGGTATTATGTCAAATTTCCCTTAATAAAGGGATGTGTGGGTAATATTTTTAACTAGCTGCATAACTATAGAGCATGTTTCATTACTCATATTATTATTCTGTGCAAGGAAGAAACCTGAAGAAGTGTGTGGAGCATATTAATGCATTTAATGTTCCAAAATGTCGAAGTGCAGACACAAAAAACAATATCAGGCTACCAGATACAAGCTAATAAAAAATTATAATAATTAAATATATAGAGATTGAGATTAGAAATGTGACCATTGCAAAATGTGCAAACTTTTCCAAAAATTACCAAAGGGGTCTGTATCATACATGTCGAAAGAGACCATGATGGGGACCTCACAATACATTTTGCAATTATTAGAATAGGTAGAGATAGTGAGTACAAGTTTCACCATTGCACAATGTGCAGAGTTTAAAAAAAAAAATACCCAAGGTGTCTGTATTATACACGCTGAAAGACGCTGTAATGGGTACATCACAATACACTTTACAGTTATTTCAAGAGGTAGAGATAGGGAGTAGAAATGTGACCATTGCACAAAGTACAAAGGTTTCCAAAAATTACCCCAAGGGTTCTGTACCATACACACTGAAAGAGGCCATGATGTGGGCCTCACAATACATTTAGCAGTTATTACAAGTGGGAGAGATAGATAGTATAAGTTTCACCATTGCTCAATTTGCAAAGGTTTCAAAAAATAAGCCAAGGAGTCTCTCTCAGACCAGCTGAAAGATGCTGTGATGGGGACATCACAATACACTTAGCAAATATTACAAGAGGTAGAGACATAAAGTACAAGTTTCACCATTGCACAATGTGCAAAGGTTTGAAAAAGTATACATAGATGAACACTAAGTACTTGTTGCAGAAGGAGGAGGAGCAATTGATTCCCTGAACAAATTGATTTTGGATGGTAAGCGATGGAAGTTAAGACAACTTCCAACAAAAAACACATTTGGCCTGCATTTACATAATGTTGAGGTCATCCATAGGGCTTGCAAAGTCAGAGTCAGCCTGTCTACTTTTTCTTTTGACAGCTGTGTGCGCCTATCCATTATGATTGCACCTGCCAAACTAAAAATCTATTCAGACAACAAACTTGTGGCAGGGCATGGCAGCACCTCCAAGGCATAGAGGGAGAGGTCAGGCCAAGTGTGCAGCTTAGAGAACCAATAGTTAACCCCTTAACCCCCGGAGCTTTTTCCATTTTACTTTTGAATGACACTATTGGTTTTACCATGTCATGTACTAGAAAATGGGAAAACAATTCCAAGTTTTGTTAAATTGCAAAAAAAGTGCAATCCCACACTTGTTTTTTGTTTTGCTTTTTAGCAAGGCTCACTAAATGCTAAAACTGACCAGCCATTATATTTAAAAATATACAATTTTCTGAGACCTGTACATTTTTAATGATACCATTTTGGTATCAGTGAAATGTATCGTTCTTGTCCACAATAACTTGTCCATGTGTCTGTGGTTAGGTGGACCTTTCCTGTGACTGCCTTTGTGAGAGCACGGCTGATATTGTGTAACATGTGCTTATGTAACATGGGGACAACACCGGCAAAAATAGTGTGGCTAGGAATAAAGTACCATGGGGCTGCTACTGCCAAGAGGATGCGGAAAGACTCAATTCCCACAAGTTGAAGTGGCAACTTTTCCAGGGCTAGCAATCTGACAATGTGGGTGTTAAACATTTTAGCCTGTGGGTGGGTGGATATTTCTGCTTTCTAGTAATTGTCTGGTGCAGGGACAACTGAATGCTTCACTGAGATAAAGAAGTGGACAAGGTTGCTGACTGTTGTGTATGTGCAACCGCTGGTTGTTGGCAGGAGGCATCAGCACCTGCTTCATGGTTAGTAGAAAGGGAAGGCCATAACACAGGGTAAGGGGCAGTGGTTTGACCCTCAGACACAGATTTTGCTCCCAGGCATTCCGCCCACCTACTGGGGTGCTTGGCTGCCATGTGCTTTTGCATGCTGGTGGTGCTCAGGTTGGTAATGTTTTTGCCTCTTCTTATTTTGGTTTGGCAGATGCTGCAAATTATAGTTGTTTTATCTGAAGGACTTTCAGAAAAAAACTGCCATACAGGGGAACTTAGCCTGTTATTTAGCCGAGTGGGGGGATCTCTGTGCAACACTTATCGTCCACGTCTTCAGACGTCAATTGATCTTCCCTAATGTGCCTTTCTCCTTGCTGTGGGTGCTCAAATGTTTGTGCATCACTGCACTCCACCTTCTCATGACCCTCTTTAATCGTGCACGTTGAGAGGCCTGACGAATTACAAGGGAAGGTAAACAGTTCCTCAGAGTGTCCAGTGTTGGGGTCATATGTCTCCTGGGACTTTTGATGGTGGGAGGAAGAAGGAACAGGTTAAAGATTCAAAAGCTTAGCCTCTTGCCTACTGAGACTGGACCATGTGGAAGACTTTGTGGTGCTGATTCCCAACACACTGGAGACTTAGTGGTGTAGCATGCTGACCAAATTTTGACAGGAGCCTAGAATGAGATACATTCACCTTCGGATCTGTCACACGACCTTGGCAAGCACCACCACATCCACGTCCCTTAATGTCACCCTATCTCATCTTGAATGCGTTCTGCTTATGAAGCCAAAAAATCCTGGCTTTATTTTTCACAAGTATCCTTACAAAGGTCTTATGTACAAATTCGCTGTATCCAGCAATGTGTCACTGTTTTTTTGAAAATCATCTTGCTGACACACTCCAAATGCGGAGTAACGCAGATCATTGCCCCTGCTAAACTGTCATGTAAAATTATCTCTACCCGGATTGCGGCAGTCGCACAACAGCTAAATAAAATATGCTATTTTTTAAACCAATAGGAAATTATGATTTTTTTTTATCGTTTTACTGACACACTCCAAATGCTGAGTAATGAAGATTATTGTCCCTGCTAAATTGTCAGGTAAGATTATCTGCAAGGATAATAGAAAAAATTGGAGTCCGGTTCAGTAGGACAGGATTTTCCTTTTCTTTTTCAAAAGAAAATACTAGGGTTGAGCGACTTTCATTTTTTTTTAAGATCGAGTTTGGTTTTGCGAAACCCGACTTTGTCCAAAGTCGAGTCGAGTGCAGTCGGCCGATTATCGCTAAAAGTCGGGGATCGACCGAAACACGAAACCCAATTCAAGTCAATGGGGAAGCATAGTCGGCAGTGAGTGGAGGCCAGGAAAACACCTACAGTGCCCATTTTAATGCCAAAAACATCCATTCTTGTTTCTGAAGCTTGTCAATCTTAATTAACTTTATAATAATAGTTGGGCATTGGAAATTGGGGGTCATTTGGCAAAAGATGTGGGGGGTAGGGCTGGTTCAAGGTTTTAGTGGGCCC
This sequence comes from Ranitomeya variabilis, assembly GCF_051348905.1. Taxonomy (NCBI): domain Eukaryota; kingdom Metazoa; phylum Chordata; class Amphibia; order Anura; family Dendrobatidae; genus Ranitomeya; species Ranitomeya variabilis. The sequence continues at coordinate 1,008,992,581 of NC_135232.1, read as the reverse complement.
AGGAAACGTGGACTACGTCACGGCGGTGGAGCAGTGAGAGGTAAGTATTTCAACTTTGCAAGTGCTGTGATCCTGAGCAAGCAGAGAGGCCCACTCGTTCGCATTGGCACTGGCACAGGGCCCCTCAAAGTACAGCGGTGTGTTTGCACGGCGGGGGCGCCTCCCACCAGCAGCGACACTTTTGCGTACTCTGAGGGGCCCTGTGCCAGTGACATCACAAACGAATATGCCCCCCCCACCTGATGAAGGAACCTGCACTTTCATCTGCACCTTCCTCTTTGTCCCTGTGTAAGGTGGTATAACATGCGGGAAGGGGAACCTTACTTTCAGCAGGGTAAGATTCTGGCTGTGTAGAGTGCAATGGGAATGTAGTGGTCTAGGTCAATGTACCAGCAGACTCATCTAGCAGTGGCTGGGCAATGGGCAGGATGAGGAGGAAACACAGATATAGGGCCAAAGAATAAAGTAGGCTAAATGCAGTTCAAAATTGGTAACAGGACTAAACAGGCGGCATTGCTTTGTTCAGTGGAGTAGCAAACCCAGGAGCAGCAGACACTGTTTTAAGGGCCCAACCACACTAGTAGGCCAAATGCAGTTTAATATCTGCTACTATAGGCCAAAAGCCTAAAGACTGAAGCTCAGCTTTATACAGTGGAGGACAACACCAGAGAGCGGCAGACATCATTAGTAGGCCGTAACCACCAATTTTTTGTTAAAAAAGCACTTAACGAGAGCCAGAAGGTTGAAGCTCAGACAAGGCAACCTGGAGGAGAACACCAAGGAGGAGGAGAACACTCAGGAGGACAACACCCAGGAGCGGCAGACACCGTTAGTAGGCCCTAACCACCAATTTATTTAAAGAAAGCACTTAATGAGAGCAAGAAGGTTGAAGCTCAGCTTTATACAGTGGAGGACAACACCAGGGAGCGGCACACACCGTTAGTAGGCCGTAACCACCAATTTTTTAAAAAAACAGCACTTAATGAGAGCCAGAAGGTTGAAGCTCAGCTTTATACAGTGGAGGACAACACCAGGGAGCGGCAGACACCGTTAGTAGGCCGTAACCACCAATTTTTTTAAAAACAGCACTTAATGAGAGCCAGAAGGTTGAAGCTCAGATTTAGACAGTGGAGGACAGCACCAGGGAGCGGCAGACACCGTTAGTAGGCCCTAACCACCAATTTTTTTTAACAAGCATTTAATGAGAGCCAGAAGGTTGAAGCTCAGATTTAGACAGTGGAGGACAACACCAGGGAGCGGCAGACACTGTTAGTAGGCCGTAACCACCAATTTTTTAAAAAACAGCACTTAATGAGAGCCAGAAGGTTGAAGCTCAGATTTAGACAGTGGAGGACAACACCAGGGAGCGGCAGACACCGTTAGTAGGCCGTAACCACCAATTTTTTAAAAAACAGCACTTAATGAGAGCCAGAAGGTTGAAGCTCAGATTTATACAGTGGAGGACAACACCAGGGAGTGGCACACACCGTTAGTAGGCCGTAAACAAAGTTGAATGCCAAATGCAGTTTAATATCTGATACTATAGGCCAAAAGCCTAAAGACTGAAGCTCAGCTTTATCCAGTGGAGGACAACACCCAGGAGCGGCAGACACCGTTAGTAGGCCCTAACCACCAATTTATTTAAAGAAAGCACTTAATGAGAGCAAGAAGGTTGAAGCTCAGCTTTATACAGTGGAGGACAACACCAGGGAGCGGCACACACCGTTAGTAGGCCGTAACCACCAATTTTTTAAAAAACAGCACTTAATGAGAGCCAGAAGGTTGAAGCTCAGATTTAGACAGTGGAGGACAACACCAGGGAGCGGCAGACACCGTTAGTAGGCCGTAACCACCAATTTTTTAAAAAACAGCACTTAATGAGAGCCAGAAGGTTGAAGCTCAGATTTAGACAGTGGGGGACAACACCAGGGAGCGGCAGACACCGTTAGTAGGCCGTAACCACCAATTTTTAAAAAAACAGCACTTAATGAGAGCCAGAAGGTTGAAGCTCAGATTTAGACAGTGGAGGACAACACCAGGGAGCGGCAGACACCGTTAGTAGGCCGTAACCACCAATTTTTTTAAAAACAGCACTTAATGAGAGCCAGAAGGTTGAAGCTCAGATTTAGACAGTGGAGGACAACACCAGGGAGCGGCAGACACCGTTAGTAGGCCGTAACCACCAATTTTTAAAAAAACAGCACTTAATGAGAGCCAGAAGGTTGAAGCTCAGATTTAGACAGTGGAGGACAGCACCAGGGAGCGGCAGATACCGTTAGTAGGCCGTAACCACCAATTTTTTAAAAAACAGCACTTAATGAGAGCCAGAAGGTTGACGCTCAGATTTAGACAGTGGAGGACAACACCAGGGAGCGGCAGACACCGTTAGTAGGCCCTAACCACCAATTTTTTAAAAAACAGCACTTAATGAGAGCCAGAAGGTTGAAGCTCAGATTTAGACAGTGGAGGACAACACCAGGGAGCGGCAGACACCGTTAGAAGGCCGTAACCACCAATTTTTTTAAAAAACAGCACTTAATGAGAGCCAGAAGGTTGAAGCTCAGATTTATTCAGTAGAGGACAACACCAGGGAGCGGCAGACACCATTAGTATGCCCCAACCACCAAATTTTTTTTAAAAAAAGCACTTAATGAGAGCCAGAAGGTTGAAGCTCAGACAAGGCAACCTGGAGGCGAACACCAAGGAGGAGGAGAACACTCAGGAGGAGGACAACACCCAGGAGCGGCAGACACCGTTAGTAGGCCCTAACCACCAATTTATTTAAAAAAAGCACTTAATGAGAGCCAGAAGGTTGAAGCTCAGATTTAGACAGTGGAGGACAATTTGAATTAGGGACTGCAGACAGACTTAGTAGGCTGTCCCCTGTGGACCATGCATCCACCACCTTAACCCATTGCGCCGTAATGGACACGTAACCGTCCGTGGCCATGCCTACAGGTCCATGCGTCTGTTGTCAGGTGCACCTTTGTACTCACAGATTGCCAGAGTGCATGGACAATGCGGTCTTTTACATGCTGGTGGAGGGTTGGGATGGCTTTTCTCGCAAAAGAAGTGTCGACTGGTTAGCTTGTAGCGTGGTACAGCGTAGTCCATCATAGCTTTATTAATATTAAATAAAATATATAAATAGGCTCTATGAACTTTTAAATAGGTTCCAGGGGTACATGGGCAGCATTGGTGTGGTCAGTGGAGGAGGATTGCAAGGAGGGACCGCAGACAGGCTTACTAGGCCTAAAATAACTAAAAATAGGCTCTATGCAGTTTTAAATAGGTTACATGGATACACAGGCAGCATTGTGGTCAGTGGAGGAGGATTGCAAGGAGGGACCGCAGACAGGCTTACTAGGCCTAAAATAACTAAAAATAGGCTCTATGCAGTTTTAAATAGGTTACATGGATACACAGGTAGCATTGTGGTCAGTGGAGGAGGATTGCAAGGAGGGACCGCAGACAGGCTTACTAGGCCTAAAATAACTAAAAATAGGCTCTATGCAGTTTTAAATAGGTTACATGGATACACAGGCAGCATTGTGGTCAGTGGAGGAGGATTGCAAGGAGGGACAGCAGACAGGCTTACTAGGCCTAAAATAACTAAAAATAGGCTCTATGCAGTTTTAAATAGGTTACATGGATACACAGGCAGCATTGTGGTCAGTGCAGGAGGATTGCAAGGAGGGACCGCAGACAGGCTTACTAGGCCTAAAATAACTAAAAATAGGCTCTATGCAGTTTTAAATAGGTTACATGGATACACAGGCAGCATTGTGGTCAGTGGAGGAGGATTGCACGGAGGGACCGCAGACAGGCTTACTAGGCCTAAAATAACTAAAAATATACTCTATGCAGTTTTGAATAGGTTACATGGATACACAGGCAGCATTGTGGTCAGTGGAGGAGGATTGCATGGAGGGACCGCAGACAGGCTTACTAGGCCTAAAATAACTAAAAATAGGCTCTATGCAGTTTTAAATAGGTTACATGGATACACAGGCAGCATTGTGGTCAGTGGAGGAGGATTGCAAGGAGTGTCTGACACAGTTAGTACTCACAAAAAATAAATAGATGTTAATGTCTCGCAAAACAACAACAACAAAAAAAAAAGTGTGGCATACTTAGGTACAGGGGTGGGCTCATCTGCTGAGTTTCTGACATAGTAATTTGGCAGTAAGTATTTACTGGTGTCAATATAGGACACTGACCCAGACTACTTTAACTAGCATCATAGATGTCAACAAATTGGTATTGTCAGTGCCAGGCATTGAATGATGTCAGTGCATAGACATTGGTGGAGCTGTGAGAGATAATTTTGCACGTGGTAGAGCACAGTTTGAGCTGGGGGGGTGAACTCTCTTGTGGCCGGCGGTACCGTCCCAGGGCCCCTCATGTTACATAGGTGTGTCTGACGTTGGGTGCGCACCACCACCGCCAGAGACACTTTATTGTACTATGAGGGACCCAGTGGCAGTGCCGTCGACCAAAAGCGGGCACACCCACCTCTTCAGACAAACGGCACTCTAACGGGTGCTTGCGCCAAGTGGCGAGACCACGGCCCTGTGGGGGGAGTTTTCCCATTGAGGGAGGTGTAAACATGTCGTATGCTGGACAAACAGCTGCTGCAAATTAAGAGATTGGAACACTCAGTAAGACCAGTCCACAAGCAAGACCTTTTTACAGGAAAGCTAGGTGTCAGCCGGGAAAGGTGGGGCAAAATAATTTGAAATCCATGATTGGTTCATTTTAATGAAGGTTAGATCATCCACATTTTGGGTAGCCAGACGAGTCCTTTTTTCGGTTAATATTGAACCAGCAGCACTGAATACTCTTTCTGATAGCACACTAGCTGCTGGGCAAGCAAGCTCCTGCAATGCATATTCAGCCAATTCAGGCCAGGTGTCTAATTTGGATGCCCAGTAATCAAATGGGAATGACGGTTGAGGGAGAACATCGATAAGGGATGAAAAATAGTTAGTAACCATACTGGACAAATGTTGTCTCCTGTCACTTTGAATAGATGCTGCAGTACCTGTCCTGTCTGCGGTCATTGCGAAATCACTCCACAACCTGGTCAGAAAACCCCTCTGTCCAACGCTACTTCTGATTTGTGCACCTCTAACACCTCTGCCCTGTAGCCCCCTGCAGCTCGTGTGAGAACCATCACCGGCGCTGTGTGCTGGGAATGCCTGAATAAAACGGTCTACAAGAGTAGCTTGTTTGGTTGCTAATATTTGTTCGAGGTTCTCATGTGGCATAATATTTTGCAATTTGCCTTTATAGCGAGGGTCAAGGATGCAGGCCAACCAGTAATCGTCATCGCTCATCATTTTAATAATGCGTGGGTCCCTTTTGAGGATACGTAAGGCATAATCCGCCATGTGGGCCAAAGTTCCAGTTGTCAAATCTGCGGTTGTGCTGGTTTGAGGGGCAGTTACAGGCAAATCTACGTCACTTGTCTCCCTTAAAAAAACAGAAACCGGCCTTGCAACGCCACTAATTTCTGTTGGCCCAGGAGAAGCTTCCTCATTAAAAAAGTACTCATCCCCATCATCCTCCTCGTCCTCCTCCTCCTCTTCGCCCGCTAACGCGTCCTCTACACGGCCCTGACCAGACAATGGCTGACTGTCATCAAGGCTTTCCTCTTCCTCGGCTGCAGACGCCTGCTCCTTTATGTGCGTCAAACTTTGCATCAGCAGCCGCATTAGGGGGATGCTCATGCTTATTATGGCGTTGTCTGCACTAACCAGCCGTGTGCATTCCTCAAAACACTGAAGGACTTGACACAGGTCTTGTAGCTTCGACCACTGCACACCTGACAACTCCATGTCTGCCATCCAACTGCCTGCCCGTGTATCCTCCCACAAATACATAACAGCACGCCTCTGTTCGCACAGTCTCTGAAGCATGTGCAGTGTGGAGTTCCACCTTGTTGCAACGTCAATGATTAGGCGATGCTAGGGAAGGTTCAAAGACCGCTGATAGTTCTGCATATGGCTGGAGTGTACGGGGGAACAGCGGATATGCGAGCAAAGTCTGCGTACTTTGAGGAGCTGGTCGGGTAACCCCGGATAACTTTTCAGGAAGCACTGCACCACCAGGTTTAAGGTGTGAGCCAGGCAAGGAATGTGTTTCAGTTGGGAAAGGGCTATGGCAGCCATGAAATTCCTTCCGTTATCACTCACTACCTTGCCTGCCTCAAGATGTACAGTGCCCAGCCATGACTGAGTTTCTTTCTGCAAGAACTCGGACAGAACTTCCGCGGTGTGTCTGTTGTCGCCCAAACACTTCATTGCCAATACAGCCTGCTGACGCTTGCCACTAGCTGTCCCATAATGGCACACCTGGTGTGCAACAGTGGCAGCTGCGGATGGAGTGGATGTGTGACTGCGGTCTGTGGACAAGCTCTCGCTTCTGCAGGAGGTCGAGGAAGAGGAGGAGGGGGGGCGAATGCCTACAGCCAACTCTTTCCTTGACCGTGGGCTAGGCAGAACTGTCCCAATATTGCTGTCCCCTGTGGACCCTGCATCCACCACATTCACCCAGTGTGCCGTGATGGACACGTAACGTCCCTGGCCATGCCTACTGGTCCATGCATCTGTTGTCAGGTGCACCTTTGTAGTCACAGACTGCCTGAGTGCATGGATGATGCGGTCTTTAACATGCTGTTGGAGGGCTGGGATGGCTTTTCTAGAAAAGAAGTGTCGACTGGGTAGCTCGTAGCGTGGTACAGCGTAGTCCATCAGCGCTTTGAAAGCTTCGCTTTCAACTAACCGGTAGGGCATCATCTCCAATGAGATTAGTCTAGCAATGTGGGCGTTCAAACCCTGTGTACGCGGATGCGAGGATGAGTACTTCCTTTTCCTAACAAGAGTCTCATGTAGGGTGAGCTGGACTGGAGAGCTGGAGATCGTGGAACTAGCGGTGGTGCCGGTGGACATGGCAGACTGAGAGAGGGTTGGAGATGGTATTCTTGCCGGTGCCCTACATGCAGTGTTTCCTACTACAAACCTGGTGATTCCCTGACTGCTTTGGCCTGGCGACGAAAGCTGCACAAATACTGCAGGTGGTGCGGGAAATGGTGGGCTTACAGTGAGGGAAGGGATGTAGCGTTGCTGACTAGCTTCATTGGCCGAGGGTGCTGCAACCTTTAGGCACGTTTCGTAGTTAGTCCAGGCTTGCAAATGCATGGTGGATAAATGTCTATGCATGCAACTTGTATTTAGACTTTTAAGATTCTTACCTCTGCTTAAGGTAGTTGAACATTTTTGACAGATGACTTTGCGCTGATCATTTGGATGTTGTTTAAAAAAATGCCAGACTGCACTCTTTCTACTATCAGATACCTTTTCAGGCATTGCAGACTGAGCTTCTTTAACCGGATGGCCACACTGTCCTCCAACTGGTTTTGGTTTTGCCACGCGTTTTTGGCCAGATACGGGCCCGGCAGATGGAACCTGTTGTGATGTTGATGCCTGCTGCGGCTCCTCCTCCTCCCCCACTTCAGAACTACTGCCGCCTGCACCCTGTTCCCCCAATGGCTGCCAATCGGGGTCAACAACTGGGTCATCTATGACCTCCTCTTCTATCTCGTGTGCAACTTCGTCTGTGTCACCGTGTAAGCCGGTGGTAGAGAGTTCGTGACGGGGCACCATAGTCTCAGCTGGGTTTGATTCTGGCTCAGTACACTGCGAGGGCAATGTTCTGGTCTGAGTCAAAGGAACAGCATAGTAATCTGGCTGTGGCTGTGCATCAGTGCACTCCATGTCCGATTCAACTTCTAATGGGCATGGCCTGTTAACTGTTTCACTGTCTAACCCAGGAACGGTATGTGTAAAGAGCTCCATGGAGTAACCCGTTGTGTCTCCTGACGCATCCTTCTCTCTTGTTCTGGGTGAAGAAGACAAGGAAGCGACTTGTCCCTGACCGTCAACATCCACTAACGACGCGCTGCTTTTACATTTTGCACTTTCAGAAGAGGAGGCAAAAGAGCTAGAGGCTGAGTCAGCAAGGAAAGCCAAAAATTGTTCTTGCTTCTCCGGCTTTAAAAGCGGTTTTCCTACTCCCAGAAAAGGAAGCGTTCGAGGCCTTGTGTAGCCAGACGACGAACCTGGCTCAACAACTCGAGACTTAGGTGCTGTACTGCTTTTACCATGACCACCTGATGCTCCACCACCACTACCATCATTACCTGCTGACAATGACCGCCCACGGCCACGACCTCTTCCACCAGACTTCCTCATTGTTTGCAAAACGTAACCAAAGTAACGGTATTTGTTACTGCAAAACAAATTATAAGGTGAACTCTAACTTCTGTAGGATTTATACACACCTTTATAGGTGGCTGACACTGAAAGGAAAACCAGGCCCAATGTTACACACTAGGTTTTCTGTGCCCCAATAATTTGAGACAGATGGCACACACACGACCAGCACTCAAGCAGAAATGCCAATCTTAATCTTCCACTATTTATTTTTTTCAGGGAGAAGTAAAAAAAAAAAAAAAAAGGCCCAGTATTACACAATGGTTTTCGGTGGCACACAATGAAAGACAGATGCCACACACAGCACTGGCACAGAGGCAGACTTGCCAATCTTTATCTCCCACTATTTATTTATTTTTTTGCAGGGAGAATTTACAAAAAAAAAAAAAGGCCCAGTATTACGCACTGGTTTTCGGTGGCACACAATGAGAGACAGATGCCACACACAGCAATGGCACAGAGGCAGACTTGCCAATCTTTATCTCCCACTATTTATTTATTTATTTTACAGGGAGAATTTACAAAAAAAAAAAGGCCCAGTATTACACACTGGTTTTTGGTGGCACACAATGAGAGACAGATGCCACACACAGCAATGGCACAGAGGCAGACTTGCCAATCTTTATCTCCCTGCAGTAATCTCAGAAAAGTATGGCAGGCAGCTATAAAAAGGACTGCTGCACACAAAAGTGTGGACAAACAAACAAGATAGCTGTGCAGAAAGGAAGGAACAACAGGATTTGTGCTTTGAAAAAAGCAGTTGGTTTGCACAGCGGCGTACACACACAGCAACGCAGCTATCAGGGAGCCTTCTAGGGCAGCCCAATGAGCTACAGCGCTGAGGAAAAAAAATGTAGCTTCCACTGTCCCTGCAAACAAAAGTTGGTGTTGGACAGTGGAAATCGCTACAGCACAAGCGGTTTGGGGGTGAATGTACCCTGCAAAACACTATCCCTGCTTCTGACGAAGCGGCACCTCTCCCTACGCTCAGATCAGCAGCAGTAAGATGGCGGTCGGCGGGAACGCCCCTTTATAGCCCCTGTGACGCGGCAGAAAGCAAGCCAATCACTGCAATGCCCTTCTCTAAGATGGTGGGGACAGATCTATGTCATCACGCTGCCCAAACTCTGCGTCCACCTTCATTGGCTGAGAAATGACGCTTTTAGAGTCATTGAAACGCGACTTTGGCGCGAAAGTTGCGTACCGCATGGCCGACCCCACACAGGGATCGGGTCGGGTTTCATGAGACGCCGACTTTGCCAAAAGTCGGCGACTTATGAAAATGAACGATCCGTTTCGCTCAACCCTAGTGCATACAAAAGAAGAATTTACATGGTTGACATGACCCAGTCGATGCGTTTCGACTGCAATTAACAGACTTACTGAGTCATGAGTAAGACTGCTTAGTGCAATTGAAATGCGTGGACTTCTTTTGTATGCACTATATTTTCCTTTGAAAAAGAAAAGAAAAGGAAAATCCAATCCTATTGAGCCGGACTCCAATTTTTTCTATATTTCTTGATGTTAGGCAAGGGGCGGTGTCTAAGCCCCAGGAGGATGAGCACAGATCAACTGGGGGAGCTGGCATCAAGTTGCTATATAAGATTATCTGCACCCAGATTGTGCCAGTCGCAAACTGCCAAATAAAGATACTCTATTTTTTAAACCAATAGAAAATTATGATTTTTTTCAATTGTCTTGCTGACACACTCCAAATTGTGCCAGTTGAATAACTGCTAGATAAAGATACACTATTTTTAAACCAATAGGAAATTATTATTTTTTTCAATAGGATTGCTGGCACACTCCTAATGCGGACTAATAAAGATTATTGCCCTTGCTAAATTGTCACGTACGATTTTTTCTACCCAGATTACGACAGTCGCACAACTGCTAGACAAATATTAGGTATTTTAAGTGGAAAATAGAGAGCTGAACCATGTACTTGTAATGATCAGAACACCCAGGTGCCTGCCTTTCACCCACCCTCCTTCCCTTCCTCCCTACTAAATCCCCACCTAGTAAACAACCAATCTTGACAATCTCCAAAAGAGCTTTCTGTAATAAATGATGCTCACTATAACATTCTATCACTGTCCCTATGCTCCTTACACTGTCCTTACGCTGAATCTACGCTCTCCTTATGCTGTTTCCAGCTGCAATGTGCTCAAGATAGCACCGGCAGCCTTTAAATAGTCTCTAGGCCAGCCACTCACAGTAATGAGAGATGCCTATGAATAAGGACATAAAGTCTGGAACGCGTCAGGCGTGAGGAGGGATGTTTACCCTCTTACATGTAATGACATGTATGTCTTTAAGTTTTTACAAGCAATGGATTTAACATGCTTGGCGGGTCACTTGAATATATCGAGGTGAATACCAAATTATTCGCCGAGTAACGAATAGCCTGAATAGCGTACTATTCGTGCAAGTAACGACTAGTGCCGAATGTATTCGCTCATCACTAGTATCAAATCTATGGTTTTGCTTGACTTTCATTACATCAATATTGCTACATTGTATTGGTTGGGATTAACTAACATTTTAAATCCAATATCTAAAGGACAAAACATCTTATTTTAACCATCCCAAAATAAAATATAACTTTAGAAAACGGACACAAATAACTAGTGTAAATCATAAGTTAAGGTGCACGTTAAAATTTTACTCTGTTCCTTTTTTGATCCTACCTATGTTTAAATCCTTCACCCTGAGCCTGTTTCATTTTCCTGACAAGGACAAATTTTACATTTCTCATCAGTGACCACTTTATGTGGTAATAACTTTGGAATGTTTCAACGGATCCCACCGATTCTGAGATATATTGTACTTGTACTTCATGATAGTGGTAAAATTTGTTTGATATGACTAGCAATTATTTGTGAAAATATTGGAAATTTGGCAAACATTTACAAAATGTAGTAATTTTCAAACTTTTAATGCCCCTAAGTCAGAGTGTTATGTCACTCAAATTAGTTATTAAAAAAGATTTCCCCCATGTCTACTTTACGTCAGCACAATTTTGGAAACACAAGTTTTTTTGGTTAGGAATTTATAAGGGTTAAATCTTGACCAGTAATTTCTCATTTTTCCAACAAAATTTATAAAATTATTTTTAAGGACCACATCACATTTGATGTGACTTTGAGGGGCCTACAGCTCTAGAAAAAGTTAAGAGACCACCACATCAAAACCCTGTCATCAATCTCCAGATGTGAACTATATTGAAAACCTCTGGAATGTAAACAAGAGGATGATGGATAGTCACAAGCCATCAAACAAAGAAGAACTGCTTAGATATTTGTGCCAGAAGCAGTGTGAAAGACTGGTGGAAAGCATGCCAAGACGCATGAAAGCTGTGATTAAAAATCATGATTATTCCACAAAATCTTGATTTCTGAACTTTTTCTGAGGTAAAACATTAGTATTGTTGTTTCTAAATGATTATGAACTTGTTTTCTTTGCATTATTTGAGGTCTCTTAATTTTTTCCAGAGCTGTAGAGCTGGCACCTGCATTTGATCGTGGCGGTGCTGGGCGTGAGCCTGAGCTATCATGACGCCGTATATATACTGCAGCTTAAGGAAATGCAGCTCCCACGGCATACAGCACATGTCGGAAAGGAGTTAAAGGGAACCAATCACATGAAAAAAACACTATTAACCTGAAGATATTGGGTTAATCTGCAGTTTAATAGTGTTCTGAATGTGTCCGGCGATCGCACTTAGAGCTCCGCTGTCGGGAGGAAATTAATTTTATGCTCCCCCGCAGCTTTTGGGTTTCAGTCATGGGTGTAATGCTGGCATGAGTTCAGTCATTGCTCTGTGTATAAAGAACTGCAGATGTAACTGCACCCTAGCACTGACAGCCGGCCTCATTGCTGAGTGAACTGTCAGTGTTGGGGGCACAATTACAGCAACAGTTCTCTATACACAGAGTTGTGACTGAACCCTTGCCGGCGCTGCCCGTGATTGAAAATCGAATGGCTCTAGGAGGAACAAAGTTAATTTTCTCTCAGCAGCGGGTCTCTAAGTGTGAGCAGTGGGGATCTCAGTGTAGGCATTGGGCAGGGTCAGAATGCTATTAGCCTGCAGATTAACATCATATATGCAGATTAAAAGTGTTTTTTTTTACATGAAAAGTTCCCTTTTAATGTTAGTCAAATTGCTACGCTTGATGTATCATTCAATTGCAATGTGCATAAAGATAGATATATTTGTTTGCATCTACATTGTTTGCCACATGTTTTTTTTTTGCCTTCCTCTGGATCAACATGTTATCGCATGTTAGGTTAGGCTATGGGTTGAACAAGATGAACTTAAAGACTTCCTTCAACCTTAATAACTATGTTACTATGTTACATTGAAGTACAGTTCCAATACTCTCAATTGTACAGCTGGCGTTGAGCAAAAGGACTGCCATCCATTATCTAACCATCAGATATTGTATCCTATTTTGGAATGTCCAATGACTAAAGCAACAAAATAGAAATACAGCCTACACGACATGTTCACCCTTACGGTCTTCATCGGGGTAAAACATAAAACCTTAATGATCTAAAAGAAAATGTTATCCGCTCCATACACAAAACTTCATATTGCAAAGGCATCACAAACAATTTGAAGGAGTCCAAAGTATAAGACCAACATCACTTTCTTGAAGATTTTGTTTGAGTGATATATACTCTACTGCGCAGGTGTCATGGCCATCTTTTATACTGTAAGTCCTGAGTATTGAACGGAAGTCAATTTCTTGGAGATCATTATGATTTTATGTTTTCCTCTACCTAATGATATAATTAAATGGCCACCTGCTCTATATTGGCTACATACAATTGACCATGCTATTAGGTTAGTAAAAGTGAAATATGTTGGGAATGCTCTCTCTCTATTTTAACAGTGCCATGTTCCTCTGGTCATTAAACATTACAAAATAGGATACAATTTCTGGTGGCTAGGAAATGGACGGCAGTCCTTGTGCTCTTCACTAGTTGAGGCTAAGGGAACTGCACACCTACTGTTTATAGCAATAAAATAAATATACATAACATGTAGCAAATTGACCGCTTTGGATATATATAAGCATACAGTAGGTAGGATCACTGAGGAACAGAGTGTTATTTTAATGTGCACATTAACCCCATAGTGACAGAGCCAATTTTGTACTTAATGACGGATCTAATTTTTCAATTCTGACCACTGTCACTTTATGAGGTTATAACTCTGGAACGCTTTAACGGATCCCACTGATTCTGAGATTGTTTTTTGTGACATATTGTTCTTCATGTTAGTCATAAAATTTATTCGATATGACTTGCATTTATTTATGAAAAAAGGAAATATGGCGAAAGCTTTTAAAATTTAACAATTTTCAATCTTTTAATTTTTATTCTCATAAATCAAAGAGATATGTCAAGCAAATTACTTAAAAAATAGCATTTCCCACCTATCTACTTTCATCATCATACATCAGTTACATTTTGGAAACAAAAAATTTTTTGTTAGGAAGTTATAAGGCTTAAAAGATGACCAGCGATTTCTCCTTTTTACAACAAAATTTACAAACCCATTTTTTTAGGGACCACATGACATTTTAAGTCACTTTGATGGGTGTGCATGACAGAAAATACCCAAAAGTGATACCATGTTAAAAACTGCACCCCTCAATGTGCTCACATTCAAGAAGTTTATTAACCCTTTACGTGCTTCACAGGAACTGAAGCAATGTGTAAGGAAAAAATGAACATTTAACTTTTTTCACAAACATTTTACTTCAGAACCATTTTTTTATTTTTACAAGCGAAAAAAGAGAAAATAAGCCACAAATGTTGTTGTGCAATTTCTCCTGAATACACCGATACCCCACATGTGGGGGTAAACCACTGTTTGGGTGCACGGCAGAGCTCAGAAGGGTAGGAACGCCATTTGATTTTTCAACGCAAAATTGGCTGGAATTGAGATCTGATAACATGTCGCGTTTGGAGAGCCCCTAATTTGCCTGAACAGTGAAAAAAACCCACAAGTGACAGCATTTTTTTTGGAAACTAGACCTCCAAAGGAACTTATCTAGATGTGTGGTGAGCACTTTGAACCCCCAAGTTCTTCACAGAAGTTTATAACGTAGAGCCATGAAAATAAAAAATCATATTTTTCCACATAAATTATCTTTTCGCCCCAAAATGTTTAATTTTTCCAAGGGTAACAGGAGAAAGTTTACCCACAAAGATGTTGTGCAATTTGTCCTGAGTATGCTGATACCTGGTTGTCAAAAATGGGGGGACTGCACATCATTTTTAAAAAAAATTAATTACTTAAATGATTTTAGTAAAGCAGCACAGGGAGCCCTCTTTATTTGACAACCAGCCTTGCTAACGCTGATAGCTGAGGGTCGCAGCCCCCAGCTGTCAGTTTTGCCTGGCTGGTTATCAAAAATACAGGTGAACCCATGCCACTTTTTTTTCAAATATTTATTTAGAGCACAGGCGCCGGCTGATGAATACTCCCCTCAGCCACCATCTGCTCTCCCTGTTATTACCGGTAGCAGAGGTAAACTTTTTACCTCTGATCAATCGCAGTGGCAGGCTCACACTGTAATTTGCCAGTGTGGGAACTTTGACTGTCTGCCCGGCGGTAATGGCTTTACTGCCGATAAGAAGCAGTGTTTGCTGCGCTGTCATGAATATGAATGTCTCCAGAAAAGTCTTGCTGAGGGTTGTGAGATCAGGCTATGCAGCCGATGTATCCACATCACAGAACTTCAGACCCAATTTTGGGTGACATTAGCATGACTTCTGAAACATTTTGGAATGGGATTATATTTAGAAAAATCACCAACTGGGGCAGACCACTGTTTTAAGAAAAATAAAAAGGGCAGCACCAGATTGGTGATAGCAGAAAAACTATAACATTCTCTTCTGTGGTCAATGATATCACATAACTAGGGTTGAGCAAAACGGATCGGACAAATTCAAAAATCGCCGACTTTTGGCAAAGTCGGGCTTCATGAAACCCGACCCGATCCTAGTGTGGGATCGGCCATGAGGTCGGTGATCTTCACGCCAAAGTCGCATTTCGTATGACGCGTTCAGCGCCATTTTTCAGCCAATGAAGGAGGACGCAGAATGTGGGCAGCGTGATGACAAAGGTCTCGGTCCCCACCATCTTAGAGAAGGGCATGACAGTGATTGGCTTGCTTTCTGCGGCGTCACAGGGGGTATAAAGGGGCGTGCACTCCGACCGCCATCTTACTTCTGCCGATCTTAGCATAGGGAGTGGTTGCTGCAGCTTCATCAGAAGAAGGGATATAGTTAGGGAGGGAAGATTAACCCCCAAACCGCTTGTGCTGTAGCGATTTCCACTGTCCGACACCACCTTTCTTTTGCAGGGACAGTGGAGGGTATATTTTTGTGCATCAGCTCTGTAGCTTATTAGGCTGCCTTATAAGGCTCCCTGATAGCTGCATTGCTGTTTGCATGCTGCTGTGCAAGCCAACTGCTTTTTTAAAAGCAAAAATCCTGTTGCTCTTTTCTGCACAGTTATCTTGTTTATTTGTCCACACTTTTGTGTGCAGCAGTGCTTTGTGTTGCTGCCATCAGGGGCATAACTACCGCGGACGCAGCGGTCGCCGCTGCGACTGGGCCCGGCGGGTCAGGGGCCTGGCAGGTCAGAGCAGTGGCGTATCCGGCGGGGGCAGCTGGGGCATGTGCCCCGGGTGCAGCCGACAGGGGGCACCAGTGGGCTGCCTGATGATGTGGCAGTCTAAGGAGGGGGTTGGCAGTGCAGGGAGCGGGGGCTGTCTAATTATACTCACCTACTCCTGGCGCGGTCCCTACAGGTCCCTGGCTGCCCGGCGCCCCGGCTTCTTCCTGTACTGAGCGGTCACATGGTACCGCTCATTACAGTAATGAATATTACTAGGGGTGGAGCTGCATATTCATTACTGTAATCAGCGGTAACGGTGACCGCTCAGTACAGGAAGAAGCAGCAGCACCGGGGAAGCAGGGACTGCCCTGCGCCAGGAACAGGTGAGTATAACGGGGAGGGGAGCGCTGCACTGCGCGATATTCACCTGCTCCTCATTCCAGCCGC
This sequence comes from Ranitomeya variabilis, assembly GCF_051348905.1. Classification (NCBI taxonomy): domain Eukaryota; kingdom Metazoa; phylum Chordata; class Amphibia; order Anura; family Dendrobatidae; genus Ranitomeya; species Ranitomeya variabilis. The sequence goes on along the minus strand of NC_135232.1, from coordinate 1,008,976,219 downwards.
CACTCCGTCTTCTGCAGTGACGCTGAGGTCAGAGGGCGCGATGACGTAGTTAGTGCGCACCCTCTACCTGACCATCAGTGCAGAGGAAGCGGAAAATGGAGCGGCGAATGGAACGAGGAGCGGTGAATATTGAAAGTGCCGGGGGCCTGAGCGACGGAGAGGTGAGTATGTGATTTTTTTTATCGCAGCAACAGCATATGGGGCAAGTGTCTGTATGGGGCCATTATGTGCAGCATTATATGGGGGCCATAATGTTTGTGCAGCACTATATGGGGGCCATAATGTTTGTGCAGCACTATATGGGGGCCATAACATTTGTGCAGCACTATATGGGGGCCATAATGTTTGTGCAGCACTATATGGGGGCCATAATGTTTGTGCAGCACTATATGGGGGCCATAATGTTTGTGCAGCACTATATGGGGGCCATAACGTTTGTGCAGCACTATATGGGGGCCATAACATTTTTGCAGCACTATATGGGGGCCATAACATTTTTGCAGCACTATAATGGGGCAAGTGTCTGTATGGAGCATCTTATGGGGCCATAATCAACGTTTCTGCAGCATTATATTGGGCAAATGTGTCTATGGAGCATCTTATGGGGCCATTGTTAACCTATATGCAGCATTATATGGGGCATATTTTAATATGGAGCATCTTATGGGCCCATCATGAACTGTATGGAGCATTATATGGGGCTCCTGATTCAATATGGATATTCAAAAACACTTAACCAACTGATGTCTCAATTAATTTTACTTTTATTGGTGTCTTTTTTAACATTATGGAGATTCAGGAATGTACCTTGGCTTGGTCATACAGTTTCAATAGAGTTAAAGTTCAAATGGGGGAGGTTTTGGGGGGGGCGCCAAACTGATCCTTTGCCCCGGGTGCAGGAAAGGCTAGATACACCTCTGAGTCAGAGGCATCCAACACCATGTTGCAGTGCAGGAGATTCCTCCTGCACGGCAACAGTCCGAGGTGTATCTAGGGGGAGGGGGCAGCCGGGGTATGTGAGAGATAGGAAGCAGCTCCAGTCAGCACGGTGAGACAGCTTCTCCTGCTCTGCAGCCCCGGGACAGAAGGTGAGAGCAGGGGGAGGTGCGGGACAGAGCTGCTGTAAACAGGAGAAGCTGAGGAGCTGCAGGTTTATATCAGCCTCCCGTGTGCCAGAGCGGAGAGTGTGAGATGTGTATATGAGCTGGTATCTGGTGTGTGTGTGTGTGTCTGATATCTGCAGTGTGTGTGTGTGATATCTGTAGTATGTGTGTGTGCGATATCTGTAGTATGTGTGTGTGTGTGTGTGTGATATCTGTAGTATGTATGTGTGTGATATCTGTAGTGTGTGTGTGGGATATCTGTAGTGTGTGTGTGTGTGTGATATCTGTAATATGTGTGTGTGCTATCTGTAGTGTGTGTGTGATATCTGTAGTATGTGTGTGTGTGTGTGATATCTGTAGTGTGTGTTTGTGATATCTGTAGTGTGTGTGTGTGATATCTGTAGTATGTGTGTGTGATATCTGTAGTGTGTGTGTGTGTGTGATATCTGTAGTGTGTGTGTGTGTGTGATATCTGTAGTGTGTGTGTGTGATATCTGTAGTGTGTGTGTGAGGCAGGGGCGTAACTACCACGGTCGCAGCGGTCGCCGCTGCAAGCGGCTCTGGCAGGTCAGGGGTCCGTGTGTCCCCTTGATCCTGTCTCCCTTGTCCCCTTATGCTTCTGTCCCTTGTCCCCGTGTGCCAGTCTCCCTTGCCCATTAGTCCCTGTGTGTCCCCATGTGCCTGTCTCCTTTGTCCCCTTGTGCTTGTGTCAGTCTCCTTTGTCCCCTTGTGCTTGTGTCAGTCTCCCTTGCCCACTAGTCCCTGTGTGTCAGTCTCCCTTTCCCACTTGTCCCTGTGTGTCCCCTTGTGCTTGTATCCCTTGTTCCCGTGTGTCCCCTTGTGTCAGTCTCTCTTGCCCACTAGTCCCTGTGTGTCCCCTTGTTCCTTTCTCCCTTGTCCCCTTGTGCTTGTCCCCGTGTGTCCCCTTGTGTCAGTCTCCATTGCCCACTAGTCCCCTTGTATCAGTCTCCCTTGCCCACAAGTCCCTGTGTGTCCACTTGTGTCCCCTTGTGTCAGTCTCCCTTGCCCACTAGTCCCTGTGTCCCCTTGTGCCAGTCTCCCTTTCCCACTTGTCCCTGTGTGCCCCTTGTGTCAAGCTCCCTTGTCCCCTTGTGTCAGTCTCCCTTGCCCACTAGTCCCCTTGTAACCTTCTCCCCTGCCTCCTAGCCCCCATGTGTCCCCTTGTGCCTGTCTTCCTTGCTCCCTAGCCCCCCTATGTTACCCTTGTGCCTGTCTCCCCTAGCCACCTTGTGCCCTCTCCCCTGCCCCCTCGTCACCATTTGCTCGTGTCTTTCTCACTGCCCCTGTATGGAGGGGCTGCATTATACTATGAGGGGGGCTGCATTATATTCTATGGGGGTTACATTGAATTGTATGGCAGGACTGCAGTATACTCTGTGGGGTGGCTGCATTATACTCTGGGGTGGCTGCATTATACTATGTGTGGGCTGCATTATGCTGAATCGAGGACTATGGGGAATATATTATACTATATGAAGAACTATGGGGTGCATTATACTGTGGGAAGTGAATTGTGCGACATGGATGACGATGGTGGTGCATTATACTATATGGAGCACTATGAGGAGTGTATTATACTATATGGAGGACTGAGCAGTGTATTTTAATATATGGAGGACTATGTGGAGTGTATAATACTAAATGGAGGACTGAGGAGTGTATTATACTGTATGGAGGACTATGAGGGGTGCATTATACTATAGGGAGCACTAAGAGCAGTGTATTATACTATATGGAGGACTGAGGAGTGTAATATACTATATGGAGGACTGAGCAGTGTATTATACTATATGGAGGACTGAGCAGTGCATTATACTATATGGAGCACTATGAGGAGTGTATTATTCTATATGGAACACTATGAGGAGTGTATTTTAATATATGGAGGACTATGAGGAGTGTATTATACTATATGGAGGACTGAGGAGTGTACAATACTATATGGAAGACTATGGGTAGTGTATTATACTATAAGGAGGACTATGGGGAGTGTGTTATACTATAAGGAAGACTATGGGGAGTGTATTATACTATAAGGAGGACTATGGGGGTGCTTTATACTTCTTATATGGATCCCCATTCCCCATGACTTCTATGTTAGCCCCTGATGAGTATAATGGTTTATTTTCTTTTATACATTACATAACAATGGTAGTACAGGGAACAAATATATCCCTTGTTGGGGTACCGGATAGTTATTCAACTGAGGTCACACTATACAACTTTGCAATAAAGCTATAGTGTTCAAAATGAATAGGGAAAATATGAATTTGGGAGGAAAATATTTTGGCGTGGGGGGGCCCCATTTGAAAGTTCGCACCGGGGCCCATAACTTTGTAGTTACGCCACTGGCTGCCATACTTGTCCTGAGATCATTGTAGGGAGATTGAAATTGTACTACAGTCCTTGTATTTTTTCATATATCTTCCAGCCACTTTCTGCCACTTACATTGTGCAGTGTTATACACTGGGCCTGAGTTTTGGTGCAGTCTCCCCCCCAAAAAAGGGAGATTCAAATAGTCAAAAAGTGGCTATACATCAGTTCTGTTAGTTTGTCACATATCTGCTAGCCACGTTCTGCCACTTACATTGTGTTGTGTTATACACTGGGCCTGAGTTTTGGTGCAGTCTCCCCCCCAAAAAAGGGAGATTCAAATTGTCAAAAAGTGGATATAAGTCAGTTCTGTTAGTTTGTCGTATATCAGCCAGCCACGTTCTGCCACTTACATTGTGTTGTGTTATACACTGGGCCTGAGTTTTGGTGCAGTCTCCCCCCCCAAAAAGGAGATTCAAATTGTCAAAAAGTGGATATAAGTCAGTTCTGTTAGTTTTTCGTATATCAGCCAGCCACGTTCTGCCACTTACATTGTGTTGTGTTATACACAGGGCCTGAGTTTTGGTGCAGTCTCCCCCCCAAAAAAGGGAGATTCAAATTGTCACAAAGTGGATATACGTCAGTTCTGTTAGTTTGTCGTATATCAGCCAGCCACGTTCTGCCACTTACATTGCGTTGTGTTATACACTGGGCCTGAGTTTTGGTGCAGTCTCCCCCCAAAAAAAGGAGATTCAAATTGTCACAAAGTGGATATACGTCAGTTCTGTTAGTTTGTCGTATATCGGCCAGCCACGTTCTGCCACTTACATTGTGTTGTGTTATACACTGGGCCTGAGTTTTGGTGCAGTCTCCCCCCCAAAAAAGGGAGATTCAAATTGTCAACAAGTTTATATACACCTTCTACCTTGTTTTACAGTACCATATAACGGTTGTTATTTTGGTTAGATTTTCCCAAAAATGAGGAAGTCTGGTGGAAAAGGCCGTGGGCGGTCGTTGCCAGCTGGTACTGATTGTGGTGGTGGAGCATCTGGTGGTAGTGGGAAAAGCAAAATAGCACCTAAGGCTGGAGGTGTTGAGCCAGCGTCATCGCCTGGCTACACAAGGCCTCGAAGGTTCCCTTATCTTGGAGTAGGAAAACCACTTTAAAAGCTGGAGCAGCAGGAAAAAGTTTTGGCTTTCCTTGCTCACAGCCTCTAGCTCTTTCACCTCCTCTTCAGAAAGTTCAAAATATAAAAGCAGCAATTCAACAAGACATTTCCTTGTGTCCTTCACCCAAACCAAAAGTGAAGGATGCGTCAGGTGACACTACAGGTTACTCCATGGAGCTCTTTACACATACCATGCCTGGGTTGGAAAGGGAAATTGTTAACTGCCCATTACAAGATGAATCGGACATGGAGTGCACTGATGCACAGCCACAGCTAGATTATTATTCTGTTCCATTGACTCAGATCACTACATTGCCCTCGCAGTGTACTCAGCCAGAATCTGACCCTGATGAGACTATGGTGCCCCGTCCCGAACGCTATAGCACCTTACACGGTGACACAGAGGAAGGTGCACATGACATTGAAGAGGAGGTGATAGATGACCCAGTTGTTGACCCAGGTTGGCAGCCATTGGGAGAAGAGGGTGCCGCTGCCAGTAGCTCAGAAGCGGAGGAGGATGATCCGTGGCAGCCATCTACATCGCAACAGCTGTCATCTGGCAGGCCCATATCTGGCCAAAAACGTGTGTCAAAAACAAAAACAGTTTTAGGACAGTGTGGCCATCCGGTGAAAATAGCACAGCGTGCAATGCCTGAAAAGGTATTCGATAGTAGGAAGAGTGCAGTGTGGCAATTTTTTAACCAAGATCCAAATGATCAATCAAAAGTTATCTGTAAGAAATGCTCAAAGACCTTTAGCAGAGGGAAGAATCTTCAAAATTTAAATACAACGTGCATGCGTAGACATTTAAACTGCATGCACTTGCAAGCCTGGACTAACTACCAAACGTCACGTACCATTGGTGCACCTGCTCAGAATGAAGGTAGTCAGCAACGCTACATTGCTTCCCTCACTGTAAGCCCACAGGTTAGGACACCACCAGCAGCAAATGTGGAGGTATCGTCGCAAGGCCAAAGCAGTCAGGGAATCACAAGGTTATTGGTAGGAAACACTGTATGTAGGCCAACATCAAGAATACCATCATCAATCCTCTCTCAATCCGCCATGTCCACCACCACCACCGCTAGTTCTACCATATGAAGCTCTCCAGTCCAGCTCACCCTACAAGAGACTCTCGTTAGGAAAAGAAAGTACTCATCCTCTCATCCGCGTACACAGGGTTTGAATGCCCACATTGCTATGCTAATCTCGTTAGAGATGATGCCCTACCGGTTGCTTGAAAGGGAAGCTTTCAAAGACCTGATGGCTTACGCAGTACCATGCTATAACCTACCCAGTCGGCACTTCTTTGCAAGAAAAGCCATCCAGCCCTCCACCAGCATCTCAAAGACCACATTGTCTATGCACTGAGGCAATCAGTCAGTGGAAAGGTGCACCTCACAACAGATGCATGGACCAGTAGGCATGGCCAGGGACGTTACGTGTCCATCACGGCGCACTGGGTTAATGTGGTGGATTCAGGGTCCACAGGGGATAGCCATAGTGGGACAGGTCTGCCTAGCCCACGGTCTAGGAATAAGTTGGCTGTGGGCGTTCACCAACCCCTCCTCCAGAAGCGAAAGCTTGTCCACAGAGCGCAGAGGTGTCCCATTATCGAACAGCTAGTGGTAAACATCAGCAGGCTGTGTTACAAATGAAGTGTTTGGGCGACAACAGACACACCGCGGAAGTACTGGCCTAGTTCTTGCAGCAAGAAACTCAGTCATGGCTGGGCAGTGTACATCTTGAGGCAGGCAAGGTAGTCAGTGATAACAGAAGGAATTTTATGGCTGCCATAGCCCTTTCAGAACTGAAACAAATACCTTGCCTGGCTCACACCTTGAACCTGGTGGTGCAGTGCTTCCTGAAAAATTATCCGGGGTTACCAGCCAAGCTCCTGAAGGTGCAAAGACATTGCTCTGGTGTTGTCTGGTGTGCAGTGGTCTAAGCTACAAGACCTCTGTCAAGTCCTTCAGTGTTTTGAGGAATGCACACAGCTGGTAAGTGCAGACGACGCCATCCTAAGCATGAGCATCCCACTAATGCATCTGCTGATGCAAAGTTTGACACACATTAAGGAGCAGGCGTCTGCAGCCGAGGAGGAGGGAAGCCTTGATGACAATCAGCCATTGTCTGCTCAGGGAACTCTCTTGGACGAGGTGGCGGATGAAGAGGAGGATGAGGAGGATGATGGGGATGAATATTTATGGGAGGAGGATGCTACTCAGGGGGCAATAGAAACTGGTGGCGTTGCAAGGTCAGGTACAAGGTTTTTGTGGGACACAAGTGATGTTGATTTGCAAGAAAGTGCTCCTCAACCCAGCACAAGCAGTGAATTGACACCTTGAACTTTGGCCCACATGGCTGATTATGCCTTGCATATCCTAAAAAGGGACCCCCGCATTATCAAAATGATGACCGATGACGATTACTGGTTGGCCTGCCTCCTGGATCCATGATATAAAGGAAAATTACAAAATATCATGCCACATGAGAACCTTGATCAAATATTGGCTACCAAACAAGCAACTCTTGTAGACCGTTTGGTTCAGGCATTCCCAGCACACAGCGGCGGTGATGGTTCTCACACGAGCCGTAGAGGGAAACATGGCAGAGGTGTTAGAGGTGCACAAATCCGAAGTGTCGTTGGACAGAGGGGTTTTATGACCAGGTTGTGGAGTGATTTCACAAAGACCGCTGATACGACAGGTACTGCTGCATCGATTCAAAGTGACAGTAGACAGCATTTGACCAGTATGGTTACGAATTACTTTTCCTCCCTTATCGATGTTCTCCCTCACAGGTCATTCCCCTTTGATTACTGGGCATCTAAAATAGACACCTGGCCTGAATTGGCAGAATATGCATTACAGGAGCTCGCTTGCCCTGCTGCTAGTTTGCTATCAGAGTCTTCGGTGCTGCTGGTTCAATACTGACCAAAAAAAGGACACGTCTGGCTACCCAAAATGTTGATGATCTAACCTTCATTAAAATGAGCCAATCATGGATTTCAAACTATTTTGCCCCACCTTCCCCTGCTGACACGTAGCTTGCCTGAAAAATGTCTTGCTTTTGGCCGCATCTTACTGACTTCTCCAATTCCTCCATTTGCAGCTGATGAATGTCCACCATAGGCCATTTTTATACCTCCTTAAATGGGCTAACTCCCCCCACAGGGCCGTGGTCACCACCTGGCGCAAGCACCCATGCGAGTGCCGTTTGCCTGGACAGGTGGGTGGGCTCACTCTTGGGCGACGGCACTGGCACAGGGTCCCTCATAGTACAATGAAGTGTCACTGACGGTGGTGGTGCACAACCAACGTCAGACACACCGTCGTAATATGAGGGGCCCTGTGCCAGTACCGCCGCCCACGAGAGAGTGTTCCCCCCCAGCTCGAACAGTGCTCTACCACTTGCAATACTTACCTCTCCCTGCTCCACCACTGTGTAGTCTGTGCTGTTAAATCCTTCAATGGCACTGCCAATACAAATTTGTTGAAATGACAGATGATAGTTAAAATATACAGGGGCCCTTGCCTCCATTTAGACCAGTTGATACTTTGCGCCTAATACCACTGTCTTCTACTCAGCAAAGGAGCCCACCCCTGTACCTAGCTGTGCCACCTGTTTATTTATGAACAATTTTTTGGCAGATATTTAGCCCACTTTATTATTTGGGCCTACTAACTGTGTCTGCCGCTCAAAACAGTTGTCCTCCACTGAACAAAGCAATGCCACCTGTTTAGTCCTGTTACCAATTTTGAACTGCATTTAGCCTACTTTATTATTTGGGCCTACTAACTGTGTCTGCCACTCATTACAGTTGTCCTCCACTGAACAAAGCAATGCCGCCTGTTTAGTCCTGTTACCAATTTTGAACTGCATTTAGCCTACTTTATTATTTGGGCCTACTAACTGTGTCTGCCCCTCATTACAGTTGACCTCCACTGAAAAAGCAATGCCGCCTGTTTAGTCCTGTTACCAATTTTGAACTGCATTTAGCCTACTTTATTATTTGGGCCTACTAACTGTGTCTGCCCCTCATTACAGTTGTCCTCCACTGAACAAAGCAATGCCGCCTGTTTAGTCCTGTTACCAATTTTGAACTGCATTTAGCCTACTTTATTATTTGGGCCTACTAACTGTGTCTGCCACTCATTACAGTTGTCCTCCACTGAACAAAGCAATGCCGCCTGTTTAGTCCTGTTACCAATTTTGAACTGCATTTAGCCTACTTTATTATTTGGGCCTACTAAATGTGTCTGCCCCTCATTACAGTTGACCTCCACTGAACAAAGCAATGCCGCCTGTTTAGTCCTGTTACCAATTTTGAACTGCATTTAGCCCACTTTATTATTTGGGCCTACTAACTGTGTCTGCCCCTCATTACAGTTGTCCTCCACTGAACAAAGCAATGCCGCCTGTTTAGTCCTGTTACCAATTTTGAACTGCATTTAGCCTACTTTATTATTTGGGCCTACTAAATGTGTCTGCCCCTCATTACAGTTGACCTCCACTGAACAAAGCAATGCCGCCTGTTTAGTCCTGTTACCAAATTTGAACTGCATTTAGCCTACTTTATTATTTGGGCCTACTAACTGTGTCTGCCCCTCATTACAGTTGTCCTCCACTGAACAAAGCAATGCCGCCTGTTTAGTCCTGTTACCAATTTTGAACTGCATTTAGCCTACTTTATTATTTGGGCCGACTAACTGTGTCTGCCACTCATTACAGTTGTCCTCCACTGAACAAAGCAATGCCACCTGTTTAGTACTGTTACCACATTTGAACTGCATTTAGCCTACTTTATTATTTGGGCCTACTAACTGTGTCTGCCACTCATTACAGTGTCCTCCACTGAACAAAGCAATGCCACCTATTTAGTACTGTTACCACATTTGAACTGCATTTAGCCTACTTTATTATTTGGGCCTACTAACTGTGTCTGCCACTCATTACAGTTTTCCTCCACTGAAAAAAGCAATGCTGCCTGTTTAGTCCTGTTACCAATTTTGAACTGCATTTAGCCTACTTTATTATTTGGGCCTACTAACTGTGTCTGCCACTCATTACAGTTGTCCTCCACTGAACAAAGCAATGCCACCTGTTTAGTACTGTTACCAATTTTGAACTGCATTTAGGCTACTTTATTATTTGGGCCTACTAACTGTGTCTGCCACTCATTACAGTTGTCCTCCACTGAACAAAGCAATGCCGCCTGTTTAGTCCTGTTACCAATTTTGAACTGCATTTAGCCTACTTTATTATTTGGGCCTATATCTGTGTTTCCTCCTCATCCTGCCCATTGCCCAGCCACTGCTAGATGAGTCTGCTGGTACATTGACCCAAACCACTACATTCCCCTTGTACTCTACACAGCAATAATCTGACCCTGCTGAAAGTCAGGTTCCCCTTCCCGCATACTATACCCCCTTACACGGGGACAAAGAGGAAGATGCAGATGAAAGTGCAGGTTCCTTCATCAGGTGGGGGGGCATATTCGTTTGTGATGTCACTGGCACAGGGCCCCTCATAGTATGCAAAAGTGTCTCTGCCGGTGGGAGGCGCCACCCGCCGTCAAACACACCGCCATACTATGAGGGGCCCTGTGCCAGTGCCAATGCCAACGAGTGGGCCCCCCTGCTTGCTCAGGATCACAGCACTTGCAAAGTTGAAATACGTACCTCTCCCTGCTCCACCGCCGTGACGTATTCCGCATTTCCTGGGCCCACAAAAATCTTGAGCCAGCCCTACCCCCCACAACCATTTAGCCAAATGACCCCCAGTTTTCAATGCCTAACTATTATTATAAAGTAAATTAAGACTGACAAGCTTCAGTAATAAGAATTGATGTTTTTGCCATTAAAATGGGCACTGTAGGTGTTTTCCTGTCCTCCACTCACTGCCGACTTTGATTCCCCATTGACTTGCATTGGGTTTCGTGTTTCAGTCGGCCCACGACTTTTCGCAATAATCGGCCGATTTCACCTGACCCGACTTTTGACAAAGTCAGGTTTTGCAAAACCCTACTCCATCCGAAAAAAGTAAAAGTGGCTCAACTCTACACATAACTAGTTGTACCTGAAATCTGTAACCTGAACTGTGACTATTTTGACCAGTGCTTTTTATCCCCAGCTTATCACATGACTCTCACTAATACACTGTTTACTTTAATTTCAATCTATCACTACATAGATTCCATCTCCGCTAGACACTATAATAATAATAATAATAATAATAATAATAATAATAATTTTATTTATATAGCACCAACATATTCCGCAGCACTTTACAAATTATAGAGGGGACTTGTACAGACAATAGACATTACAGCATAACAGAAATCACAGTTCAAAATAGATACCAAGAGGAATGAGGGCCCTGCTCGCAAGTTTACAAACTATGAGGAAAAGGGGAGACACGAGAGGTGGATGGTAACAATTGCTTTAGTTATTTGGACCAGCCATAGTGTAAGGCTTGGGTGTTTATGTATGGCTGCATGAACCAGTTAACTACCTAAGTATGTAGCAGTACAGACACAGAGGGCTATTAACTGCATAAAGTGTATGAGAACATGATGCGAGGAACCTGATTATGGTTTAAGTTTTTTTTTTTAATGGGCCACACATGGATAGTTAGGTTAATGCGTTAAGGCGGTAGGCCAATCTGAACAAATGAGCTTTTAGGGCACGCTTAAAACTGTGGGGATTGGCAATTAATCATATTAACCTGGGTAATGCATTCCAAAGAATCGGCGCAGCACATGTAAAGTCTTGGAGATGGGAGTGGGCGGTTCTGATTAGTGAGGATGCTAACCAGAGGTCATTAGCGGAGCGGAGGGCACGGGTAGGGTGGTAGACTGAGATCAGAGAGGAGATGTAGGGTGGTGCTGAGCCATGGAGTGCTTTGTGGATGAGGGTAGTAGTTTTGTACTGGATTCTGGAGTGGATGGGTAGCCAGTGTAATGACTGGCACAAGGTAGAGGCATCGGTGTAATGGTTGGTGAGGAATATGATCCTGGCAGCAGCATTCAGGACAGATTGGAGCGGGGAGAGTTTGGTAAGAGGGAGGCCGATTAGTAGAGAGTTATAATAGTCCAGACGAGAATGAATAAGTGAAACAGTAAGAGTTTTTGCAGAGTCGAAAGTATGAAAAGGGCGAATTCTAGAAATGTTTTTGAGATGCAGATAAGAAGAGCGAGCCAGTGATCAGATGTGGGGGTGGGAATGAAAGCTCGGAATCTAGTATGACCCCAAGCGGGCAGTAATGGTGGAACAGCACACGGAGATGGCAATGTCAGGCAAAGGTAGGTTAGTAGAGGGAGAAAACACAAGGAGTTCAGTTTTTGACAGGTTCAGTTTCAGATAGAGGGAGGACATGATGTTAGGGACAGTGGTAAGACAGTCACTGGTGTTTTCTAAAAAGGTCGGCGTGATATCAGGAGAAGTGTATAATTGGGTGTTGTCAGCATAGAGATGGTACTGGAAACTAAATCTACTGATTGTTTGTGCAATAGGGGCAGTATACAAAGAGAAGAGGAGGGAGCCTAGGACTGATCCTTGAGGAACCCCTACAGTTAGGGGAAGGTGAGAACAGGAACCAGCCAAAAGATACAGTGAAGGATCGGTCAGAGAGATAGGAAGAGAACCAGGAGAGAATGGTGTCCTTGAGGCCGATTGAGCGGAGCATAGTGAGGAGGAGCTGATGATCCACAGTGTCGAATGCTGCAGAGAGATCCAAGAGAATTAGCATGTAGTAGTGACCATTAGATTTGGCTGTTAGTAAGTCATTAGAGACTTTAATAAGGGCAGTTTCAGTAGAGTGTAAACAGTGGAAACCAGATTGAAGAGGGTCGAGAAGAGAGTTATCTGAGAGATAGCGGATAAGACGAGAGTGGACCAGGCATTCGAGGAGTTTAGAGATGAAGGGAAGATTAGAGACAGGTCTATAATTAGCGTCACAGTTTTGATTGAGGGATGGTTTTTTAAGTAATGGATGTATGATGGCATGCTTAAATGAGGAGGGAAAAATACACTATCTAGGTTATCAAACAAACGAATAGTTTAGGGCACCGAAGTGCTCCTGATTCCTTGTAAGTTTTTTTACCCAAATCAGGTGTTGTGAGAAAGAAGTATCATATAAGAAAATTGTACCATCAATAAAGGTTTTTTCCTGGGAATTTACATGGATGTTAAACTCAAATACACAGTTGACCAAAGTTAAAATCTTGATCAAATTGGCAGTCCAACCTTGATATTTATAACATAAATCGTGAAAGAAAAAAGGAAAGGGGAAGTAGGTTGAGGTAGGGTTGCCTAGGGTAAAGAGAACCTCAATACTGTGGTGATGATAGATATCAGTAAACAATGTGTGAAATAGAAGGAAACTTAGAGAAGTAGAGAACGTCAAAAGTGCATAAACAGCTCTGAAACAATAATATTCACAGAATCAAGATGATAGGGAGAAACCAAACATGTAAGATCTCAATACATAAGGAAAGGATAATGGAGCGCCCGCTAGGACCGTGAGATACTCGGTTTTGGGTCGGCACAGTTTTTAAAGGGGTGATCACAGTGGCAGTGACCCGATCCATGGCCCTGGGCATCCCTTAAAGGTCCCACCAGGGTCTCCTCCGCTACCGGGGCAATGCTCATATCTGTACGGGTCTCCTCCTCCGGCTCTCCTGGAGTCGAGATCTCTGGCTTCAGGGGTTTCTTAGGTGCCACCATCCTCTTCAGCAGCGCCTCCTTCCACTCATTCACTGCTGCCAGCTGCGACCGTAGGAGTTGTTGAGTCAGCTCCTCCTTCTCAGCGTTGAGGAGCCCTGGATCCACCACTGTCATCTGGTCCGGGGTTTCATCTCACTGACCAGGGAAGACCGCTTTTCTTTTGGTATGCTCCAGCGGCCCTTCACTGCCACCCGCCATCACGTGCACCGGGTAGTGTCCAACCAAGCTTGCTGCACGCTTTCACACGTTCTTCTCTTCCTCCTTCTTCCCTGGGCGGTCCTTCTCCTTTCCTGCCACCCATTTCAGGTGGCGGATATTTCCTCCTGACAGACAAGTTCCTTTCACAGTTCCTTACAGTGGGCGGGTTCAGCTTTTGCGCACTTTCTTGGGCTCCACCCTTGACAGTACATGTTCTCTGTTCCTCACCCGCCATGTGGCGCAACAATAGTGGCAATCAAACAATTTAAAAAAGTCCATGGCACATAGTACCGGGTCAGTCTATCCTGTTCGTGATGCCAAAATGGAGCGCCCGCTAGGACCGTGGGATACTTGGTACTGGGTCAGCAAGGTTCTTAAAGGGGTGGTCTCAGTGGCAGTGACCCGGTCCAAGGCCCTGGGCGTCCAAATAAAGGGGATGAATGGATGTGGAAATAAAGTCTAATGTAGTAATGTTCATGACGCCACCTGTGGTACTTGGCCAGGGATGGCCAACACTGCTTAAAGGGGTCCGCTTGGGCTGATGGTAATGCAGCTTAGGTTGTTTCCCTCCCCACAGGTGGAACGGGCGGAGGCCCCAGGGCTACTAGGACAGTCTATGAGGGGTTGTAGATGTTGGGGTGCAGGAAATAATTGGAAGACACAGGATTTGCAGTCTCTTTACCTTTTACTGGTGAAATTGCAGTCCAGGGCACAGGTTGCAGGTGATATTTGAAATCTGGGTAGCCTGGAAGTGGTTCGGAATTTCCCTAGCCAGGTGGGGTTGGAAGCCTTCCTTTCTGTGCTGAATTCTGGGTTATTGATGCATTAGCTTTCCTCATGTCCCTCTCTCAATCTGTCCCTTAGGTGGAACACTACCCACATGGCAGGCAGCTCGAGCCTTTTTCACAGGTGTCCCTCTCTCGTGGTGACTCCGGGCTCTAATCTGCTGCTGTGCCTTTGGGTGTCAGTTGTGGCCAGGAGACCTGCAATCTCCCACCCTCCAGTTTTTGCTGTGGGGCATACAGTTCCCACACAACCTTGGACTCCGGTGTCAGGTTCCTTGTGCTCAATCCTGAGAGTAAGATCAATCGCAGCTTCACTCTAAGTTTCTCTCTCCTTTGCTTCCTCTCCCTTCACAGTCTTACATAGACTGACTGTAACTCCTCCTCCAGACCAGAGCTGATAGGGAAGCTACCCTGAAACCCAGGTTTAGAGCTCCCCCTTCTGGCGTGGAGTCAGGAAAGTGTTGTATGCTAGTGATACCTGCCAAGGGGATGCTTTCTCGCTTCGAGGCATGCCATCAACCTCCCCGGTAGGAAGGCAATACCACTGTGGCAACCGGATTCCTGAGGTGCCACAATAGCAATGTGCAAAAAAAGAAAATGGAGAATGCAAGAATGGAGAGCAATAAAATAAATGTGAGTTAATTTTTCTGTGAATGTTTAGAGAACTTTTTAGCATTGTTACTGGAAAATATAGAAGCCTGTAAACTGTGATTGTAAGGGAACTAAATTCTGGAGCATGTAAGATAAATAGAAGATGGCATTATTACTAATGTTATAATTATCTTTATTTAGGTAAGGATAGAACAGACGGATAGATGTGGATAAAGTAGTTTTGTATTTTGAAAGAATACTTGTCATTGTTCCACAATAGAAAAATAATGGAAAGTTAAAGGGGTTTGCTAATTAACATACTGCTGCTGGAGAGCCATTTCACTAAACCAGCCTATAATTGCCAATTCAAAACCAGCTAACACATATGAGATGCTTTTCAATTTGAGGAGACTGATAGGACACATATTCTGCCATTTCGGGAACAAAAGATCTGTAAAGTCTATGAGGAGATCTGCACTAACAAGTGCCACAAAATCAAGCTTGAACTGGCACTCAGGGGAACAAGTGAATCCTCCTGTGGCCCCCTGTACAGGATCAACACACTTACCCCTCAACATGAGCAGTGGAGTGAAGAAAGTATCTCAACAGTCATCCAACAGACTATCTAGATTATTATTATATAGAAGCAGAGGTAAATGTGTGAATGAGGGTAAAGTAATAGCTGGATGTAGCTGAACAGTGAGCCTCCAGAACCAAAGTTCTTGGTGGGCCCTTGACAATGTGTGAATGAATATATATATATATATATATATATATATATATATATATATATAAATATATATACTGTATATATATATATATACTATATATATATATATATATATATATATATATATATATATATATATATATATATACTGTATGGGTGGGTGGGGAAGCTGAGTGCCCAATTAGATCATTTGCTGTGAGGCCTTATGATTTATATGTATGCCCCTGTCCTAGTACATGAGGCTTTAGGATACTGCGAGTTATAATTTTACAACAACTCCAATGCTAAAGTTTTAGGAACACTGGCCGATAGGAACATATAGGTATTCAGAGCATGCCATGATTTGTACGTGTATAACAGCTGGCGAGCAACGGGTTGGGAAACACTATTCTATAAGAACATACACCTATATAAGTGAAATAATTTTTTTTGAGGTTTTCATGGTGTTCTTATTGTCAGTAGTGTAACAATTCTAGTGAGAATACAAAGAGTGGACCCGCTGGACCGTGACAATGACCCACCCACGGACAAAATGACCAGATGGACCACCCCCTAAACAGGGAGAGTTAGGGGCAGGCCCATGGGGGACAATCGCCTCAGCAGCTGGAGGACCAGGGTGAGAGAGAGAGAAAGTAACAGGGACACAGACTGGACGGAGGGAGTAGGCAGTCAGACGGAAGAATGGAGCATGAACAAGGTAGACAGAGTAAAGGAACTGGTAGGTATGGCACAGACACAGGACTGGATGGGCACGACGGAGGCACAGAATTGGCAGGTACGGCACAGACACAGGACTGGAGGTAGAAGCACGGCGCTGGCATGTTTGGCACAGGACTGGACGGGCACAGTAGAGGCACTGAAGTAGCAGGTATGGCACAGACACAGGACTGCAGGTCGAAGCACGGGATTGGCAAGTACGGCACAGACACAGGACTGGATCTGAGGAGGAACAAGGAAAGAACCAAAATCAGAACGCAGGGAATGCCGAGAAGGCGTACGGCCTAGATCACTTGAAATTACAAATGAGCATCAGGCACAGGGGAAAGGAAGGGGCAGGTTAATAAGGCCGAGCTGCGCAGTGCTCCCAGTGGAGGTCCTCCAAGACGATAGAGAGGACAGGGAAAGGAGCGCTACAACAGAATTCAGAAGTGTGCGCGCGCAGCACTGAACCCAGCATGCGTGCGCACCCGACGAGCGGCAGAAGCCATAAGTGAACACCAAGAGGAAGACGCTGCAACTGAGGAGTCGCGCAGGGTGACGCCGAGGACAGGTGAGTATGGCAGGGCGCGGAAGGCAGCAGCGGCGGCGACCTAACAAGTAGCTTATCTTTTCAAAGTTCAACATGTTCTGACTATGGCATTTTTCATAGCATTTGTCTATTGATTTCAATAAGCTTTTTATTATATCTCAAAAACATAAAAATCACTTCTGCACAAAGGCAATTTTTAAAATATAAAACTACTA
Organism: Ranitomeya variabilis; assembly: GCF_051348905.1. NCBI lineage: Eukaryota > Metazoa > Chordata > Amphibia > Anura > Dendrobatidae > Ranitomeya > Ranitomeya variabilis. The sequence goes on along the minus strand of NC_135232.1, from coordinate 1,008,959,115 downwards.
GTAGAAACCACAGTGAAAAAGCCAGTTGAAATAATAGCAACTATATAGAAAGAGAATGGTTAAGTAGTTTGATTCATGTGATGTTCTTCCTACTGCAAGAAAGGAATGAATTGGAAAAAAACATGTTTTTATTGTCCTATGTGTATTAGCCAAATCTTAGTTTTTAAATCAAATCTACCTTTAAAAAATATGTGCTTTACTGGAATATGCTAAATACTGTTTATTACTTTTACACAACAAAAACCAATCTTGCGAATACAAGTACAAAAGTATTGCTCCCAAATGGCGAGAGTGCCCATAGCACTCTACGGGGAGCAGGAGGGGCAGAACTCTCAGAATATAGGTGAACCTATCAATTGATCAAGAGCATATTGCCCCATAAAAAGACATGAACGTCATAAATAGTACAAAAGAAATAATTTTATTAATGACAACGTAGACAATTACAAAAATATCATTAAAAAACTGTAAGGATCAGGAATTGGTGAATGACAAAAAATGGACAGACACAGACTGCAAATCCCACCATAACAAAAGTAAAGGTGCAGACTATCTCTAGGCATAGACATAAAAAGTTTCAGGCATAATAAGAAGAGCATATACTAATGTGCAACGGGGAGAGAAACAATGAGGTGCAAGAGTAAGTCATATAAGAACAATATGGTAAGTGTGTGCTCAAGATCATAGAGCCTCCCGCTGCCTCACCATACAACCCTCATATTGCACCATGCCCATAAAGTGCATACTGTCAAAATTGCCATGTGAACTGCTTACCCATGGAAGGTTTGGTGCTGTGTGTGTCCATGAAAAGAGCCCCGACGCGCGTTTCGCGTGGTGAGTTCACATGGCAATTTTGACAGTATGCACTTTATGGGCATGGTGCAATATGAGGGTTGTATGGTGAGGCAGCGGGAGGCTCTATGATCTTGAGCACACACTTACCATATTGTTCTTATATGACTTACTCTTGCACCTCATTGTTTCTCTCCCCGTTGCACATTAGTATATGCTCTTCTTATTATGCCTGAAACTTTTTATGTCTATGCCTAGAAATAGTCTGCACCTTTACTTTTGTTATGGTGGGATTTGCAGTCTGTGTCTGTCCATTTTTTGTCATTCACCAATTCCTGATCCTTACAGTTTTTTAATGATATTTTTGTAATTGTCTACGTTGTCATTAATAAAATTATTTCTTTTGTACTATTTATGACGTTCATGTCTTTTTATGGGGCAATATGCTCTTGATCAATTGATAGGTTCACATGTTTATTACTTTTGTAGCGATTTATGTTCTTCATGAATCTAATGCATATCACAAAGGCAAAAAAAAAGTAAAAGTAACTTATATATTGCAACACTATGAAAACTGGATGAAAGCAAATTTTGCAAAAATACAAAAATATGTGTACAGTATGTATATGGCGTGATCATTAAGAGGCTATTTTTGTCTGTTCTGTTTTTGTTCTGAAAATGGTTTTGGCCCAGATTCTGATCCCAGCCTGCATCCGTTTAAATGTCCCTATTCTGTTCACTTTTATTGACTTTTTCTGTCACATTTGCATTTCCATGGGGAAATCAGATCAGGGAGAATTGGAGTTATAAAGGTGGCTGCTATTAATACGATTAAACAGATTCTTCTGAAAGGATTTTGGATTTGGAATTAATTTATTTTAGTCTCTGGTTTTTTTCCTCTAAACCCATTTGTTTGTTTATTTTGATTTTTCTTCACTGTCGTAAGAAATGTTCATAGAACTGCTTGCGGTCAAAAGTAGCATGTGGCATAAGAAAATATAGCATTTTATTGTTTTCACTGACATCTTCATTAAATCAGCAAAGGAGAAAAATATATTACACAGGCAAGATATATAGCAGGGTGGGATTTATGAAAAAAAATCTGCAACCTCTTATAACCAGTCAATTGAAAATGTAATGAATGTATTAGACTAAGGAGGAACATGGGATTATAACTGACTGGTGGAAGGCTGCAGTGATAGTTGACTTTGTGAACTTTCTCCTATCTCCCCGCTGCATCTGTGGAGCTCAGCCACAGTGATCTTGGGGTTCTTCTTTACCTCTCTCACTAAGGCTATTCTCCCATGATTGCTCAGTTTGGCTGGATGGCCAGGTCTAGGAAGATTTCGGGTAGTCCCAAACTTCTTCCATTTAAGGATTATGGAAGTCACTGTGCTCTTAGGAACCTTGACTACTGCAGAAATTCTGTTGTAACCTTGACCAGATCTGTGCCTTGCCACAATTCTGTCCCTGAGCTCCTTGGCCAGTTCCTTTGTCCTCATGATTCTCATTTGGTCTGACATGCAGTGTGAAGCCTTAGAAAGACATGTGTGTGCCTTTCCAAATCAAGTACTATCAGTTTAATTAAACATAGCAGGACTCCAATGAAGGAATAGCACCATCTCAAGTAGGATCACAAGGAAATGAACAGCATGTGACTTAAATATGAATGTCTGAGCAAAGGGTCTGAATACTTACGACCATGTGACATTTCAGTTTTTCTTTTTTATTACATTTGCAAAACTTTCTACATTTCTGTTTTTTTCAGTCAAGATGGGGTGCTGAATGTACATTAATGTGAAAAAAATTAACTTTTTTGAATTTACCAAATGGCTGCAATAAAACAAAGAGTGGAAAAATTTAAATGGTTTGAATACTTTCTGTACCCACTGTATGTCTGTTACTTTAATAATGCTTAACCCTGTTCCATTTTGGTCTGCTACCTCCTTGCTGGGCAGATATGAAACACGCAGTGATGTTTTCATGATGAAATCAAGGAATCCCAGGATTGGTGGATCAGATGGAAGATGGTGGCAAATTTATCTATTTAACCCCCTTGACGGAGAGTGGTGGAGCATTCCTCACCTTGAAGCTTGAAGATGTCAGCCAATCTCCACCGAAGCTCTTGAGGTTCTTCTTGGTCCATATATACATTTATCGCTTGCTTTATTAGAGGGAGGTTACACACAGCTTTCTGGTTGGGTGATGTTGGCTAAATTTAAATGCTTGTTATTAAAGGGAATCTGTCAACTGAATTTGGCGGGCTATGTAAATGCCCTGTTTTCGGTCCGATGGGCGGTGTTTCTTCTTTTTTCCTCCACCCATCTTTCCCCGCTGTCCGCAATATTTTCCGGAATTGGAGTAGGTGTCCTCAGGTGTCATAGTTCGCGCGTGCGCAATGGAATCTTGTCTCGCGCACGTGCAGTATGCTTTTCCCATCTGCGGGCAAAGCCGAAAAGCATTACTGCGCCGGTACACTATGTCCTGGAACACAGAGAAATACTTCCAGAACATAGTGCGCCGGCACATGCGCAGTAATGCTTTTCGGCTTTGCCCGCAGATGGGCAAAGCATATTGCACGTGCGCGAGACAAGATTGCATTGCACACACGCGAACTATGGAGGACACCTACTCCAATTCCAGAAAACATTGCGGACAGCGGGGAAGGATGGGGTGGAGGAAAAAAGAAGAAACACAGCCCATCAGACCGAAAACAAGGCATTTACAATGCCCGCCAAATTCAGGTGACAGATTCCCTTTAAGGCTCAAGTCAATTACGGACTGATCCGCTGCTTACTGATAGGTCTATTCATTATTTACTAAGATTTATCTATTTGTTAATAATCCCTTAACAAAACATTGCGGCCTATTTTACCAATGTCATAGTTGTTATGTCTTTTTTTATTAGGTTTAGTAAAGGTAGACAATAGCCTTGCTAATCCCATGCAATGCAAAAAAGCTAGATTTCATTTACCAATAGACATGGTAGATTTGTGTCTATAGAAAGCTCTGGGGAAAAAATGTCTGTAGAAAGGAAAATTCACATCTTTAATTTGCTCTTGGTATACTGAAGAGCTAACATATTCCATGGTGCACAGCAAACAATGTCCCTAATTTGGCACACATTCTAAATTCTCTATGAGATTGTCTTTAGAGTGTGGGAGAAAGGATGTAGGAGTCAGTTGAAGAGTTTTACTTGCTTGAACCCAAATAACTTGGAGGTACAACAATCTTAGAGCTCATGCAGGCTACCATAAAAATTGGATGAGTTTTATCTGTCATTTTGATGGATAGCACTTGTCCCCTTGTTAATCTCTGCGGATGTGCACATGTCCAATTATTTTCTTGGACAGAGCTGGTCCGAGGAAAAAAAATTGCATCATGCCCAAGTTGCATTTGATCATCGGATGGCTCTCAGCTCATTCGAATTTGTGAAAAAAATCAGATCTCATTTGAATTACATCCGAGTGCTGTCTGATTTACAAGATGGAGACATTTTTTTTTTAATTCTCCTCATCCAAGTAAATCAGATCAGAGTTTGATCACAATCAGTGCAAACTCTGATTATAGTCTAATCAGAGTATGGTGAGCATAATCAGACTGATGACTTTCACCGAGAGAAAAACATTTGTGTGACACTAGGCTTGCATAAAATAACAAGTACACTCCAACAAAGGTAGCAGTTAGTTGACAACATTGACAAATAGTTTACTGTTGTGACATTTGCTGACACTTGCACCAATTTTCTGACATTTCCCTAAGGAGCATGAAGACCGGTGGGAGATCTTACCAGCACTGCCATTAGAGTATTGGGGATAAATACAGTAAATAGAATACTTTATTATGTGCAAGCAATTTTGTTTTTTGATAAAGAAATGTAGGTATGGACAACTGCTTTAAAGGGAACCTGTCACCCCCAAAATTGATGATGAGGTAAGCTCACCGTCATCAGGGGCTTATCTACAGCATTCTGTAATGCTGTAGATAAGCCCCCAATGTTACCTGAAAGAGGAGAAAAAGAGGTTATAATATACTCACCTGGGCAGTCCCGCTGTGGTCCGTGGTCAAATGGGCGTCTCAGGTCCACTCCGGTGCCTCCCATCTTCATTCCATGACGTCCTCTTCTGGTCCCCACGCCGCGGCTTCGGCACAGGCGTACTTTGTCTGCCCTGGCCGACTTCTCAGTTGGCTACAGGCTCTACGCTAGGGACGGGCTGCACCTCAATGGGGAAGGTGCAGCTGTGCTGGGGGAGAAAATGGTTAGAAGGTTGGAGGAGTGTTTAAACTAGGGATTGGGGGGGAGGGTATTCATTTTATAGGAGGGGAAGATAGTGCAGATAGAGACCTGGGCACAAATAAGGAAGTTGGGGGTGGCGGTGGCATGGGGGGTGGGGTTAGAACAGTTAGTAATTTAAGAAAGAATAGAGGTACAGAGAGTAACATCAAGTGCATGTATACTAATGCCAGAAGCCTCGCCAACAAAATGGATGAATTAGAACTAATGTTGTTGGAGCATAATTATGACATGGTGGGGATATCTGAAACATGGCTGGATGAGAGCCATGACTGGGCTGTTAACTTGCAGGGCTATAGCCTTTTCAGAAATGACCGTACAGATAAGCGAGGGGGTGGGGTGTGTCTGTATGTAAAATCGACCTTAAAACCCATCCTGCGTGATAATATAGGTGAATCTAATGAAAATGTAGAGTCTCTGTGGGTGGAGATAAGGGGAGGGGGAAAAATAATAAATTACTGATAGGGGTTTGTTATAAATCTCCAAAACTAATGGAAGCAATGGAGAATATCCTCGTAAAGCAAATAGATGAAGCTGCGACTCAAGGAGAAGTCATTATTATGGGGGACTTCAACTACCCTGAAATAGATTGGGGAACAGAAACCTGCAGTTCCAGCAAAGGTAATCGGTTTTTGACAACTATGAGAGACAATTACCTTTCACAACTGGTTCAGGACCCAACAAGGAGGGGGGCACTGCTAGACCTAATATTAACCAACAGGCCAGACCGAATATCAAATATAAGGGTTGGGGGTCAATTGGGGAATAGTGATCACAAAATAATAAGTTTTCATGTAACCTTTAATGAGATGGGTAGTAGGGGGGTGACAAGGACACTAAACTTCAGGAGGGCAAATTTCCAACGGATGAGAGAGGATCTTGGTGCAATTAACTGGGACGATATCCTGAGACACAAAAATACACAAAGAAAATGGGAGACATTTATTAGCATCCTGGATAGGACCTGTGCACAGTATATACCGTATGGGAATAAACATACTAGAAATAGGAGGAAACCAATATGGCTAAATAGAGCTGTAAGGGGCGCAATAAGGGACAAAAAGAAAGCATTTAGAGAATTAAAGGAAGTAGGTAGTGAGGAGGCATTAAATAAATACAGAAAATTAAATACATTCTGTAAAAAGCAAATCAAGGCAGCAAAGATTGAGACAGAGAGACTCATTGCCAGAGAGAGTAAAAATAATCCCAAAATATTCTTTAACTATATAAATAGTAAGAAACTAAAAAATGACAGTGTTGGCCCCCTTAAAAATAGTCTGGGTGAAATGGTGGATGAGGATGAGGAAAAAGCCAATATGCTAAATGACTTTTTTTCATCAGTATTTACAAAAGAAAATCCCATGGCAGACAAAATGACTAGTGATAAAAATTCCCCATTAAATGTCACCTGCTTAACCCAGCAGGAAGTACAGCGGCGTCTAAAAATAACTAAAATTGACAAATCTCCGGGCCCGGATGGGATACACCCCCGAGTACTGCAGGAACTAAGTACAGTCATTGATAGACCATTATTTTTAATCTTTAAAGACTCCATAATAACAGGGTCTGTACCACAGGACTGGCGTATAGCAAATGTGGTGCCAATATTCAAAAAAGGGGCAAAAACTGAACTCGGTAATTACAGGCCAGTAAGTTTAACCTCTACTGTGGGTAAAATCCTGGAGGGCATTCTAAGGGATGCTATGCTGGAGTATCTGAAGAGGAATAACCTCATGACCCAGTATCAGCACGGGTTTACTAGGGACCGTTCATGTCAGACTAATTTGATCAGCTTCTATGAAGAGGTAAGTTCCGGACTGGACCAAGGGAACCCAGTGGACGTAGTATATATGGACTTTTCCAAAGCTTTTGATACGGTGCCGCACAAAAGGTTGTTACATAAAATGAGAGTAATGGGGATAGGGGAAAATATGTGTAAGTGGGTTGAGAGCTGGCTCAGGGATAGGAAACAAAGGGTGGTTATTAATGGAGCACACTCGGACTGGGTCACGGTTAGCAGTGGGGTACCACAGGGGTCAGTATTGGGCCCTCTTCTTTTTAACATATTTATTAATGACTTTGTAGGGGGCATTCAGAGTAAAATTTCAATATTTGCAGATGACACTAAACTCTGCAGGGTAATCAATACAGGGGAGGACAATTTTATATTACAGGATGATTTATATAAACTAGAAGCTTGGGCTGATAAATGGCAAATGAGCTTTAATGGGGATAAATGTAAGGTCATGCACTTGGGTAGAAGTAATAAGATGTATAACTATGTGCTTAATTCTAAAACTCTGGGCAAAACCGTCAATGAAAAAGACCTGGGTGTATGGGTGGATGACAAACTCATATTCAGTGGCCAGTGTCAGGCAGCTGCTACAAAGGCAAATAAAATAATGGGATGTATTAAAAGAGGCATAGATGCTCATGAGGAGAACATAATTTTACCTCTATACAAGTCACTAGTTCGACCACACTTAGAATACTGTGCACAGTTCTGGTCTCCGGTGTATAAGAAAGACATAGCTGAACTGGAGCGGGTGCAGAGAAGAGCGACCAAGGTTATTAGAGGACTGAGGGGTCTGCAATACCAAGATAGGTTACTACACTTGGGGCTATTTAGTTTGGAAAAACGAAGACTAAGGGGTGATCTTATGTTAATGTATAAATATATGAGGGGACAGTACAAAGACCTTTCTGATGATCTTTTTAATTATAGACCTGAGACAGGGACAAGGGGGCATCCTCTACGTCTGGAGGAAAGAAGGTTTAAGCATAATAACAGACGCGGATTCTTTACTGTAAGAGCAGTGAGACTATGGAACTCTCTGCCGTATGATGTTGTAATGAGTGATTCATTAATTAAATTTAAGAGGGGACTGGATACCTTTCTGGAAAAGTATAATGTTACAGGGTATATACACTAGATTCCTTGATAAGGCGTTGATCCAGGGAACTAGTCTGATTGCCGTATGTGGAGTCGGGAAGGAATTTTTTTCCCCATGGTGGAGTTACTCTTTGCCACATGGGGTTTTTTTGCCTTCCCCTGGATCAACATGTTAGGGCATGTTAGGTTAGGCTATGGGTTGAACTAGATGGACTTACAGTCTTCCTTCAACCTTAATAACTATGTAACTATGTAACTATGTAAGTACTGCAGTGCGCAGGCGCCAGGCCTCTCTGATGTTACCGGCGCCTGCGCACTGCAGTACTTTGCTCTGCCCTCAACAGGGCAGACAAAGTACGCCTGCGCCGAAGCAGCGGCGCAGAGACCAGAAGAGGACATCATGGAATGAAGATAGGAGGTGCCGGAGAAGACCTGAGACGCTCATCGGAGCAGAACCGCCCCTGGGTGAGTATAATCTAACCTCTTTTTCTCCTCTTTCAGGTAACATCGGCGGCTTATCTACAGCATTACAGAATGCTGTAGATAAGCCCCTGATGCCGGTGAGCATACCTCACCATCAATTTTGGGGGTGACAGGTTCGCTTTAAGCTGCTGGCCGTGCTCATCCATTGCTACGACATAGGATTACTGTTTTAGAGGATTGTGTATATTCCAAACTGGCAGTGGTGTTTCCCTTCCGCTCACTGGAGTGTTAATGGATACTGTGTTCATTGACAGCATATGGTTATGTTACCTATGTACATGGTCAGCTTGACTGAAAATATATTATATTGTTGCTAGTAAGGAAACTACCATTACATTCTTGCTCAGTAGCTTTCACCAATCTCGATGTGGTCAAGTCTTAAAAAAACATTCCTTGCAGTGATATAATGATGGAAAGATTGTAAGTTTTAAGTGACTCCTGCCCCAGATGTGTGTTACACAGTACAAACATTCAGTTGTAAAGCTTATATCAATAGTGATTTTTCTGTCTTCGATTTTGCCCTTTTGTTGACCCAGATCTTCACTGAAATTGACTCTACAGCTCTTATAACTATGTTGCAATGCTTGCTGTATAGAAAAAAAATCGGGTGTAAATGTTGTACTCAAGACTAATTTAAACTCGAAAAACTAACGAAATACACAACACTTGGTTTGGTAAAAACCATTAATAAAGAGCTTCTTAATTGTAAGAGTTTATTTTAATTAGCCTGCTGGCATCACAATTTAATAAGGCTACAGCATATCAAGACATAAAAGGCGATTTAATTGTCTGAACAATGATATTAATTTTGTGTGTTTGATTTACGTTCAGAGATCATTATAAATAAAGTGTTTTCTGGTAATTATTTATTCATTTAAAGTAGTTTGAAAGGGGATAAATATGACATCTTTCAACCTTGACAACCACTAACAGCAGAGGAATTTCACAGATGGTTCATACAATTACTCATTCTTAATAATAGTTGTTGCACCGATGAAGCGGATGTTCAGTTGCTCCAGTTCTTTTCCTTTGTTTAAAATGTATAAAATTAATTAAAATGAAACAAAAGGAGTCAGAATTGAGCTATAGGAAGCCGAATCTATTCTCTTCTTAACCTAAAGAGGTCAAAAGAGGACAGTTTTGGCTTTTATTTTATTTATGTTCCTCTCCTAAGATGTATGTTTTTCTTGTTTTATAATCTGCTATATTGTTTTATAAATACATTCACTTATTTAGGGTTAATTTTTAGGGGTTTTACCAGTAGTGTGACCCTCACAGGATTTTCTAAAGGCATGTTCTAACTCTCCTAGGTATTACTGGGCTATGTTCACATATTGTATTTTTGCTGCATTTTTTCATGAAAATTGAAAGCTAATTTTTCTAATATTAGCAAAGGGTATGAGATTTCAGAAATCTCTTGCACTTTTTTTTTCCTCCCTGAATTGGAAAACACAATTCTTTCACCATTTTTGCAACGTTTTTTCACCCATAGAATGCAATGGGTAAGTGCAAAAAGCAGATAAATACAGCAAAAACGTTGCCATCAGTTTTTGCTGAATTTTAGTGAACAAAAGCAGGATGTGAAACCTATTTATTTTTGTGATTTTCTCAAGTTTAAACCAAAATGTCTGTTTCCTCACCTGAGAATGAGGCCGGAGCCACACTAGAGAGGAATATGGACAAGTGCTATGTGAGAAAAAAATCGCATAGCACTCGGACCACTGTTAATCTATGGGGCAGCTCCCATCACTGTTTCTTTTCTCGGCCGCATTATACCGCAAGCTGCGATTTGCAGCGTATATCGGCTGAGTCTCGCCAATACAAGCCTATGGGTGTGAGAAAAAACGGACACCACACGGACCATCCATGTGACTTCCGAGAAATACGCACACATTTTTCTCATTTCAGCCCATTGAGCCATAAAATTCATTGAGGAAAATCAGTGAGAAATGAAAAGCCATACGCATGTCATACTGATTGTGTATGGATACTTAGATACCAGAAAATCGCATCATTGCATTGCAAACGGATTACACACGGATCACCATGCGGAGAACACTCGTGCGACTCTCGGCTGAGAGAATTGGACCGAATTTTCTTACGGCAAGTGAGACTTCAGCCTGACAGATCAGATTAGTACATTTTAATGAAATTAGTGATGTGCAGAAGTAAACATTGCCTGATCATCTAAATGCCCGACTATTGTTTAAAACTGAACAACACCTGACCAATTAAATATCTGACCGATGTGTATAAGTAAATGCCTGACCTGCAAAATGCCATGCCATTTCGTTAGGTAAACTATCCCCAAACAATTTAACCCTTCCCCCCATTGTTTTAAATTTGCAATTTTGTGTTTTTTCAGGAACTCATGGTCACTATTTTTTCAGACAAAATAACCAAAGAAAGAAAAAGATTGTGCGAGGGATGAAAAATATCACAAGAATCATTTATAAAGCTACATTTTATTGTATAGCTCCATTAAAGGGAACCTGTCACCTGAATTTGGCGGGACCAGTTTTGGGTCATATGGGCGGGGTTTTCGGGTGTTTGATTCACCCTTTCCTTACCCGCTGGCTGCATGCTGGCTGCAATATTGGATTGAAGTTCATTCTCTGTCCTCCGTAGTACATGCCTGCACAAGGCAATCTTGCCTTACGCAGACGTCTACTATGGAGGAAAGAGAATGAACTTCAATCCAATATTGCAGCCAGCATGCAGCCAGCGGGTAAGGAAAGGGTGAATCAAACACCCGAAAACCCCACCCCTATGGCTGAAAATTGTTCCCTCCAAATTCAGGTGACAGAGTCCCTTTAAGAACATGTATATGCAAAATAATAAAGCAAACGCCAAAAGACAAACAGAGACATCTTAACAAAACTGTGTGGTACATATATGCTTGTGCATACATATAACTATGTATGTGTATGTAGCTGGTGAGCTAATCATAGAAGTTTCACAAGTACATGTGTACGAAAAAAGGTCAGTACATAAGTGCCTGCATGCATGTACATGAAATGTTTAATGTCATTTTTTTAGCTGATATAGCTGATAAAGTTAAATGTACAAATATCCCAAAGGTATATAGCATTGAATATTCGTAGTAGTAAAGTAATATTTACAAATACCCAAGGGAAAAAGGTAGTACTGCATGACAGTGATACGCTCTCCTACCACAAGCCCCGACACGTGTTTCACCACTGCTTTATCAGGGGTATTCTTGTGCCACATGGAGAAGTGCTAAACCTTAAGGTTAATTGAGATACATTGGTAAAATATTTTTTTCACACATAAAAATCTTTTTCCATTCATTTATTTGATCAAATTGCTCTTTTTTCCAAAAGTGTTTTATGGTGTCACATATTTTACATCGGTGCCCTAACACCCTGCATTGTACATGCTTGTATGGTGGAAGCAAAGCTAAACTTTAGGATCCTGAAAAATGCTGAAAAAAACTTCTTAAAAGTCAGAAAAACCTGCTTTTTGTCAGGAGTAGGGAAGAGTGAATGTGCTGGGTGATACTTGGTTATCACTCGAGTATCATGGTGCTCGGATGTGCTTGAAACTTGGCGAGTAATGCGCAGTGCTTGATGTAAACTCGAATCGCAGTCCCACATCTTTGGCGCCTGTTAAGCAGCCAATAAGCATGCATTGATTGCCCATGAGTCATTGGAATGCTGCAGCCATCCTGGTTGTGGCATTACTGGCGACTGGCTGGCCATCTGACATAATCGGGGATTATAAAAGGACAGGTGCTATCTGGCTTGGCACACTGATGTCATTGCAGAGCTCTGTGACACTTTGTTTTGGATGGAGAGAGTGCTTGTCAAGGCCTGTGTGCTCTGTATAACGAATCAGAAGCCTATAGTGTTGATACTGGTGCCGAAGATGAGCCATCATACAGCCTTTCTAAGGTCTAATTGTTTGCAGCACAAACAATCTGCATTTAGCCTAGGGAGGGAGAGAGTCGCAGGAGCAGGAAGAGTGACAGAATCCAGTCTGAACACAAGAATTAGGACTGTGCAGGCCGTTGGAAAATATATAGCTGCAGTTTTTTGTGAGGGCTTAAAAAAATTTATATATTTTGATCCTTCAAGAATTACATCCTTTGAGGTCCTTTTTTGTGTTATATAACACACCCAAAAATCAATGAAACATTTTTCTGGGCTACATTTCTCAGCCATACACTATTCCGTAGTGTGTAATAAATTTCTGTAGTCTCTAAAACTTCTAAAAAGCTTTTAAAGGAAAGGTGCCGCATTTTATTTTTTGTATTAAAAATGATTGTTTATATAAACAATTATTTTTAATACAAATTTACATTTTTTAACTTTAACAGTTTTTTTTATTATTAATTTTTTTTTCAGCCACTGGGCGCCGCCATTTTGCTTTGCAGGAGTGTAAGTGAAGCTGCACGTCACTTTCACTCTGCATTTACGGCAGCTCAGGGCATAGAGATCTGCAGTCGGGAGCCGACTCTATACCTACCATTATAATCTGCTTTCTGCTGTGTCTGGCCACGCCCCCTAAGCCGTCCACACCACGGCAGAGGCAGGAGACCAGCGCCATCTTCCTGGAGCTCACACTGCAGCTGTGAGCTCCAGCTTACCAGGATAATCAAAGGAGCCCTGCAGTCATAGGAGGAGGAGGAGACCATGGACGGGAGGGAGAAGGACTCAGCAGGCAGCCGTGAGTATCAGTGGGGAGGAGGGGAGGGAATCTAATCCTCTCCTTTGTGGTGCTGACTCTGAGCAGTTATCTCCTCCCATGTGTGTTACTGTCTGCTGAGCTGTGTATCTACTCCTCTCCTGTGTGATACTGTCTGCTTAGCCATGCATCTAATCCTCTCCTGTGTGATACTAACTGAGCTGTGTATCTAATCCTCTCCTGTGTGATACTGACTGCTGAGCCATGCATCTAATCCTATACTGTGTGATACTATGTTGAGCCGTGTATCTAATCCTCTCCTGTGTCATACTGTCTGCTGAGCCGTGTATCTAATCCTATCCTGTATGATACTGTCTGCTGCGCCGTGTATCTAATCCTATCCTGTGTGATGCTGTCTGCTGAGCTGTGTACCTAATCCTATCCTGTGTGATACTGTCTCCTGAGCCGTGTATCTAATCCTATCCTGTGTGATACTGTCTGCTGAGCCGTGTACCTAATCCTATCCTGTGTAATACTATGCTGAGCCGTGTATCTAATCCTATCCTGTATGATACTGTCTGCTGCGCGTGTATCTAATCCTCTCCTGTGTGATACTATGTTGAGCCGTGTATCTAATCCTCTCCTGTGTCATACTGTCTGCTGAGCCGTGTATCTAATCCTATCCTGTATGATACTGTCTGCTGCGCCGTGTATCTAATCCTATCCTGTGTGATGCTGTCTGCTGAGCTGTGTACCTAATCCTATCCTGTGTGATACTGTCTCCTGAGCCGTGTATCTAATCCTATCCTGTGTGATACTGTCTGCTGAGCCGTGTACCTAATCCTATCCTGTGTAATACTATGCTGAGCCGTGTATCTAATCCTATCCTGTATGATACTGTCTGCTGCGCGTGTATCTAATCCTCTCCTGTGTGATACTATGTTGAGCCGTGTATCTAATCCTCTCCTGTGTCATACTGTCTGCTGAGCCGTGTATCTAATCCTATCCTGTATGATACTGTCTGCTGAGCCGTGTACCTAATCCTATCCTGTGAGATACTGTGTGCTGAGCCATGCATCTAATCCTATACTGTGTGATACTATGTTGAGCCGTGTATCTAATCCTCTCCTGTGTCATACTGTCTGCTGAGCTGTGTATCTAATCCTATCCTGTATGATACTGTCTGCTGAGCCGTGTATCTAATCCTCTCCTGTGTGATACTATGTTGAGCCGTGTATCTAATCCTCTCCTGTGTCATACTGTCTGCTGAGCCGTGTATCTAATCCTATCCTGTATGATACTGTCTGCTGCGCCGTGTATCTAATCCTATCCTGTGTGATACTTTCTGCTGCGCGTGTATCTAATCCTCTCCTGTGTGATACTATGTTGAGCCGTGTATCTAATCCTCTCCTGTGTCATAGTCTGCTGAGCCGTGTATCTAATCCTATCCTGTATGATACTGTCTGCTGAGCCGTGTACCTAATCCTATCCTGTGTGATACTGTGTGCTGAGCCGTGTATCTAATCCTCTCCTGTGTGATACTATGTTGAGCCATGTATCTAATCCTCTCCTGTGTCATACTGTCTGCTGAGCCGTGTATCTAATCCTATCCTGTATGATACTGTCTGCTGAGCCGTGTACCTAATCCTATCCTGTGTGATACTGTCTGCTGAGCCGTGTACCTAATCCTATCCTGTGTGATACTGTCTGCTGAGCCGTGTATCTAATCCTATCCTGTGTGATACTGTCTGCTGAGCCGTGTATCTAATCCTATCCTGTATGATACTGTCTGCTGAGCCGTGTACCTAATCCTATCCTGTGTGATACTGTCTGCTGAGCCGTGTACCTAATCCTATCCTGTGTGATACTGTCTGCTGAGCCGTGTATCTAATCCTATCCTGTGTGATACTGTCTGCTGAGCCGTGTACCTAATCCTATCCTGTGTGATACTGTGTGCTGAGCCATGCATCTAATCCTATCCTGTGTGATACTGTCTGCTGCGCCGTGTATCTAATCCTATACTGTGTGATACTATGCTGAACCGTGTATCTAATCCTATACTGTGTGATACTGTATGCTGACCTGTGTATCTAATCCTATACTGTGCTGACCTGTGTATCTAATCTGCTCCTGTGTGATACTGTCTGCTGAGGCTACTTTCACACTTCGTCAGTACGGGGCCGTCGCAAACCGTTGGCCCGACGTACCGACGGATGTTGTGCTAAATTTAGCACAACGTGGGCAGCGGATGCAGTCTTACGACGCATCCGCTACCCAGTGTGATGAGCGGGGAGGAGGGTGCGGAGTTCCGGCCGCGCATGAGCGGGCAGAAAAAGCGGAACCGACGGACAAAAAAAGTTACATGGAACTTTTTTTTGCGCGTCGCGGCCGCCGAAACACAACACATCCGTCGCACGACGGATGCGACGTGTGGCCATATGTCGCAATGTGTCGCTAATGTAAGTCTATGGGGAAAAAGCACATCCTGCGGGCAACTTTGCAGGATGCGTTTTTTCTCCAAAACGAAGCATTGTGACGTATCCCTAAAGACGAAAGTGTGAAAGTAGCCTGAGCCGTGTATCTAATCCGCTCCTGTGTGATACTGTCTGCTGAGCCATGTATCTAATCCTATCCTGTGTGATACTGTCTTGTGAACAGTGTATCTAATCCTCTCCTATGCACTCCTCTCCCCCCTGCATGTCTTTCCCCATTGCACACACAACTCAATGCGTGCGATAACAGGAGCTGCAGGGGTCCTGCTGTATTATGGCATTATGTGAGATCTATATGACGGTATTATGTGATCTGTATAGTGGTATTATGCTTTATCAGTATTGTGAGAATTATATGGTGGTATTGTGTGTGATCTATAAGGCGGTATTATGTGAGATCTATATGGCGGCATTGTGACAAGTATGTGGCGGTATTGTGTGATCTACACTCACTGGCCACTTTATTAGGTACACCATGCTAGTAACGGGTTGGACCCCCTTTTGCCTTCAGAACTGCCTCAATTCTTCGTGGCATAGATTCAACAAGGTGCTGGAAGCATTCCTCAGAGATTTTGGTCCATATTGACATGATGGCATCACACAGTTGCCGCAGATTTGTCGGCTGCACATCCCAAAGATGCTCCATACAAGGCAGGATGGATCCATGCTTTCATGTTGTTTACGCCAAATTCTGACCCTACCATCCGAATGTCGCAGCAGAAATCGAGACTCATCAGACCAAGCAACGTTTTTCCAATCTTCTACTGTCCAATTTCAATGAGCTTGTGCAAATTGTAGCCTCAGTTTCCTGTTCTTAGCTGAAAGGAGTGGTACCCGGTGTGGTCTTCTGCTGCTGTAGCCCATCTGCCTCAAAGTTCGACGCACTGTGCGTTCAGAGATGCTCTTAGGCCTACCTTGGTTGTAACGGGTGGCGATTTGAGTCACTGTTGCCTTTCTATCAGCTCGAACCAGTCTGCCCATTCTCCTCTGATTTCTGGCATCAACAAGGCATTTCCGCCCACAGAACTGCCGCTCACTGGATTTTTTTTCTTTTTCGGACCATTCTCTGTAAACCCTAGAGATGGTTGTGCGTGAAAATCCCAGTAAATCAGCAGTTTCTGAAATACTCAGACCAGCCCTTCTGGCACCAACAACCATGCCACGTTCAAAGGCACTCAAATCACCTTTCTTCCCCATACTGATGCTCGGTTTGAACTGCAGGAGATTGTCTTGACCATGTCTACATGCCTAAATGCACTGAGTTGCCGCCATGTGATTGGCTGATTAGAAATTAAGTGTTAACAAGAAGTTGGACAGGTGTACCTAATAAAGTGGCCAGTGAGTGTATATGGCGGTATTATGTGAGATCTATATGGCGGCACTGTGACAAGTATGTGGCGGTATTGTGTGATCTATATGGCGGTATTATGTGAGAACACTATGGAGGTATTATGTGTGATCTATATGGCGGTATGTGAGAACACTGGCGGTATTATGTGTGGTCTATATGGTGGTATTATGTGAGAACTGTATGACAGTATTGTGTGATCTATTTGATGGTATTGTGTGTGATCTATATGGCGGTATTATGTGAGAACACTATGGCGTCGTTATTTGCGATCTATATGATGGTATTATGTGAGAACTATAGGACAGCATTATGTGTGATCTATATGGCGGTATTATGTGTGATCTATATGGCGGTATTATGTGAGAACACTATGGCAGTATTATCTTCAGAAAGCGGACCCATTATAGGGTGGTTCTGGCTGAGCACCTGCACGCGGGTCTGGGGTAATAGAGGGGGCAGCATGACCTCCAGTTAGGTGCAGTCAGGGGAAGGCTGGTGAGGCAGCTGAAGAGGAGTCTCATTTTTATCGTTACTATATGGCTACATTTCCTTCCCAGCGTCACCCCAGACTGCGCCTGTCGCCTCGCTTTCACACATCGCCAGGACAGGATGGAGAAGACAGGATCTGAGGAGGGGAATGGGGTCTTAGCATGCAAAGTCTGGATCAGAACAGGCCATCAATCCACAGAAATGTTTCCTGGATTTCTGAGGAGACGGTCCATCCATGTGTATAAAAGACAGCGCTCTATGTACAATCCCTGGCTGCTCCGCACACCGAACAGGGTGCCCCCCATAGACCAGCACACTGCTCTCCTGAAATACTCTGTGCTGCTGTCACCCTGCTCCCTCCACCACATATCTCCCAGAATCCTTGCTGCCTGCCATCCTCGGTGACTGTCTACTTGTCAGTATAAGGCTGCTTTCACACTAGCGTCGGTACGGGCCCGTCGCAGTGCGTCGGCCCGACGTACCGACAAATGCTGTGAAAGAAATGCCCGACGTGGGCAGTGGAAGCAGTCTTACGACGCTTCCGCTGCCCCATTGTAAGGTCCGGGGAGGAGGGGGCGGAGTTTCGGCCACACATGCGCGGTCGAAAATGTTGGACTCGACGCACAAAAAAAGTTACATGTAAAATTTTTTGTGGCGGCGGTCCGCCAAAACACGACGCAACCGTCGCACGACGGTTGCGACGTGTGGCAATACATCGCAATGCGTCGGTAATGTTAGTCTATGGTGAAAAAACGAATCCTGCAGACAACTTTGCAGGATGCGTTTTTTTTCTCCTGAATGACGCATTGCGACGTATTGCAAACAACGCTAGTGTGAAAGTAGCCTAAGGCTGCCGTCACACGATCAGTATTTGGTCAGTATTTTACCTCAGTATTTGTAAGCCAAAACCAGGAGTGGGTGATAAATACAGAAGTGGTGCATATGTTTCTGTTATACTTTTCCTCTAATTGTCCCACTCCTGGTTTTGGCTTACAGATACTGAGGTAAAATACTGACCAAATACTGCTAGTGTGACGGCAGCCTTACTCTGCAGTCACCAACAAAATGGCTGCTCACTGGATTCCTGAATATCATCCGCTCTTATCCCTTAGCAGACACCCAGAAGGGAAGGAGAGGAGTGACATCACACACGTCAGCAGACTCCGCCCATAATTACTGCAGTGCTGTAATGTGAGCTAGTTGTACACGAGGTTTTTGTCAAATTTCAGCAGCTGCTCCCCCTAGTGTTTAAAAGTGGAAATTCCAAAACTTTTCAAATTATTTTTCATATTTTACTAAATTATAAACAAATGATAATATTTTTTAAGAAAATGTAAACATTAATTCTTTACATTTTTACAATTGCTGCAAAAAAAAATTTTTTGATGGCACCTTCCCTTTAAACGTTTTGGCGGCTGCCATTTCTCAAACCTACAATGTTACATGGTCTGTGAATATGTCTTTGACCTGTAAAACTGCTAAAAAGCTTTTAAAAAACTTTTAGGCCTCCATTTCTCAGACATACCAGGTATACAGTGTTCCTTTGTGAAAATTTGTGTGATTTCTAAAAGTGAAGAAAAGCTTAAAAATATTGTAGGCATCCATTTCTCTGACATACAGTGGGGAAAAAAAGTATTTAGTCAGCCACCAATTGTGCAAGTTCTCCCACTTAAAAAGATGAGAGAGGCTTGTAATTGACATAATAGGTAGACCACAACTGTGAGAGTCAAAATGTTTTCTCATTTTGACTCTCATAGTTGTGGTGTACCTATGATGTCATAGGTAAGAAACATTTTTTTTAATGAACGTGTATTTGTTCTTTGCTTAACATTCTGATCAGACTGTATGAAGCCCACTACCACTAAAAATTAACACTAAATATAAGGACCTTATCTCTAGAACCAAATGGCGAATTAAAAAAGACAACCCCGAAACCTCCCCCCCAATCCCAGAATACTCAGGTGCAGGGATGGTTTTAGACAAAGTGGGGCCTTTGACAAAAGTTTATAGTGTTGCATAGGCTAACAAGGAATGATGAAAACAAGACAATCACTAGTAGATCAATCATACATAATCATGTTAGCACATCTTCAGTTTGCAGAGGGCAATATGTTGCTGAGAACAATGATTTTTGTTCCACCATAAACAATCCAACCACCTGATGAGTGAGCAGCATTTTGCTAGTTCAGTGGGCGATTGCTGACATGCTTACACCTATAAACTCTCATCAGTGGTGCAGATATTTAAACGCGTGGATGTTGCATAAATACACCATATGCTGTACATGCATTGTATGTTTTACACACAGCTTACATGCACGTATACACCGAGCACATACATACATGTATACAGAGCAACCCTTTCACAAACGGGCAATGTTCTATCTATTCGTTTTAGTTTTTCCTTCTTCCATAACTTTATCTTTCCATTCACATACCTGTTTGAGGTCTTATTTTTGGGGGGCGAGTTATACTTGTGAATGACACCTTTCATTTTACCACAAAATGTACTGTAAAATGGGAAACATTTGAACTGCATTGAAATTACAAAAACAATGCAATTTCACAATTGATTGTTTTTTTAATTACCATATTCAAGTTTTCTATTTTATTATTGATACGAGGCTATATGAGGACCTGTTTTTTGCACCCAGAGATGACGTTTCTAGTCTTAACCTCATACACAGAGAGACACCCACACACACACACACACACACAGGGAAACATACACTGACACAGACTTACCATCAGTCTACAGTGCCTTGCGAAAGTATTCGCCTCCCTGGAACTTTTCAACCTTTTCCCACATATCATGCTTCAAACATAAAGATACCAAATGTAAATTTTTGGTGAAGCGGAAGAATCAACACCAAGTGGAACACAATTGCGAAGATTAAATTTATTGGTTATTTTACATTTTTGTGGAAATTCAAAAACTGAAAAGTGGGGCGTGAAATATTATTTGGCCCCTTCAGTGCAGCAAACTCACTCCAGAAGTTCTGAATGATCCAATGTTGTCCTAAATGCCTAATGCTGATAAATATAATCCACCTGTGTATAATCAAGTCTCCGTATAAATGCACCTGCTCTGTGACAGTCTCAGGGTTCTGTTTGAAGCACAGAGAGCATCATAAAAACCAAGGAACACAACAGACAGGTCTGTGATACTGCTGTGGAGAAGTTTAAAGCTGGATTTGGATACAAAATGATTTCCAAAACTTTAAACATCCCATGGAGCACTGTGCAAGCGATCATATTGAAATGGAAGGAGTATCATACCACTGCAAATCTACCAAGACCCAGCCGTCCCTCTAAACTTTCATCTCAAACGAGGAGAAGACTGATCAGGGATGCAGCCAAGAGGCCCATGATCACTCTTGATGAACTGCAGAAATCTACAGCTGAGGTGGGACAGTCTGTCCATAGGACAGCAATCAGTCATACACTGCACAAATCTGGCCTTTATGGAAGAGTGGCAAGAAGAAAGCCATTTCTCAAAGACATCCATAAAAAGTGTCATTTAAAGTTGGCAACAAGCCACCTGGGAGACACACCAAACATGTGGAAGAAGATGCTCTGGTCAGATGAAACCAAAATCAAACTTTTTGGCAACAATGCCAAACTATATGTTTGGCATAAAGGCAACACAGCTCATCACCCTGAACACACCATCCCCACTGTCAAACATGGTGGTGGCAGCATCATGATTTGGGCCTGATTTTCTTCAGCATGGACAGGGAAGATATTTAAAATTGATGGGAAGATGGATGGAGCCAAATACAGGACCATTCTTGAAGAAAACCTGTTGGAGTCTGCAAAAGACCTGGGACTGGGACAGAGATTTATATTCCAACAAGACAATGATCCCAAACATAAAGCAAAATCTACAATGTAATGGTTCACAAATACATGTATCCAGGTGTTAGAATGGCCAAGTCAAAGTCCATACCTCAATCCAATGGAGAATCTGTGGAAAGAGCTGAAAAACTACTGTTCACAAACGTTCTTGATCAAACCTCACTGAGCTCGAGCTGTTTGCCAAGGAAGAATGGGCAAGAATTTCAGTCTTGCGATGTACAAAACTGATATAGACATACACCAAGTGACTTGCAGCTGTAATCAAAGCAAAAGGTGGCACAACAAAGTATTAAGTTAAAGGGGCCGAATAATACTGCATGCCCCACTTTCCAGTTTTTGAATTTCCACAAAAATTTAAAATAACCAATAAATGTTGTTCAACTTCACAATTGTGTTCCACTTGTTGTTAATTCTTCACCAAAAATGTACGTTTGGTATCTTTATGTTTGAAGCATGATATGTGGGAAAAGGTTGAAAAGTTCAAGGGGGCCGAATACTTTCGCAAGGCACTGTATCTTTTTGTCAGTCATTCTAGCTACCACAAACTACAGGGCTTGTGTCATGATCCATTCCAGAGTTTAATCCTGTCTGCCCTTTTTCCGGGCGGATCATGTCAAGGGTTAACTTTGCATTGCCTCATTCTGGGTTCAGGTTTGCTATTAAGCTCCTATGCATCCTTTTGGTGGTGTCGGCTATAGTTCTGCCTTCAGCAGTGTGTGAACCTGACTCTGGTAGCTCTTGATTTGTCCTGCTGTAATCCCTGACTTGCCCCGTGTCTGTTGACTCCCTCTGTCTGCCCTTTTCCCAGCGTTTCCCTGTTTGTCGGTTTGATTCTCTGGTTTCTAACTTGGCTTATATTCAGACTTGCTTCTGCCTTATGACTTTGTCTTATCCACTTCTGACCGTTGCTGAACCTCCTGGCTTGTTCCTGATCACATGTACTTCTGATCCCTTTGGTACTTCTGCCTCTTATTGTTTTTGACTCGGCTTGTCTGACCACTCTCTCACCACTTGTTTGCACCTGTGCTGCAGCTCTGTGGTGCTTCTCTGTGTAAGCAGTCTCATTTCCCTCTCAAGATCCCTCTGGTGAAGGTTGCGCTATACTGCACTGCAGTAGCATGACAGCTCGTGGTGATATCATGGTCCCAAGACTGATCACATGATCATGGTGTTATCAAAATGGTCTTGAAGTCAGGCACAGTACAAGACCTGTGGTGACATCTCGGTCACATGATTATTATCATTGAAGCTCTTGCTGTTGACACTGTGGGTTCCCAAGGCAGTCGGTCCCTGGGCAATTGCTCAGTCTGTACTCTCCTAATAGTGGCCCTGTCAAGGGGAACGGTTCAAATCAAATTAGAGCAAAAACTGTCCACTTTTTTTTACCAGGATACAGGTCCTCTTTAAATATTGACAGAATATTGAAAAATTTGCTGAATACATCACTTGATATTTTAAAAAGAGTTACTTTCAGCAAAAACAGCATTGTGCACATGTTATGAAATAATTCTAGTATTTTCTTAGTTTTCTTGTCCAAACTATCTTGTCATATATCTAAAAACTGTTGGAAGAGCAAGATAACAGCAAGTCTTGCACAACTTGGGAAAAATAATTAAAAATCCCTTAAACGTTTATCTGATGATATTGCAGCATTGTACTTATTCACGGTGTCTGGGATGATGTATTGCAGAACTGTTCCTTTTTAGCAAGATGATCTTTTAGAAAAAAATATAACCTATTGCAGTACCTTCAAAGAAGTCAAGACTAAAACTGAGTAAATATATTTGAGTGGCATTCTAAGTGAATATTAAACAAAAAATCTGCATTCACCAAAATGCTATTTTTCTCATTTGCTTTTGCGTAGATTTAAAAAAAGGGCGTCTAGCTGGTGTCAAGAAGATGCCTTGAGGACTGGACCAGAGATGTCAAAGAGCAAAGTGGCTGGAGAGGAGATTGGTAAGATGAGTATTAGTATATTTTTTATTTTCTACATTTTACTTTTATTATGCTTGGGGGTCTTGAGAGACTCCATATCATAATAAGGCAGATTCAGTTTGCGTATAATAACTTCACTGCAAATCGAATTTCCTGAGAAAAACCTTCAATTTAGAGAATTTAAGATTTATCAGATCCACTCATACAGTAGCTAGTGATGACAAGATATGTCTATGAGAAAATAGAAAATTAAGGCAGATATTTGATTTGTTGCTTTGAGCATGCAGTGGTGTTAGGCTACGCAGAGGACTATGTTTAGGATCCATATTAAACAGGTACCAGTTATGGTGGTAATGCATTTCCCTAAGGCTTTGCATACCCCATATGAATATAGCATAAAACAGTATTCATAATTTTTAAATGAAAAGTCGATATAAAGAACATTACTGCATGGAGTATTAGATGTAATATAATGGACTGAATTTTCCCATAGTAGCTATGTAATTACTCATGAACCATAATGTATACTATTCTTATAGGGACCTTTAATAAGAATAAGGATGTGTAATGGAAATTCATTCAACATTTGCCAATCAGGAGAAAAAATCCTAGAATAAGGAACTTGGCATGGTATGTATCAATAGGAAATGTATGAAAAGCAGGAACAACACAATCAAGAGGGGACTCATGGTATAAGCTAAGTGAGGTCGCTAAAGAATAGGATGTAGCACAATCTTAATTATTTATTGAAATGCATCATTAATTTGTGCTGTATGTATGAAAAGGGTTTAACTATATAATATTAGATGAGAAAGTACAAACACAAGCTAAAAAGTGACAGTGATACAAAGGAGAGAGGACTCCGTTAGTGAGGATTCACAATCTTACAAGGGAAGAAGAAAGAACCCAGTAGCTGAGAGACAAAACAGCTGATATCTCAATGTCGTAGTAGCTGGGTTAATGTCTTTTGGAGGCTTTTCTGAAGAGGTAGGTTTTCAGTTTGCTTTTGAAGGAGAGAGTATTATTGGTTTGGCTAGTGAGTTTTAGGGTACCATCACACATTGAAATTTCCATCGCTACGACGGTACGATTCGTGACGTTCTAGCGATATCGTTACGATATCGCTGTGTCTGACACGCTACTGCGATCAGACACCCTGCTGAGAATCGTACGTCGTAGCAGATCGTTTGGAACTTTCTTTCGTCGCTTGATCACCCGCTGACATCGCTGGATCGTTGTGTGTGACAGCGATCCAGCGATGTCTTCGCTTGTAACCAGGGTAAACATCGGGTAACTAAGCGCAGGGCCGCGCTTAGTAACCCGATGTTTACCCTGGTTACAAGCGTAAACGTAAAAAAACAAACCGTACATACTCACCCGTCGGTGTCCTTCAGGTCCCTTGCCGTCTGCTTCCTGCTCTGAGTGCCGGCCGGAAAGTGAGAGCAGATCACAGCGGTGCTGCGCTCTGCTCTCACTGTACGGCTGCACTCAGAGCAGGAAGCAGACGGCAAGGGACCTGAAGGACACCGACGGGTGAGTATGTACTGTTTGTTTTTTTATGTTTACGCTGGTAACCAGGGTAAACATCGGGTTACTAAGCGCGGCCCTGCGCTTAGTTACCCGATGTTTACCCTGGTTACCCGGGGACTTCGGCATCGCTCCAGCGCCGTGATTGCAACGTGTGACCGCAGTCTACGACGCTGGAGCGATGCTTATACGACGCTGCGACGTCACGAATCGTGCCGTCGCAGCGATGAAAATTTCAATGTGTGACGGTACCCTTAGAGTATGAGAGATGTACAGATGCAATCTTGCACTCGGCTATGTGATGAGCAGATAAGAGGAGAGAAAGAGGGAGGTCTAAGTTAAGATTTGATGTCAAAGGGAAGGTGCCATCAAAATTATTTTTTTTCCAGTGATTGAAAAAATGTAAAGAATTAATGTTTAAATTTCCTTAAAAAATATTATCATTTGTTTATAATTTAGTAAAATATGAAAAATAATTTTAAAAGGTTTGGCATTTCCACTTTTAAACACTAGGGGGAGCAGCTAATGAAATTTGACAAAAACCTAGTGTACAACTAGCTCATATTACTGCACTGCAGTAATTATGGGCGGAGTCTGCTGACGTGTGTGATGTCTCCTCTCCTCCCCTTCTGGGTGTTTGCTAAGGGATAAGAGAGAATGATATTCAGGAACACAGTGAGCAGCCATTTTATTGGTGACTGCAGAGTTATACTGACAAGTAGACAGTCACCGAGGATGGCAGGCAGCAAGGATTCTGGGCGATATATGGTGGAGGGAGCAGGGTGACAGCAGCACAGAGTATTTCAGGAGAGCAGTGTGCTGGTCTATGGGGGGCACCATGTTCAGTGCGCGGAGCAGCCAGGGATTGTACATGGACACTGTCTTTTATACACATGGATAGACCATCTGCTTGTCTGCTCCACAGAAATCCATGAAACATTTCTGTGGATTGATGGCCTGTTCTGATCCAGACTTTGCATGCAAAGACCCCATTCCCCTCCTCAGATCCTGTCTTCTCCATCCTGTCCTTACGATGTGTGAAAGCGAGGCGACAGGCGCAGTCCAGGATGAAGCTGGGGGAAATGTAGCCATATAGTAACGATAAACATGAGACCCCTCTCTTCAGCTGCCTCACCAGCCCTCCCCTGACTGCACCTAACTGGAGGTCATGCTGCCCCCTCTATTACCCCAGACCTGTGTGCAGGTGCTCAGCCAGGGCCACCCTAGAATGGGTCCCCTTTCTGAAGATAATACTGCCATAGTGTTCTCACATAATACCGCTATACAGATCACACATAATACTGTCCTATAGTTCTCACATGATACCATGGTATAGATCGCAAATAATGACGCCATGGTGTTCTCACATAATACCGACATATAGATCTCGCATAATACAACCATATAGATCTCACATAATACCGCCAGTGTTCTCACATAATACCGCCATATAGATCACACATACTGCCATACAGAGCACACATAATATAGCCATACAGAGCACACCTAATACCGCCAAATAGAGCACACATAATACCGCCATATACTTCACACATAATACCGCCATATAGATCTCACATAATACCACCAGTGTTCTCACATAATACCTCCATATAGATCACACATAATACCGCCATATACTTCTCACATAACGATGCCATATAGATCACACATAACGGGGGAGAGGAGTGCATAGGAGAGGATTAGATACACAGCTCAGCCGTCAGTATCACAAAGGATAGCATTAGATACACAGCTCAGCAGTCAATATCACACAGGGGAGGATTAGATACACATCTCAGCACAGTAACACACAGAATAGGATTAGATACATGGCTCAGCAGACAGCATCACACAGGAGAGGATTAGATACATGGCTCAGCATAGTATCACACAGTATAGGATTGGATACATGTCTCAGCAGACAGTATCACACAGGATAGGATTAGATGCTGGGCTCAGCAGACTGTATCACACAGAAGAGTAGATACACAGCTCAGCAAAGTATCACAAGGAGAGGATTAGATACACAGCTCAGTTAGTATCACACAGGATAGGATTAGATGCAGGGCTCAGCAGACTGTATCACACAGAAGAGTAGATACACAGCTCAGCAAAGTATCACAAGGAGAGGATTAGATACACAGCTCAGTTAGTATCACACAGGATAGGATTAGATGCAGGGCTCAGCAGACTGTATCACACAGAAGAGTAGATACACAGCTCAGCAAAGTATCACAAGGAGAGGATTAGATACACAGCTCAGTTAGTATCACACAGGATAGGATTAGATGCCTGGCTAAGCAGACAGTATCACACAGGAGAGGAGTAGATACACAGCTCAGCAAAGTATCACACAGGAGAGGATTAGATACACAGCTCAGCACAGTAACACACATGGGAGGAGATAACTGCTCAGAGTCAGCAACACAAAGGATAGGATTAGATTGCCTCTCCCCCTCCCCACTGATACTTACTTCACGGCTCCCTGCTGAGTCCTTTCTCCCTCCCTTCCTTGGTCTCCTCGTTCTCCTCCTCCTATAACCGCAGGGCTCCTGCGATTATCCTAGGAAGCTGGAGCTCACAGCACACTGTGAGCTCCAGGAAGATGGCGCCGATCTCCTGCCTCTGCTGTGGTGTGGATGGCTCAGGGGGCGTGGCCAGACACAGCAGGGAGCAGCTTATAATGCTAGGTATGGGGTCGTGCACCGACCGCAGATCTCTATGCCCAGGGCTGCCATATTTGCAGAGTGTAAGTGTCGTGCAACTACACTTACACTCCTGCAAAACAAAATGGCGGCACCCAGTGGCTGAAAAAAAAATTAATAATAAAAATAATGTTAAAGTTAAAAAATGTAAATTTGTATTAAAAATAATTGTTTATATAAACAATCATTTTTAATACAAAAATAAAATGCGGCACCTTTCCTTTAAGTATTGGAAGTTGATGGAAATTACATATGTATGGAGAGGTCATGTTATAGACAATATTCTTAATTAAGAGAGATAGAGCATGAATGAGTGAAGAGGTAGAATAACTGGTCAGCAGAAACAAGGGTAGTTTGGAGGGGTTCAACAGTATAAGGTGGAAAGGCCCTGAAAAAGATATTACTTTAAGGAATGAGTAGATTCAAGAAATCAGGAATATTGTGAGGCCACAGTCGGTCAATTATTGGTAAAATGTGGGAGCTATTAGCTAGAAGATGGGGAAAAATAGCGAATATAGTATTCTTCATGCTGAGTTGAAAATAATGGTAGAAGTGGAAAGAGGTTATAGCTGACAAGGAGGTTATATCTATGGGAGAGCAGTAAGGAGGTCATAACTATGGGAGAAGAGTAAGGAGGTTATAACTGACAAGGATCATGGGCAGACATACCGCCGGTTCAGCCATTGCAGCTGCACAGGGGCATTTGTTTGAATGCAGATTGCACATTTTCTGTTAGTACAATAAACCTAATTTCAAGGCAGAAACATTACTGTGTCCAACAGTTATTAGATATATGAAACTGAAATAGCTGTTGCAAAAAAACCCAACAATTTTTATAAAACATTAAGCTTAAGATTAATAGGGGTGCCCAAACTTTTTCATATAACTGTATCTATCTATCTATCTATCTATCTATCTATCTATCTATCTATCTATCTATCTATCTATCTAGCTGTGTGTGTAAACATTCTTCAATGGAGTATGTACATGAAGAGGGTGGACAAGAAATTACATCACAATTCTTTTTTTGCTCAATAATAGATCTTTATTTAGCTTTCAAAAACACATACAAATCTGCGTGAAAAAAAGCATGAAAATCTGCATCAAAAATACATCAAATCCGTTGAGATTTTTACGCGCATTTTCCGGCAAGAGATGCAGATTCTGTGCAGAAAATTCCACAGCCAAATCTGCAACGTGTGCACATACCCTTAGCCTCCTCCAACAGAAAAAAAGCTTTATCATGCTCCATCAGTTATCATTTCAGTTTATAACTTACAAAAGAGGACAATATGAAATAAACATCAGGGCACTATGAATAACAATGCTATACATAACGAGAGGGCACTGTGCAATAAGAGACGGGGTTACACAATAAACATAATGAGAGGAGACTTTGTAATATACCGTATTTTTCGGATTACAAGACGCACTTTTTTTCCCTCAAATTTGGAGGGAAAATGGGGGTGCTTCTTATAATGCGTACATACCTTACCGGTACTATTGCTGCAGGCCGCAGGCTGGGATGAGGGGGTGGCCGGCAGTGCTACGGGTTGTCCGGCACTGCGGGGGTGTCTGGCGGTGCTGCCTGGTGCTGCTGCTGGTGTCTCCGATGCTGTGGGGGGCTCTGCTGACATTTTGTGAAAGGCCAGAGCCCCGCTCAGTTCCATGGCTTCCTGTGCGGTGGACTCCGGGAAAAAGGCCGCTGGGGGCAGCGCATGCACAGATGGAGATCACCCGCAGCAGCACTGAGCAGCACCGCCGGACACTCCAGCAGCGCTGGACACCTGCAGCACCGGAGACCCCCGCAGCAGCACCGCCGGACACCCGCAGCAGCACCAGACACCCACAGTGGAGCGCCGCACATCGGAACACCCCCTCATCCCAGCCTGTGGCCTGCAGCATCACCCCACTCCTGCCTCCTCCAGGAGCGACCTTGGGACCCGACTTCACTGCAGCCATCACCCCCAGTAAGCAATAAGATGCATGGATTATAAGAAGCACCACCATTTTATTAAGAAAAAAATGTTTTTTCTATTTTTCTCCTCAAAATTTGGGGTGTGTCTTATAATCTGGAGCGTCTTATAATCCGAAAAATACGGTATGTACATATCTGTACATTGAGTAATAAACGGAAAAACACATACAACTATGGGGCTGCAGCATATTGGCATTAATTACCATAACTATGTATATAACCCATAGTATATCTCAGGACACGTACGGACACACTGAAATCCAACTGGAAAATACCACAAACACTATTCAGTGTAATAACGTCAAACAATGACATAAGGTATATTGCAAAGTTTATTAAATTAATTACAAAAGATCAAATGGCAGGACACATGGCTAAAAAGTGACAAATCCAACCACTACACAAAATGGCAGTGAGGGAGCATGTGAACCCCGGGAGACATCACAGAATTATAAACATTAGTAAACAGAGGTCATAACACTCAGTGGCAGAGTCTCCAATCACATACCTATTGGCACCACAGGGACACACGCACTCTCCCGCCCTCCCCTGTATATCTGTACATTGGTAGCCATAAAAGGAGGGGGACCCAAACACATTTCTTGCACAGAGGCCCCAAATCATCTGTGTCTGCCCCTGACAAGGATTTTTTAGCTGTGGAAGAGGAGGAAGGAGGCTATAGATGACAGGGAGGTTATAGATGCAGTGGAAGAGGAGGAAGGAGGCAATAGCTGACAGGGAGGTTATAGCTGCTGGAGAAGAAGGAGGTTATAGCTGGCAATCTGAAAATCTGGAGAGAAGAGTAGAATTATCTGGGTGAGTTACAGGTCTGTTCTTGGCTAAATAAATTCCCAAAATATGTGTGCAAGATTACCAGCCGTAAAGAAAGAAAACTCCGTACTCAGATATATTC
Organism: Ranitomeya variabilis; assembly: GCF_051348905.1. Classification (NCBI taxonomy): domain Eukaryota; kingdom Metazoa; phylum Chordata; class Amphibia; order Anura; family Dendrobatidae; genus Ranitomeya; species Ranitomeya variabilis. The sequence goes on along the minus strand of NC_135232.1, from coordinate 1,008,928,756 downwards.
ATATGATGAAAGAGAATTTGCCAGCATCCATTAAAATAAAAAGTACAGCAAATCTTTACTGGACAAACAGCACACACCACATATTGGTATGCACAGAGATCTCTTTCTAAGGCTGGGATCACACATGCGAGAAACACGGCCGAGTCTCGCATGTTAATACCCGGCACTCAGGAGCGGCGCGTGCGGCCGTATAGCAATACATGCGAAACTCAGCCGTGTTTCTCGCATGCGTGATCCCAGCCTAAGAGTTATAAAATGGCTCTTCCATGCAGAATAAAAATTCTGAAAAATCAAAAATGTGTATACACAGTTTGTGTGTAATTATGACATCAAAGGTTTCTTATGATTCTTGACCTGAGTGATTAAAAAGTATGTACATATCTGTAATGAGATTTACATGCTATAATGTGTCTATATGTGGTCACTAGGGTTGAGCGAAACGGGTCGGCCATCATTTCAGAAGTCGCCGACTTTTGGCAAAGTCGGGTTTTGTGAAACCTGACCCGACCCCTGTGTGGGGTCGGCCATGAGGTTGGCGATCTTCTGAATCTGGTATCGGAATTCCGATACTGAGTTCCGATATGTTTGCGATATCGGGAATCGGTATCGGAATCCATATTTAAGTGTAAAATAAAGAATCAAAATAAAAAATATTGATATACTCACCCTCGGACGCGCCCTGGTACTAACCGGCAGCCTTCCATCCTAAGAATGAGCGCGTGAATGACCTTAGATGACGTCGCGGCTTGTGATTGGTCGCGTGGCGGTCACGTGACTGCTCACGCGACCAATCACAAACCGCGACGTCAACGCAGGTCATTCACGCGCTCATTCTTAGGAAGGAAGGCTGCCGGTTAGTACCAGGGCGCGTCCGAGGGTGAGTATATCAATATTTTTTATTTTGATTCTTTATTTTACACATTAATATGGATCCCATGGGCCTGAAGGAGAGTTTCCTCTCCTTCAGACCCTGGGAACCATAGTATCCCATTGCACTGCATTGGGTTTCGTGTTTTGGCCGACCCCGACCCCGACTTTTTTATAGGATCGGCCGATTTTACTCGAAAACCCGTTTTCGTGAAACCCGACCCGATCCTATAAAAATAAAAGTCGCTCAACCCTAGTGGTCACCCTAGTTATATTTGAGCTTTAACCTATAAATATTTTTGTTAGCATGTCAAAAATTTTGTACTGCACTTGTTTTGTGACTAAGTAAAGTTCTTAACTGAATTCTGGGAAAGGTAGGGGTGGATAAACCTGTAGGTAAATTTGAATGTAAAAGTTGTACTGAAAAGCTTGTGATTCTATGACCTGTTCCAGACTAAAAGTGTAGGTACAGAAAAGAGGGGGTCCCAGGACACAGCTTTCAGGGACACCTAGAGAGAAGGCGAAACATTGAGGCGGTGTGTGAGTAAAGAATACTAAATCTCTTCTTTTTTAAATAGTTCAGGTCGAGACCATTTTCCCCCATTCCTGGCTAGGCATCTGTTTGGGTTTTAATGTATTTAATGTATGTAATGAAATTAACGGCACTAAATATTTTCTCATTCGCATATTCAAATATTTGCCTCTCTTTTTTGATGCATGGGACTAAACTCGTGTTATTTTTATACTCTTTTTTTTGCAGGGGAAAATATAAAAAAGATAGGAAATATGTGCCTTTTTCACATTTTTTAATACTTTTTATTTATGACCACAAATGACCAATAAAACCTATTACATTTTATTCCCATTTCCTTAAGAATTTTTATATATTGGACATATTTTTCTAAAGAAGATGACAGGGCTGGAAAGAGTGATTCAAACTGACAATAACTCTTTTTTTTTAGTTTAGATATTTTATGATTTTTTTTATACTGTATTTTTTGCTTTTTCTCATACACTTACTGCTTCCATAAGGTCTTAAATAATTTAAATGTTATAAATTAACATATTATTACATTTTTTATTGCCAATTTCCTCTATAATTGGGACTGTTCTATTAGCCCCAGTTACAGAGAAATTTCAGCCCCATTAGCTGTATAACAGAGATGACTGCGTCTCCTAGAACCCAGCTACTCCTGCTCCCTCCCTATACATAGAGTTTGCATGGCCACTGGATCTATCCTCATCACATCACTGCTTACTTTACAAGTTCTTTGGTTTTTACACTGCTATTTTCAAAAACATCTATGGGCATTTGAACTGGTGGTTAGGTTGTGCTAGCAATATATCATTATCCACTTTTCATTTTTTCTCTGTGAAGCATTTATTTAGGTATCTTTATTCATGGTTATTAGACTTTGATATTGTCATATTCATGTCAGGTCATCCATCACTTCATGATAACATTTTTATTAACACTGATGTTTTAATGTAATATTCCATATATCCTGTTCATTGTTGTCTTTTCCCACCAATAATAATAGATTAACTGTTGATGATCCCTTTATTGGCATACTACTTTTCTCTTGTATGTTTTGCATCCGGAGAAGGAAGTGCTATGAAAGCTGCCTGATTTGTATACAGAAGCACTGGTTCAGCCTGTGTATCTATTTCAGGAGCACCAATTGACTTGACATGTCTAGGTGGTCCCACTTCTATTCCACAGTGATGTTTTAAAAAGTCACTGCTAGAGATGAGCGAACATGTTCGGAAAACACTCGCCAATCTCAAATTTGGCACGAACGTAGCACATTCAGATTTGTGTTCGCTTTCACAAGCATTTTTTTCTCAAAGTTGGCAAAATTCAGTCACAGTTTGGTAAATAACCGCAGTTCCACTAATGCTTTAGTTATTACTTTGGCAATCTCCAGAAGCCCCATTAGCTACTCCAAATTGTTTCTGCTAAAACTGTGTTTCAGTGTCAAATCAGAAGGTCAGATTTCAATTTAATAATCGTTAGGCCTAATATAGTGGTATAGCCAAGAGGCCCAATTAGCTACTCCAAATCGACTGTGCTAAAACTGTGTTTCAGTGACAAATCAGAAGGACAAATTTCCACTTAAAAATCATTAGGCCACTAATATAGTGGTGCAGTAACCAGGCCCACTTAGCTACTCCAAATTGTTTGTGCTAAAACTGTGTTTCAGTGTCAAATCGGAAGGCCAGATTTCCACTTAAAAACCATTAGGCCTAATATTGGGGTACAGCCTGGAGGGCAAACTAGCTATTCCATATCGTTTGTGCTAAAACTGTATTTCATCAGCAAATCAGAAGGCCAGATTTTCACTTATAAATCGTTTGGCCTAATAAAGTGGCGCATCCATGAGGTCAAATTAGCTACTCCAAATTGAATGTGCTAAAACTGTATTTCAGTGACAAATCGTTTGGCCTAATATAGTGGTGAAGCCACGAGGCCCAATTAGCTACTCCAAATCGTTTGTGCTAAAACTGTGTTTCAGTGGCAAATCAGAAGGCAAGATTACAAATTGTTGAATATAATAGATTGGCCTTTTCTGAGCAGCTGCAGGCTGTTATTTTTAGGCGGGGGGGGGCAATATCCATGGCCCCTTACCAGCCTGAAAATACCAGCCCACAACTGTCTGCTTTAGCAACCCGGCAACCCCCACATTTACTTATGCTGGCTAACAGATGCAAATCATTCAGCTATGAAAACTAAATCTCCGAGCACTAAAAAATACTCGGCGGTCACCCGAGCATGCTCGGGAAATCTCGAGTAATGAGTATATTCACTCAGAGTCATCACTAGTAGTTTACTATACAAGTATTTAGCTTAAAAAATTACTAAATAAAAAAAAAAATGGGGTAGGCTTCTACTATTTTTAATAGCCAGCTAAGGCTATGAGTTTTGAGCTGGTCTTATTAGCTTGTGTAGCCTCCCAGCCCTCTAATATCAGCTTACCCTTGTCTGCTTTGCCTTTGCTGGTTATTAAAAATGAAGGGACCCACCTGAAAAAAATTAAGTGGGGTTACCCCTTTTTTTAATACCTTAGTGACCAGGGGTATTTCCGTTTTTGCGTTTCCATTTTTTGCTCCCCTTCTTCCCCCTTTTTTATTTTTCAGTCAATATGGCCATGTGAGGGCTTGCTTTTTTGCAGGACAAGTTTACTTTTGAAGGGCACCATTGACTTTAACATATCGTCTATTGGAAAATGGGAAAAAAATTCCAAAAGCGGTGAATTTGCAAAAAAGCACAATTCCCCAATTTTTTTTATTTATTTTTTTTACCATGTTCACTCAATGCTAAGAGTGACCTGCCAATATTATTCTCCGAGTCATTTCGAGTTCACAGACACCAAACATGTCTAGGTTCTTTTTTATTTAAGCAGTAAAAAAAAAAATCCAAAGTTTGTAAAAAAAAACAAATGTTGCTATTTTCTGAGACCCGTAGCGTCTCCATTTTTCTGGATCTGGGCCAGGTGAGGGCTTATATTTTACGCGCCGATTGGATTTTTTTATTGATACCATTTTAGTGTGTATACGATCTCCCTTTATTGCATTTTATTGCAATGTTGCAGAGACCAAAAAAACGTAATTCTGGCTTTTTGATCTTTTTTTCCTCACAACGATGTTTAATGGGTAAACGATGGGTTAATTTTTTTGTATATTGATAGAGCCAGTGATTCTGAATGCGGCAATGCCAAATCTGTGTATGTTTGATTTTTTTTATTGTTTTATTTTGAATGGGGCGAAAAAGGGTGATTTGAACTTTTATATTTTTCTATTTTTTTTTTATATTTTTAAAATCATTTATTTTTTACTTTTGGCATCTTTCAATATTCTTCATGGGAGAATAGAAGCTGCCATAACCGATTGGCTCTGCTACATACAGGCGATGATCAGATCGCCTATATGTAGCAGAATTACTCACTTGCTATAAGCGTCGACCACCAGGCGGCGCTAGTAGCAATCCAGCAATGACAACCATAGAGGTCTGCTGGAGACCTCCGATTGTCATGCCAACCCATCGGTGACCCACAATCACGTGATGGGGGTCACCGATGGGCGTATTTCCGGTGCGATTGCCAGAAGTGCATATTAAATGTCAGTTTGATAGCAGCATTTATCATATAAACAGCCACGGATAGATCGCGATTCCACCCGCAGCTGTTAGGGGCACAAGATAGCTGATCAGGCCAGCTGTCATGTGCCAGAAAAGGAGGCCAAACAAGAGGAGTCCTCCAATGACGGACATATCCATCATTGGACGTTAAGGGATTAATAACTAGAAAAAGCAAACCAGAAAGCTGCAGGTTGATATTAATAGGTTGGGAAAGTCCATGGATATCGGCCCCTTTCCAGCCTAATAAGATCAGCTGTAGGCTGCCCTAGAAATGGCGCATACAATGCATGCTCCAATTCTGGTGCCTAGCCTTGGTTGTTTCCAATTGCCCTGTTGTGGTGGCTATTGAGTTAATGGGTTTGTGGGGTTGATATCAGCACCTGGATGAAATCAAGCCCTTGGGTTTGCAATGGAGAGGTGTCTGTCAGTCACTGCTATCAGTAATCTTGTAGTTAAAAGAAAAACAAATCACTCTACAAATATTTCCCTCTTTTACCAGTTATAAAAAAAATCCACGGATTAGTCCATATGGAGCTCCCATGACGATCCCAGTCTCCTTCGTCCATCGTATGGAGCTCCGTTCAGAGGAAAAAAGCTCCATAGACTGAAGCAGCAGCCAAAGATGGTTCTCACGCTGCACTCCGTGAGAACTCACCTCCTGTGATGAGCAATGACATCAGTACGGATACCGCAGTTCACAGTCGCTGGGTCACGCAGAGGGCAGCATGAGAGCTACAATGATGAGCAGTAACCTTAACGCTCATCTTTCTGGCTCTTGCACTGCCCTCAGTTGCTATGAACTGTGGAAACTCAACTGACATCTCTGCTCATCACAGCCGCCAAGTCTCAAGGAGTGCATCATTATACAAAAATATTAAATTAAATTTCACAATTTCCATAATTCATAAAGAGTACAAGCGATAAATTATATACAGAGTGGTGCACATATTGCATGTTTACATTCACATATACATTTGTGCTCAAAAGTTTACATACCCCGGCAGAAGTTTTGCTTTCTTGGCCTTTATTTCAGAGAATATGAATGATAACACCAAAACATTTTCTCCACTCATGGTTAGTGGTTGGGTGAAGCCATTTATTGTCAAACTACTGTGTTTTCCCTTTTTAAATCATAATGACATCCCAAAACATCCAAATGACCCTGATAAAACGTTTACATACCCCATTTCTTAATACCGTGTATTGCCCCTCTATCATCAATGACAGCTTGAAGTATTCTGTGGTAGTTGTGGAAGAGGCTCTTTATTTTCTCAGATAGTAAAGTTGCCCACTTTTCTTGACAAAAAGCCTCCAGCTCCTGGGCTGTCTAGCATGAACTGCGGGCTTGAGATCTCCCCAGAGGCTAAGGAAAGCAAAAATTCTGCCTGGGTATGTAAACTTTTGAGAACAACTGTACATAATTCCAAATAGGAACAAAATACATCATTAACAGTTCATAATACATATAGTTCATATGGTGGACATGCATGCACAGACATGCTTTAGTCTTCTCTTATTTTCTCTAACAGTGCACATCTAACACCTAAACATCTTTCATTTCTATTCTGTATTCTATTCCAATATATGGCACACGGATGGCACACGGATGACACACTTTATGTGCACATGTGCAGGACATATTGACCTCCATGCTGCCGGAAAAAAATGGACATGTCCACGTGTAGGTCACAGTATCAACATGTGTGTTCTCATTGTAACGGAAGCTCACATGGGGCTTCAAAGTGTTTCAATAAAGGGAAAGCCATTGGCGGGTGCCAGTCAAGGGGAAGAGCCCGGTGAGACTTCCAGAGATGGCCCCCTTTCTAAATAGATATCCAGATCAAGTGAAGGTTGGTGTTATTTTTAACCGTTTTGCGTATGGTTTTAAGATTCCCCTCCGAGACATAAGGTTCCTTTTTCAGTTATGAATTTGTGGTCGGCTATGTTGCGTTCTGAGGTTGTTGATGTTGAACTTGAAAAAGAAGTGGAGATGGGTAGGATGGCTGGTCCATTTTTGAACCCACCGACTGAAGGGGTGGTTATTTCCCCTTTAGGGGTGGTGCCAAAAAAAGAGCCGAATAAGTTTTGGTTGATTCAGCATTTGTCGTACCCAAAAGGGCTGTCAGTAAGCGATGGTATCACCCAGGAGTTGTGTTCTGTGGCATATACATCGCTCGACGTGTTGGTACGGTGGGTGTGGAGGTACGGATCGGGTGCGTTGTTAGCAAAAACGGACATTGAATCGGCCTTCAGGTTACTTCCAGGACACCTGGACAGTATTCCCTTGTTAGGTTGTTTTTGGAGCGGAGGTTATTATTTGGATAGATGTTTGCCGATGGGTTGCTGTTATGGACCTGGTGGTTAGGAGCACCTGAAATGACCTGATAGTCAAACTGCAAAAATAGAGCGAGCTCTGGGAAGTGGGAGCTCTGCTGACCGCAACCCTGATCCTATTATCACACACACTAGAATTAGCCGTGGATCGTGCCTGACTCTGCCTAGACGACTCTTCACAGCCTGAGAGGTAACTACCCCTAAAGAGAAATATAGCCTCACCTTGCCTCAGAGAAATTCCCCAAAGGAAAAGGGCAGCCCCCCACACATATTGACTGTGAGTTAAGAGGAAAGCACAAACATAGGAATGAGACAGGTTTCAGCAAAGGAGGCCAGACTGACTAAATAGACAGAAGATAAAGGGATCTTTGCGGTCAGCACAAAAAAACTACAAAAAGCCACGCAGAGTGAGCAAAAAACCACCGCACCGACTCACGGTGCGGTAGGTGCCACTCTGCAACCCAGAGCTTCCAGCTAGCGAGACAATATCATAATAGCCAGCTGGACAGAACGTAGCAGGTACTCAGAAATATATTCAGCACACAAATGAACAACAAAATGAGCTTAGCAGGGACTTAGCTTCTGTTGCAGTAGACAGGTCATCAGGAGATCCAAGTGAGATCTGAACCAGTACTGATACATTGACAGCTGGCATCAGGTAACGATCTGAGCAGAGTTACATAGAGGAACCAGCCCAGTCCTAAACGATGCAGCTGAGGAAGCCACTTCCAGACCAGCAGCTCCACTTTCAGCCACCAGAGGGAACCCACGGACAGAACTCACAGAAATACCATTCCTGACCACAGGAGGGAGTTCAAGAACAAAGTTCACAACAGTACCCCCCCCTGGAGGGGTCACCGAATGCTCACCAGAACCCCCCGGCCGATCAGGACGAGCCAGATGAAAGGCACAAACCAAATCGGCAGCATGGACATCGGAGGCAAGAACCCAGGAATTATCTTCCTGACCATAGCCCTTCCATTTGACCAGATACTGAAGTTTCCGTCTCGAGATACGAGAATCCAAGATCTTCTCCACCACATACTCCAATTCTCCCTCGACAAACACCGGAGCAGGAGGGTCAACGGAAGGAACTATAGGCGCCATATATCTCTGCAACAACGACCTATGAAACACATTATGGATGGCAAAAGAAGCTGGAAGGTCCAAACGAAATGACACAGGATTGAGGATTTCAGAAATCTTATAAGGCCCAATAAAACGAGGCTTAAACTTAGGAGAAGAAACCTTCATAGGAACATAACGAGATGACAACCAAACCAGATCCCCAACACGAAGTCGAGGTCCAACACGGCGACGGCGGTTAGCGAAACGTTGAGCCTTCTCCTGTGACAATGTCAAATTGTCCACTACATGAGTCCAAATTTGCTGTAACCTGTCCACCACAGAATCCACACCAGGACAGTCCGAAGGCTCAACCTGCCCTGAAGAGAAACGAGGATGGAAACCAGAATTACAATAAAAAGGTGAAACCAAAGTAGCCGAACTGGCCCGATTATTAAGGGCGAACTCAGCCAATGGCAAGAAGGTCACCCAATCATCCTGATCAGCAGAAACAAAACATCTCCGATAGGTCTCCAAAGTCTGATTGGTTCGTTCAGTTTGGCCATTTGTCTGAGGATGGAAAGCAGAAGAAAATGACAAATCAATGCCCATCTTAGCACAAAAGGACCGCCAAAACCTCGAAACAAACTGGGAACCTCTGTCCAACACAATGTTCTCCGGAATGCCATGCAAACGAACCACATGCTAGAAAAACAACGGAACCAAATCAGAGCATGAAGGCAACTTAGGCAAGGGTACCAAATGGACCATCTTAGAGAAGCGATCACAAACCACCCAGATGACCGACATCCTTTGAGAGACAGGGAGATCTGAAATAAAATCCATGGAAACATGCGTCCAGGGCCTCTTCGGGACCGGCAAGGGCAAAAGCAACCCACTGGCACGAGAACAGCAGGGCTTCGCCCGAGCACAAGTCCCACAGGACTGCACAAAAGCACGCACATCCCACGACAAGGAAGGCCACCAAAAGGACCTAGCCACCAAATCCCTGGTACCAAAGATTCCAGGATGACCAGCCAACACTGATCAATGAACCTCTGAGATATCCCTACTAGTCCATCTATCAGGGACAAACAGTCTCTCTGCAGGACAGCGGTCAGGTCTATCTGCCTGAAACTCCTGTAGAACCCGCCGCAAATCAGGGGAGATGGCAGACAAAATTACGCCCTCTTTGAGAATACCAGCCGGCTCAGAAACTCCCGGAGAATCAGGCACAAAACTCCTTGAAAGGGCATCAGCCTTCACATTCTTAGAACCCGGAAGGTATGAAACCACGAAATTGAAACGGGAGAAAAACAGTGACCATCGAGCCTGTCTAGGGTTCAACCGCTTAGCAGACTCGAGATAAGTCAGATTCTTGTGATCTGTCAAGACCACCACACGATGCTTGGCGCCCTCAAGCCAATGTCGCCACTCCTCGAATGCCCACTTCATGGCCAACAACTCCCGATTGCCCACATCATAACTACGCTCAGCAGGCGAAAACTTTCTAGAAAAGAAAGCACATGGCTTCATCACAGAGCCATCAGAACTTCTCTGAGACAAAACAGCCCCTGCACCAATCTCAGAAGCATCAACCTCGACCTGAAAAGGGAACGAAACATCTGGCTGACACAACACAGGGGCCTAAGAAAAACGACGTTTCAACTCCTGAAACGAATCAACGGCCGCAGAGGACCAATTCACCACATCCACACCTTTCTTGGTCTAATCAGTCAGTGGTTTGACAACACTAGAAAAATTAGCAATAAAGCGACGGTAAAAATTCGCAAAGCCCAGGAATTTCTGAAGGCTCTTCACAAATGTAGGCTGAGTCCAATCATAAATGGCCTGGACTTTAACTGGATCCATCTCAATAGTAGAAGGGGAAAAAATGAAGCCCAAAAAGGAAACCTTCTGAACTCCGAAGAGACACTTAGACCCCTTCACAAACAAGGAATTAGCACGAAGGACTTGGAACACCATTCTGACCTGCTTCACATGAGACTCCCAATCATCTGAAAAGACCAAAATATCATCCAAATATACTATCATGAACCTATCCAGGTACTTTCGGAAGATGTCATGCATAAAGGACTGGAATACAGATGGCGCATTAGAAAGCCCGAATGGCATCACCAGATACTCAAAATGGCCCTCGGGCGTATTAAATGCGGTTTTCCATTCATCGCCCCGCTTAATACGCACAAGATTATACGCTCCTCGAAGATCTATCTTGGTAAACCAACTACTCCCCTTAATCCGAGCAAACAAATCAGACAATAGAGGGAAAGGGTACTGAAATTTGACCGTGATTTTATTATGAAGGCGGTAATCTATACAAGGTCTCAGAGAACCATCCTTCTTGGCCACGAAAAAGAACCCTGCTCCCAACGGTGACGACGACGGGCGAATATGCCCTTTCTCCAAGGACTCTTTTATATAGCTCTGCATAGCGGCGTGTTCTGGCACAGATAAATTGAAAAGTCGGCCTTTAGGAAACTTACTACCAGGAATCAAATTGATAGCACAATCACAATCCCTATGAGGAGGCAGGGCACTGGACTTGGGCTCATCAAATACATCCTGGTAATCCGACAAAAACTCAGGTACTTCAGAAGGAGTGAAAGAAGAAATTGACAACGCTGGAACATCACCATGGGCCCCTTGACAACCCCAACTGGACATAGACATAGATTTCCAGTTTAATACTGGATTATGGACCTGTAGCCATGGCAAACCCAACACGACCACATCATGCAAATTATGCAACACCAAAAAGCGAATATCTTCCCGATGTGCAGGAGCCATGCACATGGTCAACTGAGTCCAGTACTGAGGCTTATTCTTGGCCAAAGGCGTAGTATCAATTCCCCTTAATGGAATGGGATGCTGCAAGGGCTCCAAGAAAAAACCACAGCGCCTGGCATACTCTAAGTCCATCAATTTCAGGGCTGCGCCTGAATCCACAAACGCCATAACAGAGTAGGATGACAAAGAGCAAATCAAAGTAACGGACAAAAGAAATTTAGGCTGTATAGTACCAATGGTGACAGACCTAGCGGACCGCTTAGTGCGCTTAGGACAATCAGAGATAGCATGAGTGGAGTCACCACAGTAAAAACACAGCCCATTCTGACGTCTGTGCTCTTGCCGTTCAGCTCTGGTCAAAGTCCTATCACATTGCATAGGCTCAGGCCTCTGCTCAGAGGACACCGCCACATGGTGCACAACTTTCCGCTCCCGCAAACGCCGATCGATCTGAATAGCCAAGGACATTGATTCATTCAGACCAACAGGCGTGGGGAACCCCACCATAACATCCTTAAGGCCCTCAGAAAGACCCTTTCTGAAAATTGCGGCCAGGGCACACTCATTCCATTGAGTAAGCACAGACCACTTTCTAAACTTCTGACAATACATTTCAGCATCATCCTGACCCTGACATAGAGCCAGCAAGATTTTCTCTGCCTGATCCACAGAATTTGGTTCGTCATAGAGCAATCCAAGCGCCAGAAAAAACGCATCTACATTAAGCAATGCAGGATCTCCTGGCGCAAGGGAGAATGCCCAGTCTTGAGGGTCACCACGCAACAAGGAAATAATGATTTTTACTTGCTGACTAGGGTCACCAGAGGAGCGAGGTTTCAGAGCAAGAAACAGTTTACAATTATTCTTGAAATTCAGAAACTTAGATCTATCCCCAGAAAACAAATCAGGAATTGGGATTCTAGGCTCTAACATAGGATACTGAACTACATAATCCTGAATGCTTTGTACCCTTGCAGTGAGATTATCCACACAAGAGGACAGACCTTGAATGTCCATATCTACACCTGAGTCCTGAACCACCCAGAGGTTTAGGGGAAAAAAAAGACTAAACACACTGCAGAGAAAAAAAAATGGTCTCAGAACTTCTCTTATCCCTCTATTGAGATGCATTAACACTTTGGGCCAGCTGTACTGTTATGGACCTGGTGGTTAGGAGCACCTGAAATGACCTGATAGTCAAACTGCAAAAATAGAGCGAGCTCTGGGAAGTGGGAGCTCTGCTGACCGCAACCCTGATCCTATTATCACACACACTAGAATTAGCCGTGGATCGTGCCTGACTCTGCCTAGACGACTCTTCACAGCCTGAGAGGTAACTACCCCTAAAGAGAAATATAGCCTCACCTTGCCTCAGAGAAATTCCCCAAAGGAAAAGGGCAGCCCCCCACATATATTGACTGTGAGTTAAGAGGAAAGCACAAACATAGGAATGAGACAGGTTTCAGCAAAGGAGGCCAGACTGACTAAATAGACAGAAGATAGATAAAGGGATCTTTGCGGTCAGCACAAAAAAACTACAAAAAGCCACGCAGAGTGAGCAAAAAACCACCGCACCGACTCACGGTGCCGTAGGTGCCACTCCGCAACCCAGAGCTTCCAGCTAGCGAGACAATATCATAATAGCCAGCTGGACAGAACGTAGCAAGTACTCAGAAATATATTCAGCACACAAATGAACAACAAAATGAGCTTAGCAGGGACTTAGCTTCTGTTGCAGTAGACAGGTCATCAGGAGATCCAAGTGAGATCTAAACCAGTACTGATACATTGACAGCTGGCATCAAGTAATGATCTGAGCAGAGTTAAATAGAGGAACCAGCCCAGTCCTAAACGATGCAGCTGAGGAAGCCACTTCCAGACCAGCAGCTCCACTTTCAGCCACCAGAGGGAACCCACGGACAGAACTCACAGAAATACCATTCCTGACCACAGGAGGGAGTTCAAGAACAGAGTTCACAACAGGTTGCGCAATTTCTTGTTCATTGTGTGAGACGTTTAGTACCTTCTTGGAATGGGTGGTTAGGGATGTTGTTGGCATTCAATCGGTTATTCATTACCTGGATGACTTTTTGTTTATTGGTCCTCCTGATTCAGTGTCGTGCAGGAACGCGTTAACGTCATGGTTTGGGTTGCAGAGTGTTTTGGTGCGCTGTTAGCTAAAGAAAAGAAGGAAGGTCCTAGTACTGTTTTAAATTTTCTGGGTATTTTTATTGATTCAGAGAGGATGGAGTGTCGGTTGCCAGAAAAAAAAAATTGGCCCTGCTGAAGCAGGAACTGGATAGAATTAGGAAGGTGAGGAAGGTGGCATTGAAGGAGTTGCAGTTGTTGTTGGGCAGGTTGAATTTTGCGTGCAGGATCATGCCCATGGGTAGAATATTTTGTCACAGGTTGTCTGGCGCGATGGCAGGAGTTAAGGTGCCTCACCATTTCATTCGTTTGAATAAGGAGCACAGGGATGATGTGTTAGTGTGGCAGCATTTTTTGAAAAATTACAATGGGTGGTCATTAATTCAGCAGGAGATATTGAGCAATTTTGACTGCGAGATCTACACGGATGCAGCGGGTGCGGCTGGTTACGGGGCCTATTGCAAAGGAAGGTGAGGGGCTGGAAGATGGCCGGAACCTTGGAAAAAACTGGACCTTACAAAAAACCTTGCCTTGTAAGAATTGTTCCCAACTGTTGTGGCAGTTTCAATTTGGGGAGGAATATTTGCGAACAAATGAGTTTAGTTTAATTGTGACAATATGAGCGTGGTGTCAGTGCTTTACAGCTTATCAGCTTCATTTCCCCAGTGATTAAGTTGGTGAGGGAACTGGTTCTCAGGTGTCTGGAACTGAATGTTTGTATTTCTGCTGTACATGTGCGAGGTGTGCAAAATTCAATAGCAGATCCATTGTCTCATTTCCAGTGGTAGCATTTTTGGGAATTGGCACCGCACGCGGAGGTCTCAGGAGTGGAATTCCCTTTGCAAATATGGCACATGATTATGGACGAGCAGGAAGGTTGATTTGGGAGTCATTTACGAGTCAGACCTGGTCATCATATGAAGATTTGTGGCGGGTATGGCAAAGATGGGTGTCATGTTGGGGCGAGTTGGTGTCTGAGGAAGATAAGACATTGGTGGTGTTATTTTTAGTTGGCAAGGTGGTGGAGGTAGGTTGGTCAATTTCTAAAGTCAATAAATTTGTTGCTGGACTTGCTTTTGGCTTTAAGTTGCAGGGGTCGGTGGATGTTACGAAGAAATTTGTAGTTAGACAGGCATTCTGACATTCATAAGGGGGTTTAGAAGCGGTAATCGGACTCTTGATAGGCATCGACCAATTTCGTTCAGCCTGTTGGAACAGTTGGGCAGAGCTTTAGAGAAGATTTCTCGTTCCAATTTTGAATTGGCATTGTTTTGGCTAGCTTTCTTTTTAGCCTTTTTTGGGGCCATGCGAATAGGCGAGCTTGTGTCACAAAAAAGAAGAGAATGTCCAGCTTCACCGAATCCGTAAAAAAGAGTTTTCTTTATTCACAAACTTTAAACATAGAGGATACAGACTTAAGCACGAACCATATCATCTGAAGTCTGTATCCTCTATGTGTATAGTTTGTGAATAAAGAAAACTCTTTTTTACGGATTCGGTGAAGCTGGACATTCTCTTCTTTTTTGGACTTTATACGCCTGGACACAGCGGGTCCGTGCTCCCGAGGTTTGGTTAATGCATCACGGGTGAGCTGGTTTATATTCCTTCTTTCTGAGCTTGTGTCACGCAGCACAGACAGGGCAGGTGGTTTGTTGGCAGAGGATGTGGAATTTTGGGAGGGGGGCATTGTTTTCTGGATCTGGCATGCGAAGACTGATCAGATTGGTAGAGGTAGATGCGTGGTGTTGGGGAGAGTTGTGGGATCGTTAATGTGCCTGCAGGGGTGTTTGGAAGCGTACTGGTATTTGTGGTCAAGATGGGCAGACCCATTATTGTGTCATGCGGAAGGGGCATTTTTATCTCGTTTCTAGTTTATTGCGGTATTAAAAAGGAGTTTGCAGGAGTTGGGCCTTACCCCGAGTATGTACGAGTCACATTCTTTCAGGATCGGGGCTGCATCTGAAGTTGATAGTCTTGGTTTAGGTGCTGATGCAGTAAGGAGAATTGGCAGGTGGACTTCGAACCGATACTTAACGTATGTGTGCCATTAATTGCTGCAATATAATGTCAAGGAATTGTTTTAAAATTGATTGTTTTCTGTATTTTTCAGGTGGTGCCCCTTGTTTAGCCTGGATCTTTGGCTATTAGTTCATGCATTGGAGGGCACTGTGGGTCGATGTCAGGCCAGACAGTAGGCAAATGAGTTTTAGCAGGGAGCAAGTGGTCATTCGATGGTTAGGATTTAGAGGGATGGTTTGGAGGAGGGTCTTTTCTGAATTTTCCAGGGCTGTTTGCATGGATAGACCTCCTGACATTTTGGTGGTACATATGGGTGGGAATGATTTGGGGGTTAGGCCCCTTAGGGAATTAATTAGGGACATATGTTTCGACTTCTTGAGGTTGTGGACATTGTTTCCAGGCCTGTTGACTGTGTGGTTGAATATTGTGCCTAGGGAGAAGTGGAGAGTGGCTAGATCTTTGAAGGGGATTAATAAAGCCAGGGAAAATTAAACAGGGCAGTATCTGGTTTTGTGTCCAGAAATGGGGGTATTAGTGTCAGGCATTTTAAACTGGAATCCGGGGTTGGAAATTACTGGTTGGAGGATGGAGTTCATTTAAATCCGATTGGGATCGATTTGTGGACATTGGCATTACAAGAAGGGGTGGAGAGAGCATTGGTGGCTTGGGCCCTCTCTAGCCTGAGGTAGTCAGGGCTGTTCGTGGTTGGCGGGGGGGGGGGGGTGTTGTGAATTCTGTTTGTGGGCTCCCCCGGTGGTGTTTTATGGTAGTGCCACTTATTTGCCTTCTTCTATCCTTGATCACCTGTTGACACCCATTAGGGGAGTTTCCTATTTAAGGCTGCTTGGCTGCTGGTCTGATGCCGGCCAACAATGTATCAGTAGCATTCTGTTGCATTCTCCTGCCTCAAGATCCTGTTCAGCTAAGTTGAATTTTGTTTCTAGTTTATTCTATTTTTGTCCAGCTATTTGCAATGTGACTCTCTGTAGCTGGAAGCTCTCGTGGACTGGAATTGCCACTCCAGTGGCATGAGTTGTCACTGGAGTTTTAAAGTAATTTCAGGATGGTGTTTTTGAGTAGTGTTTTGAAGTTGACCGTGAAGTGACTCTTTCCTGTACTTCTGCTATCTAGTAAGCGGACCTCACTGTGCTAAATCTGCTGTTCATCCTACGTATGTCTTTTCCTCTTGACTCACCGTCAATATCTGTGGGGGGCTGCTATCTCCTTTTGGGGTTCATCTCTGGAGGTAAGGCAGGCCTGTATATTCCTCTGATAGGGGTAGTTAGATCTCCGGCTGGCGCGTGGTGTCTAGGGCATCGTAGGAAACACTCCCCGGCTACTTCCAGTGTCGTGTCAGGTTCAGGTCACGGTCACTTTAGTTCCCATCACCCGAGAGCTAGTCCGTTGTTATTTTGATTTCCCTGCCATTGGGAAAATCATAACAGTTTGGCCGGCCCACATGTGTTAAAACTATGCACTAAAGCAGGAAAGGATATGAAAAGGTTTTTTTTCCTTCTGTGTTTGGAAAGTGCACCTTAGTGCTTATTTTTACTCCTTGCTTAAACTGCAGTCTTCAGCCTTTTTTTTTTTCCTCTCCTCTTAATCTCTGAATGGCTTTGGTTACACCTGTTTGAATCATGGATCCACAGAGTTTGGTTGCAGGTCTGAATAACCTGGCTACAAAGATCCAGAACTTACAAGATTTTGTTATACGTGCTCCAATGTCTGAACCTAAGATCCCTATGCCTGAATTTTTTACCGGAGACAGATCCCGTTTTTTGAATTTCAGAGAGAATTGTAAATTGTTTTTGTCTCTGAAATCTCACTCTGCTGGTGATCCTGCGCAACAGGTTAAAATTGTTATTTCTCTATTGCGGGGTGACCCACAAAGTTGGGCATTTGCATTGTCGCCAGGGGATCCTGCGTTATTAAATGTAGATGCGTTTTTTCTGGCTTTGGGGTTGCCTTATGAAGAACCTAATTTAGAGATTTTGGCTGAGAAAGCCTTGATAGCTCTTTCTCAAGGGCAAGATGAAGCTGAGATATACTGCCAAAAATTTTCGTAAATGGTCGGTGCTTACTAAATGGAATGAGTGCGCTCTAGCAGCTAATTTCAGAGAAGGTCTCTCTGATGCCGTGAAGGATGTCATGGTGGGGTTCCCTGTGCCTACAGGTCTGAATGATGCCATGAAATTGGCTATCCAGATTGATCGGCGTTTACGGGAGCGCAAATCTGTGCACCATATGGCGGTATCTTTTGAGCAAAAACCTGTGCACCATATGGCGGTATCTTCTGAGCAAAAACCTGTGCACCATATGGCGGTATCTTCTAAGCAAAAACCTGTGCATCATTTGGCGGTGACCTCTGAAAAGGCACCAGAGCATATGCAATGCGATAGTGTATTGTCTAGAGGCGAACGACAGAATTACAGGCGCAAAAATGGGTTGTGCTTCTATTGTGGAGATCCAGCTCATGTTATATCAGCATGCTCTAAACGCATAAAGAAGGTTGATAAAAAGGTTGATAAATCTTTTTCTATGGGTACCTTGCAGTCTAAATTTCTTTTGTCCGTGACATTGATTTGTACTTTATCATCTGTTACTGTGGATGCTTATGTGGATTCTGGCGCCGCTCTGAGTCTCATGGATTGGTCCTTTGCCAAGCGTTGTGGGTTTGATTTAGAGCCTCTGGAGGTTTCTATTCCCTTAAAGGGTATTGATTCTACACCTTTGGCTAGCAATAAACCACAATATTGGACACAAGTGACTATGCATCTGTCCCCAGACCATCAGGAGATTATTCGTTTCCTTGTGTTATATAATCTACATGACGTATTAGTACTTGGATTACCATGGTTACAAATTCATAATCCAGTCTTGGACTGGAGATCAATGTCTGTGCTGAGCTGGGGATGTCAGGGGATTCATGGGGATGCACCTTTGGTTCCCATTTCTTCATCTACTCCCTCTGAGATCCCAGCATTTCTGTCAGATTTTTATGATGTCTTTCAGGAGCCTAAAACTGATTCTCTCCCTCCTCACAGAGAGTGTGACTGCGCTATTGAGTTGATTCCCGGTAGTAAATTTCCTAAGGGTCGCTTGTTTAATTTGTCTGTACCTGAACATACTGCTATGCGGGAGTATATCAGAGAATCTTTGGAAAAGGGTCATATTCGCCCCTCTTTGTCTCCACTGGGGGCAGGGTTTTTCTTTGTGGGTAAAAAGGATGGTTCATTGAGACCTTGTATCGACTATCGACTTCTGAATAAGATTACAGTTAAATACCAGTATCCGTTACCTTTACTGACTGATCTTTTTGCTCGCATAAAGGGGGCGAAGTGGTTCACTAAGATCGATCTACGTGGTGCGTATAATTTGGTGCGGATTAAGCAGGGGGATGAGTGGAAGACCGCATTTAATACGCCTGAAGGCCATTTTGAGTATTTGGTAATGCCTTTCGGTCTCGCGAATGCCCCTTCCGTTTTTCAGTCCTTTATGCACGATATTTTCCGTGAATATCTGGATAAATTTATGATTGTGTATTTGGATGATATTTTGATTTTTTCGGAGGACTGGGAATCTCATGTTCAACAGGTCAGGAGAGTTTTTCAGGTTTTACGAGCTAATTCTCTATTTGTGAAGGGCTCAAAGTGTATTTTTGGGGTTCAGAGAATTTCCTTTTTGGGATATATTTTTTCCCCTTCATCTATGGAGATGGACCCTGTTAAGGTTCAGGCTATTTGTGATTGGGTACAACCTACTTCTCTAAAGAGTCTTCAGAAATTCTTGGGATTTGCTAATTTCTATCGCCGATTCATAGCGGGTTTTTCTGCCATTGCTAAACCTTTGACTGATTTGACCAAGAAGGGTGCTGATGTTGCTAATTGGTCCTCTGCGGCTGTGGAGGCCTTTCGGGAGCTTAAGCGCCGCTTTTCTTCTGCTCCTGTGTTGCGCCAGCCTGATGTTTCGCTCCCGTTCCAGGTTGAAGTAGATGCTTCCGAGATCGGAGCAGGTGCAGTTTTGTCGCAGAAAGGTCCTGACTGCTCAGTGATGAGACCATGTGCGTTTTTCTCTCGAAAGTTTTCGCCCGCTGAGCGAAATTATGATGTTGGAAATCGGGAGCTCTTGGCCATGAAGTGGGCATTTGAGGAGTGGCGTCATTGGCTTGAGGGTGCTAGACACCAGGTGGTGGTCTTGACTGACCACAAAAATCTAATTTATCTTGAGTCAGCCAGGCGTCTGAATCCTAGACAGGCGCGCTGGTCGTTGTTTTTCTCTCGATTTAACTTTGTGGTTTCATATCTGCCTGGGTCTAAGAATGTGAGGGCGGATGCCCTCTCTAGGAGTTTTGAGCCTGACTCGCCTGGTGATTCCGAACCTACTGGCATCCTGAAGGATGGGGTGATATTGTCAGCTGTCTCCCCAGACCTGCGGCGCTCTTTGCAGGAGTTTCAGGTGGATAGGCCTGATCGCTGTCCGCCTGGTAGATTGTTTGTCCCTGATGACTGGACCAGTAGAGTTATTTCGGAGGTTCACTCTTCCGCGTTGGCAGGTCATCCTGGAATTTTTGGCACCAGGGATCTGGTGTCTAGGTCCTTCTGGTGGCCTTCCTTGTCTCGAGATGTACGTATTTTTGTGCAGTCTTGTGATGTTTGTGCTCGGGCTAAGCCCTGCTGTTCCCGGGCCAGCGGGTTGTTGTTGCCCTTGCCTATTCCTAAGAGGCCTTGGACGCACATCTCTATGGACTTTATTTCTGACCTTCCTGTTTCTCGTAGGATGTCCGTCATCTGGGTGGTGTGTGACCGTTTTTCCAAGATGGTTCACTTGGTACCTTTGCCCAAATTGCCCTCCTCCTCTGAGCTGGTCCCTCTATTTTTTCAGAATGTTGTGCGTTTGCATGGTATTCCTGAGAATATAGTGTCTGACAGGGGTACTCAGTTTGTGTCTAGATTTTGGCGGGCGTTCTGTGCCAGGATGGGCATCGACTTGTCTTTTTCGTCTGCATTCCATCCTCAGACTAATGGCCAGACTGAGCGTACTAATCAGACCTTGGAGACTTACTTGAGGTGTTTTGTGTCCGCTGATCAGGACGATTGGCTTGATTTTTTGCCATTGGCAGAGTTTGCCCTTAACAATCGGGCCAGTTCTGCCACTTTGGTTTCTCCATTTTTTTGTAATTCAGGGTTTCACCCTCGCTTTTCGTCCGGTCAATTGGAGTCTTCGGATTGTCCTGGAGTAGATGCTGTGGTTGATAGAATGCATCAGATTTGGGGACAGGTTGTGGACAATCTGAAGTTGTCCCAGGAGAAGACTCAACAGTTCACTAATCGTCATCGGCGTGTCGGTCCTCGTCTTTGTGTTGGGGACCTGGTTTGGTTGTCTTCTCGATTTGTTCCTATGAAGGTCTCGTCTCCTAAGTTTAAGCCTCGGTTTATCGGCCCTTATAGGATTCTGGAGGTTCTCAATCCTGTGTCCTTTCGTTTGGACCTCCCAGCATCTTTTACTATTCATAATGTTTTTCATCGGTCATTGTTGCGGAGGTATGAGGTGCCGGTTGTTCCGTCTGCTGATCCTCCTGCTCCTGTGCTGGTTGAGGGTGAGTTGGAGTATGTGGTGGAAAAGATCTTGGACTCCCGTGTTTCCAGACGGAAACTTCAGTATCTGGTTAAGTGGAAAGGCTATGGTCAGGAGGATAATTCTTGGGTGACAGCATCTGATGTTCATGCTCCTGATTTGGTTCGTGCATTTCATAGTGCTCATCCAGATCGCCCTGGTGGTTCTGGTGAGGGTTCGGTGCCCCCTCCTTAAGGGGGGGGTACTGTTGTGAATTCTGTTTGTGGGCTCCCCCGGTGGTGTTTTATGGTAGTGCCACTTATTTGCCTTCTTCTATCCTTGATCACCTGTTGACACCCATTAGGGGAGTTTCCTATTTAAGGCTGCTTGGCTGCTGGTCTGATGCCGGCCAACAATGTATCAGTAGCATTCTGTTGCATTCTCCTGCCTCAAGATCCTGTTCAGCTAAGTTGAATTTTGTTTCTAGTTTATTCTATTTTTGTCCAGCTATTTGCAATGTGACTCTCTGTAGCTGGAAGCTCTCGTGGACTGGAATTGCCACTCCAGTGGCATGAGTTGTCACTGGAGTTTTAAAGTAATTTCAGGATGGTGTTTTTGAGTAGTGTTTTGAAGTTGACCGTGAAGTGACTCTTTCCTGTACTTCTGCTATCTAGTAAGCGGACCTCACTGTGCTAAATCTGCTGTTCATCCTACGTATGTCTTTTCCTCTTGACTCACCGTCAATATCTGTGGGGGGCTGCTATCTCCTTTTGGGGTTCATCTCTGGAGGTAAGGCAGGCCTGTATATTCCTCTGATAGGGGTAGTTAGATCTCCGGCTGGCGCGTGGTGTCTAGGGCATCGTAGGAAACACTCCCCGGCTACTTCCAGTGTCGTGTCAGGTTCAGGTCACGGTCACTTTAGTTCCCATCACCCGAGAGCTAGTCCGTTGTTATTTTGATTTCCCTGCCATTGGGAAAATCATAACAGGGGGGGTTCTTGGAGTTGATGCTGATTGGTCGGCGGAATAAATTGTAACCTAATTACAGGCAATTGGAAATTGTGTGGGGTTTGATCTGGCATTTGCTTATGGGCTCTGGACGGGGTTTTACCCTGGGAGCTTTTTGTGGTTTGGCTTTCCGGAACGGGATGTACGGTGCCCTTGAGCTGGTGATGTACGGCTGAGGGTAACATGGTGGTCGATGTACATGTTGGTGTTTTGCCAGATATAATCCAGATCTTTTAGCTCCAAGAACCCTCCTCTCATATTTACATACTGATCATATTACTGTTTTATGTTATTGTTTGTTAATAAAAGTTGGCCGCTGTTGCCAAAATTATCCAAAAGAACATGAATAGTAGTGTTTTTATTTAAGGAATGGGTTGGGACAGCGGTGACGGTGTTTTTAGGTTTAAGGTTACTACCTAAGAAACAGTATTTGGCATACGCAGTCAAGATGGGGTAGGAGCAGGGTGCAGCTATAAGGATGCCCCCCATGACTGTGATTGGCCAGGGAGGTTTTAAAAGTTAAAAGGGGATGTGATAAGTGGATGGTCATGTGGGAGGAGTTTTAAGGAGGTGTGGGTCAGGGGGATTAGGAAACAGTGTGGGAAAAGCACCATTCTACCTCAGGAAGCCATAGCAGGCAGACCCACCCACCCTTCCCTTTATGTTTTTCCTGTATTTTTGCAAAAGGGGCCTTAATTAATTAAAAAAAAGAAAATATATATATTTAAGGAGTGTTGGGTATATGATTTTGTATATATATCATTGTTTTATTGTCACAGTGGCAGTGTTGGTGGGGGGTGGGGGTTCTTGGAGTTGATGCTGATTGGTCGGGGGAAGGTATTGTAACCTAATAACAGGCAATTGGAAATTGTGTGGGGTTTGATCTGGCATTTGGTTATGGGCTCTGGACAGGGTTTTACCCTGGGAGCTTTAGGTGGTTTGGCTTCCTGGAACAGGATGTACGTTGCCCCGCTGTGGCCAAAATTATCCAAAAGAACATGAATAGTAGTGTTTTTATCCTTTCGCGACATGCGCCGTACATGTACGGCGCATGTCGGGTCCCCTGCTTTGATGTGCGCTCCGGCGGTGAGCGCACATCAAAGTCGCGACATGTCAGCTGTTTTGTACAGCTGACATGTGCGCGCAATAGCGGCGGGTGAAATCGCTATTCACCCGCCGCTATTAACTTGTTAAATGCCGCTGTCAAATGCAGACAGCGGCATTTAACTACCGCATCCGGCCGGGCGGACGGAAATGACGTCATCGCCGACCCCCGTCACATGATCGGGGGTCGGCGATGCATCAGGATGGTAACCATAGAGGTCCTTGAGACCTCTATGGTTACTGATGCCGGCCTGCTGTGAACGCCCCCCTGTGGTCGGCGCTCACAGCACACCTGCATTTCAGCTACATAACAGCGATCTGATGATCGCTGTTATGTAGCAGAGCCGATCGGGCTGTGCCTGCTTCTAGCCTCCCTTGGAGGCTATTGAAGCATGGCAAAAGTGAAAAAAAAAAGTTTTTAAAAATGTGAAAAAAATATTAAAAATATAAAAGTTTAAATCACCCCCCTTTCGCCCCATCCTAAATAAAACAATTAAAAAAAACCCAAACCTACACATATTTGGTATCGCCGCGTTCAGAATCGCCTGATCTATCAATTAAAAAAAGCATTAACCTGATCGCTAAACAGCGTAGCGAAAAAAAAATCCGAAACGCCAGAATTATGTTTTTTTGGTCGCCGCAACATTGCGTTAAAATGCAATAACGGGCGATCAAAAGAACGCATCTGTGCCAAAATGGTATAATTAAAAACATCAGCTCGGCACACAAAAAATAAGCCCTCACCCGACCCCAGATCACGAAAATTGGAGGCGCTACGGGTATCGGAAAATGGCACTTTTTTTTTTTTTTTTTTAAGCAAAGTTTGGAATTTTTTTTCACCACTTGGATAAAAAATAACCTAGACATGTTAGGTGTCTATGAACTCATAATGACCTAGAGAATCATAATTGCAGGTTAGTTTTAGCATTTAGTGAACCTAGCAAAAAAGCCAAACAAAAAACAAGTGTGGGATTGCACTTTTTTTGCAATTTCACCGCACTTGGAATTTTTTTCCCGTTTTCTAGTACACAACATGGTAAAACCAATGATGTCGTTCAAAAGTACAACTCGTCCCACAAAAAATAAGCCCTCACATGGCCATATTGATGGAAAAATAAAAAAGTTATGGCTCTGGGAAGGAGGGGAGCGAAAAACGAAAACACAAAAACGAAAAAGGGCCGCGGCATGAAGGGGTTAAGGAATGGGTTGGGACAGCGGTGACGGTGTTTTTAGGTTTGAGGTTACTACCTAAGAAACTGTATTCGGCATACGTGGTCAATTGTGTGTGAAAACTGTCACCACATGTACTAGAGTCACTGTTAAGTGAAGGGGCCCAACAGATTGGAGTGATTGACTGTGCTGAAAGTAGAGGACAGGTTTCAAAAGATAATCACAAAGTACTTTTGGGAGACTTTGATACTTTACAGGTCATTTACGATTTTGGATTAAATGGTTTTTGTAGAGTGATAGGGTTGGAAGGCAGATAAAAAATGAGTTTGATGAGTTTGATAGTATAGGGTAAACATGCTGTTTAAGAAGTTTTGAAGACTATTGAAATAGTTAAAAATGGCAAAAATGACAGGTCAAAAGATGGACCCTTTAGGATAAATTGCTTGCATGTTTAACCTCTTTCCAATTGCAAACAATAAATAAACATCGGTACTTGCTGGGTTTTGTGCAGCACTGATGTTAGATTACGGTCATCAGTCTTGCAGTTATCAGGGCCTCCACTCGTCCAAGCAGGCAAAATTCTGGTGCAAAGCACTAGCTCTGCACCGGCAATATCATCGGGACCTGATTGGCTCAGCTATCGATGGTGTTATCCCTCTGTTATCATTTAGATGCTGCAATCTTGACATTTAGAAGATTGTAAGAGGAAGTGGGTTCTTTCTTACCTCTTCAACACTCCCATGATGTGACGACGGGTAGCTGAGGGTTGTCATGGCATCCGGAGGTCAAATGATGACATCCGTGTCTGCTAGCTATGGTGGCCTGCTAGACCTAGCCATCAGCAGGGTCTAACAGGTGATCAGCAGTTTAAGTGAATCAGGTCTCATACATTGCAATAACTGTTTATTTCACTGCATGAAACCAGGGGTCAGAAAAAAAAGTGGAAGTCCCATAGAGGGACAAAGTAAAAAAGTAAAAAAAGTTATAAAAAATATAAATCATTAAATAAAACAATGACAAAAACATTATACCAATGTGTAAGTATGATTATTTAAAAACTAGAATAAACAAAAAAGTACACATATTTGGTATCACCATGTCCGGTCAATCTGGTGTCTGCCCCTAATTTAAGCTGGTTTAACTGAAGGTTTTGAATTAAATGGTGTTCGGTAATGTTTGGTGAGCATCGGGAAGTTCGGCGAACATAGCCAAACCGAACCTTAAAAGGTTCGCTCATGTATACCACAGTGTTAGTGTTAGATTAAAGAAATGGGTTACAGTATTAAATAACACAATAGTAAGATGGGGGATGAAATGGAATTGGATGCGGTTGAGTGTATAGTTGATGAGGTGTGACTTGTTGAGAGGTATAGAAGTCTTTTCATCAATAATAGAGGAAAATAGATTATGGAGAAAATATCTTGCAGAGCTGTAGAAAAAAGCAAATGTACAAAATCATATGGTGAATAATACTGTATGCACCAAGAGTTGGTGATTAAGATGAAAGTAATACAAAACTAAAAGGAGCTCCTTGTTTTGCTACACATCAGCAATGTGTCCAATGAAAGTTAAATTAGCAGTGATTCTTGCACCAATGAAATGATGGATGTTATACATAGCATATGGCTTTTGTAGTCACAATAAAAACTTCAGAAACAGTTTGCTTTGCTTTCTGTGTAGTTGAAACATAACATATAAAATGCCTCTTCCAACATAAAGTTTCCCAAAAACATTTATATAATAACAGGGCCGGACTGAGCATCGGGCACTTCTGGCAAATGCCAGAAGGGCCGGTGCCGGTAGTGGGCCGCTCGATCTCCGCATGCTCCGCCATTGTCAGCACAGCAATCATGCAGTATTCTGCAGATTTGTCACCTGTTCTGCCGGCGTGCTAGACAAGGAGGACGTGGGCGGTCTTCCCTCCAGATCACGTGCTGCAGTGATGTAGTTGAGGAGGCGGGGCTGGAGAAGTGCAGCACACAGCTCCTCGGCCCTGTCTCTTCAATTTCGTCACTGCAGCACGTGATCTGGAGGGAAGACCGCACACATTCTCCTTGTCTAGCATGGCAGCAAAGCAGGAAAACTTGAACTCACGCTGCAGAGAGAACCAGACCCAGAATTCACTTGCAAATTTCAGGCAAGCATAAAAATAAACATGATAGCAAATAAAAGCACTGTACAGCTCCTGTGGTGAACTCTAACTCCCAGCATGGAGCTTCAGGACATGCTGGGAATTATAGTTCTCAAAAACATACTAGTGACATAACATCACCACTTGAAATAAATAGCATTTATGGGGTCTTAAAGGGCACCTTTCTGCTTATATAGGCTGCCTGATCCACAGACAGCGTGTAATGGACACTGGCTGCATGATTTCAGCCACATGTTTTTCCCGGAAATGCTACTGTGTTTCAGGCAAAAAAAATACCTTAAAGAGAACCTGTCACCAGTTTTGGCCGATATATGTAATGGCCATCACCTTTCAGGGCTGATATACAGCATTGTATCTGTATATCTGCCCCGAACTCGCCCTGTAAGAGAAGAAAAATAACTTTTATTATACTCACCTGCGGGGTGGTCCGGTTCGATGGGTGTCGCGCTTCTTGGTCCGGTGCTTCCTTTCTTCTTGCGATGCCGCCCTCCTGCTTGATTCGTGTGGATGACACGTTTCCTTGGCATCGCGCTCCTGCACAGGCGTACTTCTCTGTCCTGTTGAGGGCAGATCAAATTCCTGCACTGCGCAGGCGTTGGGCCTCTCTGACCTTTCCCTGTACCTGCGCAGTGCAGGAATTTGATCTGCCCTCAACAGGACAGAGAAGTACGCCTGTGCAGGAGCGCGATGCCAAGGAAACGTGTCATCCACACGAATCAAGCAGGAGGGCGGCATCGCAAGATGGGAGGTGCCCAACCAAGAAGAGCGTGTGACACATACTGCAATATAATGCATTAATCAAGTCATTACTGATTTTTTAAGCTTTAAATATGTGCAAAGATAATAGGCCTCCACACGTCCTGGTGTTTCCGGTACTGGAAAAATCAGTACAGGTGAGATCCATGGTCCATGTCCACATGCCTTCCATGTGTGCTATCCGTGCGCTGCTAGTGTGCTGTCTGTGTGACATGTATGACATGAAATGCAGCATAGAAATTAAAGAGTTAAATAGATACTGTTTTTTCTTTTTTTTACGTATTATTAAATTAAAAAAGATGGAGGGTCCCCCTACTTTTTAAAACCAGCACAGATAAAGCTGGGCGCTTCTATTATCAGGCTGGGACAGTCCAGTGTTATTGGCTGTCCCAGCCAAAAAATAGAAGCGCCCAGCTGCCCCAGAATTGGCATATCACATCAGATACGCCAATTCTGGTGCTTTACCCAGTCATATTGGTGCGGTGGCAATTGGGGTAATATATAGGTTTTATGACAGCTGAATTTGTCAAAAGTCACCTCTGCCATCAAGTCCAAGGGTTAGTAATGGAGAGGTCAGTCAGAGACTCCCATTACTAATCCTGTAAATAAAAATCAGTAAACACACACAGTAAAGTCCCTAATTTTAAAATGAAAACCTAGACAACATCTTTCACCTATTATTTCTCCAAAAAACATCTCCACAGGTCCGTTGTAATCCACATTGATAACTCGCATCGATCCCCAACGCTGTTACATCCAGAGGCTGTGATGAGCAGTGACATCAGTAAGGTTACCGCAGTTCACAGCTGGTTGCTCACACGCTGTCATCTACGGATCACACAGAGGTTACCGTGAGAATCGCCAGCTCTGACCTGTGATAACCTTACTGACGTCACCACTTGTTACTGCCGCTGGTTCTCACATTACTGTATGTTCCAGCAGCCGTGGTGAGCGGTAATGTTACTGATGTCACCGCTCGTTACTGCCGCTGGTTATCACACTACTGTATGTTCCAGCAGCTGTGGTGAGCGGTAATGTTACTGATGTCACCGCTCGTTACTGCCGCTTGTTCTCACATTACTGTATGTTCCAGCAGCCGTGGTGAGCGGTAATGTTACTGACGTCACCGCTCGTTACTGCCGCTGATTCTCACATTACTGTATGTTCCAGCAGCCATGGTGAGCAGTAATGTTACTGACGTCACCGCTCGTTACTGCCGCTGGTTCTCACATTACTGTATGTTCCAGCAGCCATGGTGAGCGGTAATGTTACTGATGTCACCGCTCGTTACTGCCGCTTCTCACATTACTGTATGTTCCAGCAGCCGTGGTGAGCGGTAATGTTACTGATGTCACCGCTCGTTACTGCCGCTGATTCTCACATTACTGTATGTTCCAGCAGCCGTGGTGAGCGGTAATGTTACTGACGTCACCGCTCATTACTGCCACTGATTCTCACATTACTGTATGTTCCAGCAGCCGTGGTGAGTGGTAATGTTACTGACGTCACCACTCGTTACTGCCGCTGGTTCTCACATTACTGTATGTTCCAGCAGCCGTGGTGAGCGGTAATGTTACTGATGTCACCGCTCGTTACTGCCGCTGATTCTCACATTACTGTATGTTCCAGCAGCCGTGGTGAGCGGTAATGTTACTGACGTCACCGCTCATTACTGCCACTGATTCTCACATTACTGTATGTTCCAGCAGCCGTGGTGAGTGGTAATGTTACTGACGTCACCACTCGTTACTGCCGCTGGTTCTCACATTACTGTATGTTCCAGCAGCCGTGGTGAGCGGTAATGTTACTGATGTCACCGCTCGTTAGTGCCGCTGGTTCTCACATTACTGTATGTTCCAGCAGCCGTGGTGAGCGGTAATGTTACTGATGTCACCGCTCGTTACTGCCGCTGATTCTCACATTACTGTATGTTCCAGCAGCCGTGGTGAGCGGTAATGTTACTGACGTCACCACTCGTTACTGCCGCTGGTTCTCACATTACTGTATGTTCCAGCAGCCGTGGTGAGCAGTAATGTTACTGATGTCACCGCTCATTACTGCCGCTGGTTCTCACATTACTGTATGTTCCAGCAGCCGTGGTGAGCGGTAATGTTACTGACGTCACCGCTCGTTACTGCCGCTTCTCACATTACTGTATGTTCCAGCAGCCGTGGTGAGTGGTAATGTTACTGACGTCACCGCTCGTTACTGCCGCTTCTCACATTACTGTATGTTCCAGCAGCCGTGGTGAGCGGTAATGTTACTGACGTCACCGCTTGTTACTGCCGCTGGTTCTCACATTACTGTATGTTCCAGCAGCCGTGGTGAGCGGTAATGTTACTGATGTCACCGCTCCTCACATCCTCCAGATGCAGCAGAGTTGAGGATCGTTGTGAGACATCAATGTGGAGTACAACGGACCTGCAGAAATGTTTTTGGGAAAATAAATAGGTGAAAGAGGGTGGGTTTTTATTTTAAAATAAAGGATATTTCTGTGTGTGTTTTAAAGATTTTAATTTACAGGGTTAGTAACCATGGGGGGGGGGGGTCTGACTAACACCTCTCCATTACTAGCCTCAGGGCTTGAAGGCATATGTGATTTTCGAAAAAACACAGCGGTCATCAACACCAAATATTAACCAGATTGCCACCACAGCAGGGCATCAGGATGAGCTGCGTAAACTGCCAGAATTGGCGAATCTAATGTCATGCGCCAATTCTGTTTAGGCTGCGGGCTTCTATTTTTTGGCACAGGATGGGCCGTCCCAGAGAAGCCCACAGACACTGTCTGTTTAATCTGCAGTGGTTTTAAAATATACGGAGGATATATTTAATTATTTATATAATGCACACTGTTCCCAGGTGCTGGGTGCAGACTACAACTGTCATCATCATTGCCTGGGCTCACTGATCGCAAGGAGACCAGGCAAGGATGATGACAGTTGCAGTTAGCACCCGACGCCTGGGAATAGCACTAACTCTACTGCTTTTCCCAGCCACCAGAGCATTTAATTCTGGTATGTGTAATTATTTTTGGGTTGATGTCAGCTGTGTAATGTCATCTGCCATCAATCCCTGGTGTAAGTAATGGAGAGGTGTCTTTCAGACATCCCCACTACTAGACCAGACCTGGCGAGACCCAGCGACTCTGAAGAGTGGTGACGGTGGTAACAATACCGCTCTTCACAGTCACCGAGCTCAGCACAAGACCCGGAATATCTGAAGAGCGGTGACGTTACTGAGTTACTGATGTTACCACTCTTCAGAGTCACCGGGTCTCGTGCTGCGCAGTGGAACCAAGAGTGGCTGTAGGCAAAGTTTATGGAGCATCAGAATGAGGTTCCACAATCCCTTTGTTATCTACGAGATCCAGTTATGTAGGTAAAGTAGCGGCTTTTCTTGGTACTGCAACTAAAAGCAATAAATAGGACCGAGCTGTAATGCTGGATACAGCTGTAATTATATGTTATATAGTCGTGTTACACTCCCCGCACTTCTTGTAACCTACAAGTGGACAAAGATATTATACAGTCACCATGTGACCAGTGGGCCTGTGTAGCTTCAAATGCCAGGGCTGAATTTTTGTCCCAGTCCGGCCCTGTATAATAAACATGCACGTGCTCATGATTACAGCAAAAACACACAAAATACTTGCTAACCCTAACTTAACCTTAGACTATCTAGCCCAACCGTAGACAACTCTTACACCAACTACATTAGAAAAGTATTGTACTTGTTTAGCAAACATAATTGTGTGATTGTGCTGCTTGGTAATCAACAGGAACAACATAGACTTCATATTTGGAATTCTAACGCATTGTAAAAAGGAGGCACTCAAGAAGATATCCTCTTGATGGTACTATGTAATAATGAGCAATCATTAAATAAAATTAACCCCGACACACACAAAAGTGTCTTCTAGTGATGACAGCCCACAAGCAGAAGTTTATCTTTGGACTCTATGACTATAAAGCTCCAATAGCTACAATCTTACAGTACTTTAAAGGGATTGTCCAGTCTTTTGACAAATGTCTACAGTCACTCTATGTGACTGCTGACTTCTGAATCCTTTCAGCTTGCAGTGCACACAGTGTCAAGATTCAGTGATTTCTCATACTTCTAGCTACATTCCACCTAGACGTGCTTGACTTCTGCCAGTACACATGCTGAGCTCGTCTAGTCGGCATGTGACGAAATGTTTACACATACCATACTTGTGCTCACATGACCGTTTGCTCTAACAAGCAATGCCGGGAAAACCTGAAAGCGTGCGCACATTTCAGAAATCTACAGTCACCTAGAGTGACTTCAGACCTTAATCAGGAAACCAGATAACCCCTTTAATAATTGAATAAGAAACACATGTTGGATCTAAAATGTGTATGATGAATAAATATGTATTAACTAAAAGCAAAGCTACTTTATCTGTAAAGTAATGCTACTTTCTGAAATACATACTGTATATTCTGTTTACATGTTTGTAAGAGAGGCATTGGAACAGAACATTAGATAAAAGCTTGGCATTGAAAAGCAATTTAGTCTGTGACAGGACAGCTGTCTGATTGGATTTCAGCTGGATTTTACACAGTCCACTAGAACGGATATCAACAGGTTCACTCAGCCATAGCAATGGCCTCAGATTCACAACTCTGCCGGCTCTTGCAATGGTCATTAGAGCATTTTGCTCCATGGCCGTACACATTCTACTGTACAAATAAAACAATTTCATTTTCGCACGATCTTCTGCACAGTTCTGACCTTTGATTTCATTGTGAATTTTGATAAATGAGTCTTAGTGCCGTTTTAATGATAAAACAGAACATTGATGCTGTTTTTTTGCAATCCAACACGTTTTAATCACATAAGAAAACTGACAAGCCCAAGGACGAGTGCAAGCATTGTGTCTTTTCATATTACCATTGCAATACCCATAAAGTGAAAATTGTGTCTGCAAAGCGATCTGCACCATTTCATGCCTACTTCTAAATATGCAATGAATTTTGATGGCTATGATTAGAAGTGACAAAACAAATGTAAAGAACTCATGTTTGTTGATTAAGCAATTCTGTTAACCCACTTTCTGTAAATATTTCATTTCTGCATCACATCTTGCAATTAGGCAGATGGAGCAGAAGTGCTCGCAATTTGAAGAGCATAACATTTTGCCATTGGCTCAATATTTAAAGGCATATGCACCTAAACAGCAACAAGTTGAATTCATGTTGTGTTTCATATTTCCTTCCCTTCCTTAGCTTTTTAGAAGTAAAATTACAGTTATTTGTTTGAGGTAAAATTACAGTTATTTGTTTGACATATTATAAATGATTGATCTTTTGCTTCTGTAATGGTGTAAACTTGTAAACTGAAATTTCTATGGGTAAATGAATGCATGTATACATTATGTCATCACCAGATTGACTTAAATTAAGTTTATTCTTCCAATCCAGAAAAAGATCCTAGCTCATACTTATGTATAATCACTTTATAATAGTATACCAGATGAAATAAATAAAAGCTCAAATGAGCAGTGCCCACAGGATATTTATAAGCTCCTCTTCCTATTCAGTCAGTTGTACCTTACATGTGCTTCTCACTAAATTAGAATATCAAAATGAAAAGTGTAACTCGTATATTATATAAAGTCATTACAAACAGATTGTTGTATTTGAAGTGTTTATTTCTGTTAATGTTGATGATTATGGCTTACAGCCAATGAAAACCCAAAAGTCATTATCTCAGTCAATTAGAATACTTTATAACATAAGCTTGAAAAATGATTTTAAAATCCAAATGTTGGCCTACTGAAATGTATGTTTGATAAATGCAATCAATACTTAGTTGGGGCTCCTTTTGCATCAATTACTGCATCAATGCGGCGTGGCATGGATGCGATCAGCCTGCGGCACTGCTGAGGTGTTATGGAAGCCCAGGTTGCTTTGATAGCAGCCTTCAGCTCATCTGCATTGTTGAGTCTGGTGTCTCTCATCTTCCTCTTGACAATACCCCATAGATTCGCTATGGAGTTAAAGTCAGGGGAGTTTGTTGGCCAATCAAGCACAGTGATACTGTTGTTTTTAAACCAGGTATTGGTACTTTTGGCAGTGTGGACAGATGCTAAGTCCTGCTGGTTGAATGAAATTTCCATCTCCATAAAGCTTGTCGGCAGAGGGAAGCATGAAGTGCTCTAAAATTTCTTGGTAGATGGTTGCACTGACTTTGGTCTTGATAAAACACAGTGGATCTACACTAGCAGATGACATGGCTCCACAAACCATCACTGATTGTGGAATCTTCATGCTAGACCTCAAGCAGCTTGGATCGTCTGTCTCTCCACTCTTCCTCCATACTCTGGGACCTTGATTTCCAAATGAAAAGCAAAATTTACTTTCATCTGAAAACAACACCTTGGACCACTGAGCAACAGTCCAATTCTTTTTCTCCTTGGCCCAGGTAATATGCTTCTGGCATTGTCTATTGGTCATGAGTAGATTGACACAAGGAATGTGTTATGTCCTGGATATATCTGGTACCGCTATAATTGTATTTATGAGGAGAATTATATTGCAAGGACATTTTACAACACAACTTATGCCATAAAACAATTCCCCCAAAAAACAGTGTCAGAAATGCTTTTTTTTTTTTTGCAATTTCATCGCACTTTAAATTTGTTTCCGGTTTTCCAGTACACCATGTGGTAAAATTAAAGTTAAAACTCAAAATTACAACTTATCCTACAGAAAAAAAAAGATGTCATACGTCTATATGGATAGAACATTTTTTAAAAAGTATGGCTTTTGGAAGAAGGGTAGGAAAAACTTAATAAAAAAGGCAACACAGAAATTGACCATGTCATCAAGGAGTTAAACTAGACATCTGTCTGCATCTTATGGAAAAAATATAATCATCTTAATGTTCTTTTGTTCTTCATGGTGTATTCATAGTCCCTAAGCACAGTGCTTATCCTGTACACTCTACTTCAGAGAATAGTAAAGAAATATATATGGAAATTCATGATTTATTGTAAGCAATGCAGAGCTCAAATATCAATAGTGGTTGCAAAAAAAACTGCTGTTCAATTTTATTTGCCTTTCTCATTTTGCTGAATGTCAAGGAAAAATATAAATTTCCTTGCTTGGATCATTAACAAGAAAATCAATATATCATAACAGAAATATAAGATTAAATAAAATATTGTGATATACAGTATGTATATTCATTCAAGGAACACATGGTTTGGTTATATAATTACATTATATTATTTTTACAAAATATTGTATATTGTTATTATTAATTATAGTCATCCTCATCATTACAATCATCATTTCAACATTTGTCATTTTTTAAACAAAGCAACTCATTCTTAAATACATAACCAACAGTTAAAATGGGGAAACCCATGTTCAGACCCCTGTTTTGCCATATGGACATCAATTGGAACCATCCAATTAAAGCCAGAGCAGAGAACCTTCAGGATAGTTAAGACTTTTGGCATATCATATTCTTATTCCTATTTACAGTTGTCGTGTAAGTAGTACTCTTCTGGGCCTTCAGTCTTTGCTTGCTCTTTTCTAGTTGACAAGGCCTTGGCAATATATGTTGTGATGTAAAGTCACAACATAAATATATCGCAACTAGTGTTGAGCGATACCGTCCGATACTTGAAAGTATCGGTATCGGAAAGTATCGGCCGATACCGGCAAAGTATCGGATCCAATCCGATACCGATACCCGATACCAATACAAGTCAATGGGACTCATGTATCGGACGGTATTCCTGATGGTTCCCAGGGTCTGAAGGAGAGGAAACTCTCCTTCAGGCCCTGGGAACCATATAAATGTGTAAAAGAAAGAATTAAAATAAAAAATATCGCTATACTCACCTGTCCGACGCAGCCGGGACTTCAGCGAGGGAACCGGCAGCGTTGTTTGTTTAAGATTCGCGCTATTACTTGGTTACGTGAATTCCCGGCTTGTGATTGGTCAGGTCGGCCATGTTGCCGGGACGCGGACCAATCACAGCAAGCCGTGACGAAATTACGTCACGGCTTGCTGTGATTGGTCCGCGTCCCGGCAATATGGCCGCCCTGACCAATCACAAGCCGTGACGTCACGGGAGGCTGGACACGCGCTCATTTTAAAATGGGCGCGTGTCCAGCCTCCCGTGACGTCACGGCTTGTGATTGGTTGCGCCGCGGTCAACCAATCACAAGCCGGGAGGCTGGACGCGCTCATTTTAAAATGGGCGCGTGTCCAGCCTCCCGTGACGTCACGGCTTGTGATTGGTTGCGCCGCGGTCAACCAATCACAAGCCGGGAGGCTGGACGCGCTCATTTTAAAATGGGCGCGTGTCCAGCCTCCCGTGACGTCACGGCTTGTGATTGGTTGCGCCGCGGTCAACCAATCACAAGCCGGGAGGCTGGACGCGCTCATTTTAAAATGGGCGCGTGTCCAGCCTCCCGTGACGTCACGGCTTGTGATTGGTCAGGGCGGCCATATTGCCGGGACGCGGACCAATCACAGCAAGCCGTGACGTAATTTCGTCACGGCTTGCTGTGATTGGTCCGCGTCCCGGCAACGTGGCCGACCTGACCAATCACAAGCCGGGAATTCACGTAACCAAGTAATAGCGCGAATTTTAAACAAACAACGCTGCCGGTTCCCTCGCTGAAGTCCCGGCTGCGTCGGACAGGTGAGTATAGCGATATTTTTTATTTTAATTCTCTCTTTTACACATTTTAACATTAATGTTGTTGCGATACCCGATACCCGATACCACAAGAGTATCGGAATCCCGGTATCGGAATTCCGATACAGCAAGTATCGGCCGATACCCGATACTTGCAGCATCGGAATGCTCAACACTAATCACAACATGTGTCACTCTAGATAGTGACTATGCCTTGGGAGAAGCACTTTGCGAAATTCTGATGCTCTGACATAACAAAATCATGACGTGGGTTACTAATGCTTATTTGTCAACAGAAGGAAAAAATGAAAATCCTGAAGAGTACAACCGTTGTCACACCTGAAAAAAAGGAAGACTTTGGAACTTCTAGGAGAGATCAGGTGACTGTCTGGGGACCTGTGGCAGAGGGACAGGTGAGCTGATAAAAGAGATAATATTTTCACTTAATCCCAGTCCACAGCAATCCTGCAAAATAAAGGTCAGTTAGCTGCAATTTTCCTGGGTTCATCCAAAGAAAGTTGCAAAACATTTACAGTGGGAAAAAAAGCATTTAGTTAGCCACTAATTGTGCAAGTTCTTTCACTTAAAAAGATGAGAGAGGTCTGTAATTGACATCATAGGTAGAGCACAACTATGAGAGTCAAAATTGAGAAAACAAATCAAGAAACTCGCATTGTTTGATTTGGCAAGATTTATTTTTCAAATTATGGTGGAAAATAAGTATTGGGTCATTAACAAAAGTTCATCTCAATATTTTGTTATATATCCTTTGTTGGCAATAACAGAGGTCAAACGTTTTCTGTAAGTTTTCACAAGGTTGGCACACACTGTTTGTTTTATGTTGGCCCATTCCTCCATGCAGATCTCCTGAAGAGTAGCATGTTTTGGGCCTGTAGCTGGCAACACGAACTTTCAACTCCCTCCCAAGGTTTTCAATGGGGTTGAGATCTGGAGACTGGCTAGGCCACTCCAGGACCTTCATATGCTTCTTATGAAGCCACTCCTTTGTTGCCCTGGTGGTGTGCTTGGGATCCTTATCATGCTGAAAGACCCATCCGTGTTTAATCTTCAATGCCCTTGCTGATGGAAGGAGGTTTACACTCAAAATCTGTCCCCATTCATTCTTTCATGTACATGGATCAGTCATCCTGGTCACTTTGAAGAGAAACAGCCCCAAAAAATGATGTTGCCACCCCCATGCTTCACAGTAGGTATGGTGTTCTTTAGATGCGACTCAGCATTTTGTCTCCTCCAAACATGACGAGTTTTGTTTCTACCAAACAGTTCTACTTTCATTTCATCAGACCATATGACATTCTCCCAATACTCTTTTGGGTAATCCAAATGCTCTCTAGCAAACCTCAGATGGGCTTGGGCATGTACTGGCTTAAGCAGGGGAACACGTCTGGCACTTGAGGATCTGAGTCCCTGGCAGCATAGTGTGTTACTGATGGTAGCCTTTGTTACGGTGGTCCAAGCTCTATGCAGGCCATTCACTAGGTCCCCATGTGTGATTCTGGGATTTTTGCTCACTGTTCTTGTGATTACTTTGATCCCACTGGTGAGATCTTGCATGGAGCCCCAGATCAAGGGAGATTATCAGTGGTCTTGTATGTCTTCCATTTTCATGTTATTGCTCCGACAGTTGATTTCATCACACCAAGCTCCTTGCCTATAGCAGATTTAATCTTCCCAGCCTGCTGCAGGGCTACAATTTTGCTTCTTGTGTCCTTCGACGGCTCTTTGGTCTTCATCATAGTGGAGTTTGGAGTGTGACTGTTTGAGGTTGTGGACAGGTGTCTTTTATACTGATAACAAGTTCAAACAGGTGCCATTACTGCAGGTAATGCATGGAAGACAGAGGAGCCTCTTGAAGAAGAAGTTACAGGCCTGTGAGAGCCAAAAATCTTGCATGTTTTTAGACGATCAAACATAAAAAAGTAAAAATAAATCTTGCCAAATCAGACCAGGTGATTTTCTGGATTTGTTTTCTCAATTTTGACTCTCATAGTTTTGATCTACTTATGATGTTAATTACAGGCCTCTCTCATCTTTTTAAGTGGGAAATCTCGCATAATTAGTGGCTGACTAAATACTTTTTTCCCCACTGTACATTCGGGCAAATCCATTTTTTAGCAAATTCTTCACAATTTGAAGTAATATGCTGGCTGTTCAATTTGTAGTTTTCCTTTCTTGATGCAAGAACACAGTATGGATGATTATACGAGTAAGGCAGTGGATCATCAACTCATGCATAATATGCTGTATGGGAGCACATGTTAACTATCATACCTAAAGAACTGTTCCCCATTATTCATATAAGAGTGATAAGTTGGTGTTAAACAGATATGCTGTCAGATTTCAGAACACAATTTATAGCTACATAGATTGGGAAAAATAAGTAATTGAAGTCAGAAAGGATTTTCAGGAACACTACTATTGTCCAATACAATCAAAACATGAACCAGGGTGCTACACAATGCATGGAATTGCAAATACTCAGAAAAAAGAAAAAGACACTACATAAATGTGTGCACACCTGAATATATACAGATATGAAATCCAACTTTATTATGTAGAAACAAAGGACATACAAAATCTAAAACCATTTAAAACATGACCCATAAGGATCAAAGACAAACACACCATACCCCTAATATAGTGCTGTACCAGAGAAAGAACAAAAGAGAAATACTGGTGAAATCACAAATATATATGCACATATACAAAGGTTAAACACAATATGAGGTATACACTTTTGCCTGAAATAAAATTCCCGGTACCAGATATATGTATAAATACAATCACAAGTAAAGACAACATAAGGGCGTCCCCAAAGTTGTTACAAAATAACCGCACCAGACCCTGTGCTAGGGGGTAATAACTAGATAAATCCCTATAGTAGAAAATCAGCAGGACAAGACGTGTTTGAATAGACCACATATAAAGTGGTATCAAACAAGATGTTATATATACCCACTGTAAAAGCACAGCCAGATGGCAAGCCTGCTGAAAAAATAGCTAAGCCGTATAAAGAGTACACTCACAAGGGATTTAAACCCAAATAGTTATGTGAGAAAACCCCATGCTGGCAGGTCGGTGAACGAGGAAGGGGAAGGTGTGGGAGAATCCCACGCGTATCGCTGCGGCTAGGCAGCTTCGTCAGGGAGGATGATTCTCCGGAGCAAGATAACCGCTCTATATAGCAGTAGTAATTATCCAATGAGCCAGCGGTGTGTGATGATCTGGCCGGCGGACCGGAAGTGCCTGTAAGGGCAGGGGGCGCAAGCGCAGAAGGCAGAATGGCCTGGTGAATGGTGCGCATGCCCGGGTAGAAGGAAACAGAGCAGGCGCGTTGTGTGGCCACACAAGGAGCAATGATAAAGAAGAAAGGATGCGGAGCAATTTCTGCAAAAAAATAAGTATAAAGAAAAACATGCGCTAATAGGGATGGGGGCAGAAGCTGTGCAAATATATATACACTCACTGGCCACTTTATTAGGTACACCATGCTAGTAACGGGTTGGACCCCTTTTGCCTTCAGAACTGCCTCAATTCTTCGTGGCATAGATTCAACAAGGTGCTGGAAGCATTCCTCAGAGATTTTGGTCCATATTGACATGATGGCATCACACAGTTGCCGCAGATTTGTCGGCTGCACATCCCTGATGCGAATCTCCCGTTCCACCACATCCCAAAGATTTCATGTTGTTTACGCCAAATTCTGACCCTACCATCCGAATGTCGCAGCAGAAATCGAGACTCATCAGACCAAGCAACGTTTTTCCAATCTTCTACTGTCCAATTTCGATGAGCTTGTGCAAATTGTAGCCTCAGTTTCCTGTTCTTAGCTGAAAGGAGTGGTACCCGGTGTGGTCTTCTGCTGCTGTAGCCCATCTGCCTCAAAGTTCGACGCACTGTGCGTTCAGAGATGCTCTTAGGCCTACCTTGGTTGTAACGGGTGGCGATTTGAGTCACTGTTGCCTTTCTATCAGCTCGAACCAGTCTGCCCATTCTCCTCTGACCTCTGGCATCAACAAGGCATTTCCGCCCACAGAACTGCCGCTCACTGGATTTTTTTTCTTTTTCGGACCATTCTCTGTAAACCCTAGAGATGGTTGTGCGTGAAAATCCCAGTAGATCAGCAGTTTCTGAAATACTCAGACCAGCCCTTCTGGCACCAACAACCATGCCACGTTCAAAGGCACTCAAATCACCTTTCTTCCCCATACTGATGCTCGGTTTGAACTGCAGGAGATTGTCTTGACCATGTCTACATGCCTAAATGCACTGAGTTGCCGCCATGTGATTGGCTGATTAGAAATTAAGTGTTAACAAGAAGTTGGACAGGTGTACCTAATAAAGTGGCCAGTGAGTGTATATATATATATATATATATATATATATATATATATATATATATATATATATATATATATATATATATCAGGAAACTGAATTAAAGTGAATAGTTAATGAAGAGAGGCGGCAGAGTATGAATAAGAGGATGAAAAATATCCGCATAACAGTGAATAAAGAATCCTGAAAGAAAGAGATTAAGGTACATATGCAGGACCTCATTACAAAGGCAGCTGTATAAATAAATAAAAGTGCCACTGCAAAATAATACAACAAGGTGTGTGTAAACAATAAATCATAATAATATAACTAACCAAAATATAAAATATTAATAAATACAAAAAAATAATAGAATAAAAAAAAAATATATATATATATATATATATGTGATGATAAATACAAAGAAATATATATATACACAAATACATATATATACATACACACGTGTACATACATATATACATACACATATACATGACACACAAATATATCTCTATATGTATACAAAGAAATAATGAAAAATAAATAAATAAATAAATTGGATGAATTGTGAAGATAATCATATGAGGCATCCTTAATATATATCCTCAGATGTTGAGTTCCAAAGAATAAGGTGGTAAGTTCCAAAGGATGTACACAGGTACAGAGCCATATGCCTAATCCCATTATTAGGGCATAATGCAACCCTAATCAAAGTCCAAATCCAATAGAAGCCTTGAAAATTAAAGAAATGAACCAACGACCCCAATTGCACTTGATGCAAGAAAAACCCAGAAAAACTGTCCAGAAAACTCTCTCCTAAATTGTCCATGGATCAGGAAAGTAGACATCCAAGATGAAAGAGCAAGCAAGTATGTTTTGACAAAAAATGATGATGTTAGCCTAAGAAGCCGGTATAAAGAAACTCTTCATTTAAACCAAAAGGAGAAGTGGACTTCAGGCGAAAAATCCAGCGAGCCTCATGTTGCAACAACCATTTGTGCCGATTGCCACCTCTTTCGTTGTACAGAATCCTCTGTAGACCAAAAAATCGCGTGTTAGTGGACTTGCTTCTGTGGCGCCCCTAGGGGTATTTGCCACAAAAATAGTTATTGACACCAAATACAAATACTAAAATAGCAAGACTGCACTACCATCTCCGGCCAGAAGGGGGAGCTCCAGAGACTCCCCTTGATCTATTCTGGTCTGAGAAAAGGACTGGCAGTTGGGCTAAGGAGCTAGGAGTGAAAGGTCACACAACTGATTTTCTAACAACCCTATGATGGTTGATAAGTCAGGACTACCGACCTGAAGAGAAGGAGAATAGAGAGAAAGGACATTGTGAGAACCGGGTAGCATTAATTATTACCCAGAATAGGCGCAGAGATGGATACCGGATCCGCGGCTATATTCATTATATATAATACAGCAACCGGAAAGACGTGAGGTGATATCAGCCTCACTAGGGTCAGGCGCAGCAACAGACACAGAGTTCAGCGGTATTCCCAGAGGGGATAAACTGACAAAAAGGACTCGGGTTGCCCGTCGAACCAGGACCCGGGAGGGACAGATTGAGTCGGCAGCCAGTTCACATACAGCAGCAGGGCCACATGGAAACTGCGCATAATAAGAGATAGAAATCTTGACAAGGTCAGAGTACCGTATTTTCCGGCGTATAAGACGACTTTTTAACCCCTGAAAATCTTCTTAAAAGTCGGGGGTCGTCTTATACGCCGGGTATCGCCTTGTACGCCGGGTGTATATGGTGGGTGGGGGGGAGTGGTTTTGATGACGACGAGGGGGCGTCTCACAGGAAAGTGAGTATCCCCATTACCTCATCATAGCGCTGCAGCGTGGGGTCTCTGTGCTGGGAGCGGCGGCTGCTGTGCTGTGGGGCGGCGGCTCCTCTTCTGCAGTGTGGGGCCTCTGGTGCTGTGGGGCGGCGGCGGCGTATCTTCATGCAGTTGGGGCTCCTCCGGCATCGCAAAGCTCGGAGGCCCCGCTGGCAGCTCCATCGGTACAATGCGGTGGCCTCCGGGAAAATGGCCGCTGCTCAGATTCAGATCTCGTGTCCCGAGATCTCGGGACGAGATCTGAAACTGAGCATGCGCCGCCCCCAGCGGCCATTTTCCCGGAGGCCACCGCATCGCACCTATTGAGCTGCCTCCGGGAAAATGGCCGCTGCTCAGATTCAGATCTCGTCTCCCGAGATCTGAATCTGTGCAGCGGCCATTTTCCCGGAAGCCACCGCATTGTACCGATGGAGCTGCCAGCGGGGCCTCCAAGCTTTGCAATGCCGGAGGAGCCCTGACTGCATGAAGATACGCCGCCGCCGCCGCCCCACAGCACCAGAGGCCCCACACTGCAGAAGAGGAGCCGCCGCCCCACAGCACAGCAGCCGCCGCTCCCAGCACAGAGACCCCACGCTGCAGCGCTATGATGAGGTAATGGGGGATACTCACTTTCCTGTGAGACGCCCCCTCGTCGTCATCAGGACCACTCCCCCCCCCAAAAGGCACATATTCACCGGCCCTATAAGACGACATAGGGTGTATAAGAAGACCCCCGACTTTTAAGAAGATTTTAAATTTTAACTGGTAAAGTTGGGGGGTCGTCTTATATGCCCAGTCGTCTTATACGCCGGAAAATACGGTAATTCAGAGTGCTCATACAGACTCCGGTGACAGTACTGATTGCAAATCCCTTCATGTTGAAGTAAACTGGTTAAACATTTCAACGCCTCAGTCTTTCATTTGGATAATAATCATCTACTCAAGATCGGGATCATCACTACTGGGAGGATCTGCTGCTGATCAAGTAAGTGCCTGTTCCTTCACGATACCCTTACACTGTGCATTGCCTGAGACCACAGCACTGGGTCAAGCCATTCGTGACATCCCCCTCAAGAGACAGACTTCATTGGTCTAGTGCTGGGTACCTCGGTCTCCCGGGCATCACACTTCCATGCGCTTTAAGGTAATGGGCTGCAATAGGGGTTAAGACCTTACCCTTCTTCAGATCAGACTGGGCCAGATGGATTGTAGATAGATGTTTTTGTGCACGTCTTCTCAATTCTTGCGAAGTCAGGCCAATATATACTGTTGTGAATTCTGCTTTTGGGCTCCCTCCGGTGGTTGTAGGTGGTAATGCAGTTGTCCCTGAGTTGCAGTCCTGGTCAGGTGTATCTGCTGATTGCAGTTCTGACTGGGGTATTTAGGCGTGCAGGATTCATTAGTCCTTGCCAGTTGTCCATGGTTGTTGGGAGGTTTTGGTCCTGGTTTGGTTCCTTCTGCCTTCTGCCAAATCAGCAAAGATAAGTGTCTGGTTTTGTTTCTGTGGCACACATGCTGTGTGCTTAATAATTCTGTGCTATTCAGTGTTTTTTTTTGTCCAGCTTAGATTGTGTCAGTATTTTCTCAGTCTTGTTGGATTCTCTGGAGTGGCAGATATACATTCCATGTCTTTAGTTAGATTGTGGAACTGTTTGTATTATCTGCTGTGGATATTTTTGGAAGGGTTTTAATACTGACCGCTTAGTATTCTGTCCTATCTTTCCCTATTTAGCTAGAGTGGCCTCTTTTGCTGAATCCTGTTTTCTGCCTGCGTGTGTCTTTCCTCTCCTACTCACAGTCAATATTCGTGGGGGGGCTGCCTATCTTTTGGGGTTCTGCTCTGAGGCAAGGTAGTATTCCTATTTCCATCTATAGGGG
This sequence comes from Ranitomeya variabilis, assembly GCF_051348905.1. Taxonomy (NCBI): domain Eukaryota; kingdom Metazoa; phylum Chordata; class Amphibia; order Anura; family Dendrobatidae; genus Ranitomeya; species Ranitomeya variabilis. The sequence goes on along the minus strand of NC_135232.1, from coordinate 1,008,884,898 downwards.
TATTTAGTCCTCCAGCTGTGTCGAGGTGTCTAGGGTTTGTTAGGCACACCACACGGCTACTTCTAGTTGCGGTGTTAGTTTAGGTTTTGCGGTCAGTATAGTTTCCACCTACTCCAGAGAAAGTTCATGCGGCTCCAAAGTCACCGGATCATAACAATATACCTTATGACATGGACAGATAACAGCATAAATGGCAAAGTTTGTCTTACAGTTAATATACTGATTAAGTCTATGGTCTGAATTATCTAAGGGATTATGAAAGAGATCTCTTGTAGGCGGCATATAGGGGCAGATCGTACAATCGCCACAAGAAAATGAGCCCTTAAGATGGATACCACGGTTTATACTGGTAACAGGCCGTGTAAAATGACTTCTGGTGAGTATATCATGCAGATTGGGCGCTCTCTTTGCAGTCATCAGTGGTCTGGAGCTAACACAAGTAGAGGTTTGGGAATCTGAAGTCAGAATATCCCAATTTTTTATAAGGATATGCCTCACCTGGTTCCAATTGGTACTGTACTCCGTGATAAATCTGACTGTAGAGTCTTCTGGTCTAGGACATTACGTCAATAAGGAGGCTTGAGTCGATATCTGGGCTCGCTGGAAGGCTTTGGAGATCACTCTCCGAGGGTATCCCCGTTGTTGGAACCTAACAGTAAGGTCTCTTGATTGTTACCTGAAGCATTCATCAGTCGTGCAATTGCGGCGAACACGAAGAAACTGTCCTGTAGGAATTCCCATCCGAGTATGCTGAGGGTGGAAGCTTTGATACTGTAGTAGACTATTAGTTGCTGTGGGTTTACGAAACAAGTCCGTCACCAGTCTATTTCCCTCCGTCAGAACTCGAAGATCCAAGAACACTGCTGAATCCGGGGAACAGGAGTAAGTTAGAAAGATGTTTAATGAATTATCATTAAGTTCCCTAAGAAATTGTATGCAAGTGGCTTCAGCACCGACCCATATAAAAAAGACGTCGTCTATAAAGCGATGCCAATGCTTCACGTGGTCATGAAATCCCTGGGAACAGAAGACAATTGTTTCCTCCCACCATCCAAGAAAAATATTTGCGTAGGCCGGGCACAACATGCGCCCATGGCCACGCCAGATATTTGTTTGTAAAACGTCCTATCAAACAGAAAATAATTGTGGTGTAGGACAAAATTCAACAGATCTAAGATAAAAGAGTCATGGAGGCGGTTTGTCCCACTTAGCCGGTCCAGAAAAAAAGACAGTGCCTTAATGCCATGAGAATGGCTTATATTGGAGTAAAGCGATTCAACATCGCATGTTAAAAGTAGCTCCTGGCCTGTAAGAGTGATGTCACGACAGATACGGATAAAATCTGACGTATCCTTGATAAAGGATGGTAGGGACGATGCTATTGGCTGTATAAAGAAGTCGATGTAAGTACCCGTTCGCAAATACTACCTATGCTAGACACGATAGGTCTGCCTGGTGGCTTGTTGGCGTTCTTATGTACCTTCGGCAAAAGGTAAAAAGTAGGAATGATGGGATTTTCTACCCACATGAATTTCTTTTCATTTATAGAGATCGTTCCCATAGCTGCAGCCTGATTGATCAATTTATGAAGTCTTTGTGCGAATACCTCTGTGGGATCAGAAGGTAATTTGACATAAAAATTGGAGTTATTTAGTTGCCTATTTGCCTCTTCAAGATAAAGGTGGGTGGGCCAAAGTACCACATTCCCACCTTTATCCGCTTCCCTGATGATGAACAAGTTGTTATGTTTTAGAGAACCTAAAGCCTTCCTTTCTTGTGTGGTAAGATTGTGAGTATTACCAATAGGTGAGGGTAATTGAAGGATGTCCCTTTTAGTTGATTCAAAGAAAAATTTAACCGCTGGGACTAAAGAAAAAAGACGGAACGGTAGAAGACTTATTCTTAAAAGGAAAATGTTTCATACCTGATGGTGTAGTATTCTCTTCCAGTAAATCTAGGAGGTCTTGAAGCACTTGTTGATCATCAATGGATGAGGCTTGAACGGCTTCTGGTCATTGATGGATTACATGTAACACCAATTTTCTACAAAATAAGTAGAGATCTTTAATAAGGTCAAATTTGTCTGTAGTCTGAGTAGGAGAAAAAGACAACCCTCTTTGCAATACCAAATGTTCAGCTGGTGAGAGAATATGCTCAGATAAATTAATCACTTGTAAAGCAGACGGATATACCTGTGTAAATCCCACAGTAGAAGAAGGCTGTAAGGAAGCTATTGACGTTTGTTCCTGTAATTGCATCGATATGGCGAGATGGGACCCCTCCGGTTGGTTTGACGTTTTCTGAGGCTTCTGGCGTTTGTGTCCATGTCTTGTCTTACGTCGAGATCGCTGCCTCCCGAAGATAAAAATCACTAGAACTAGTGGCATCTGGTATGGTCTCTGAAGGGGCAGAAACATGACGATTTGATGCATATGGAGTTGGACGTGAATTGCCCGAATGCCTCCATTGGAAAGCCCTTTGGTTGTTAAAGTCAGAGCGATCCCTTTGAAATTTTTTTCGTTTACGATCTATCACTTCTTTCTCAAATTTATCAAGCGTCTCCTTTAATTTGGATTTAAAGGGTAATACCAATAATTTCAATAAGTAATTGATACACGGACAGTTTTGAAAGTTTTACCATCTGCAAAGACAAGAGAAGTCTGTCATATTTATCGAAGGTGCACATCAAATGTGAGAGACAGAATCTTAAAAACAATCCAGAAAATCACATTATATGATATTTACATAATTAAATAGCATTTTCTTGCATGAAATAAGCATGTGATACAACAGGAAAACAGAACTTAATATTTGGTACAGAAACCTTTGGTTTCAATACAGAGCTCAGACGTTTCCAGTAGTCCTTGACCACGTTTGCCCACATTGCAGCAGTGATTTTAACCCATTCCTCCATACAGATCTTCTCCAAATCTTTCTGGTTTCGGGGCTGTCCTTGGGCAACATTGAGTTTCAGCTCCATCCAAAGATTTTCTATTGGATTCAAGTTTGGGGACTGGCTAGGCCATTCAAGGACCTTGAAATGCTTCTTTCGGAATCACTCCTAGCTGCCCTTGCTATGTGTTTTGGGTGATTGTCATGCTAAAAGACCCAGCCACAACCCATTTTCAATGTGGTGCAGTCATCCTGACCCCTTTGCAGAAAATCACCCCAAAGCATGATAATTCCCTCACCATGCCTCATAGTTGGGACAGTATTCTTTGAGTTGTACTCATCCTCCTTTATCCTCCAAACGATGTGGAGTTGATGCAAAAAAGTTCTATTTTGCTCTCATCTGATCACATGACCATCTCCCATGCCTCCTCTGGATGAACCAGATGGTCATTGGCAAACTTCAAATGGGCGTGGACATGTGCTAAAATGAGCATGGGGACCTTGCATGCCATGCAGGATTTTAATCCATGACTGCATAGCGCGTTAATGATGGTAATGTTCGAGACTGTGGTCCCAGCTCTCTTCAGGTCATTGACTAGGTCCCCAATGTAGTTCTGGGCTGATTTTGACCTTTCTCAGAATCATCCTTACCCCACAAATCGAGATCTTGCATAGAGCCCCAGACCGAGAAAGACTGACAGTCATTTTGCATTTCTTCCATTTTCTAATAATTGAACAGTTATTGCCTTCTCGCCAAGCTGCTTACCTATTGCCCTGTAAACCAACCCCGCCTTGTGCAGATCTACGATTTGGTCACTTGTGTCATTATACAGCTCTTTGGACTTGGCCATGATGGAAAAGTTGGCATGTGATTGATTGTGTGTGGACATGTCTCTTTTATATACGTTTATATGATATATTACTATATATTTTTGCACTTTTTATGTTAATCATGTCTAATTGTCTCACCTCTTTAAATATTTGTATGTGCACCCTCATGTGCACCTTGTTTAAGAAAGGCTCAATGTAGCAGAAACGTCACCTCACCACCAGGGCTATTAAAGTCCTTCTGTATTTTTTAAAATACTGGAGTGCTGTTTTTTTCTGAATTTTCATATAGGTAATATGTTCAAACTGCTGCAATTATTACAGGTAATGAGTGCAGAGTAGGAGGGCTTCTTTAAAAAAAACTAACAAGTCTGTATCAGAATTCTTGCTACTTGGTAGGTGATCAAATACTTAATTCAAGCAATAAAATGTAATTATTTAATAATCATTCAATGTGATTTTCTGTTTTTTATTTGTAGATTCTGTCTCCTACAGTTCAAGTGTACCTATGATAAAAATTACACACTTCTTCATTCTTTATAGGTAGGAAAACTTTCAAAATCAGGAGTGTATCAAATACTTATTTTCCCCATTGTAGTTTTGTGCTTAAAACAATGGGTCTGATACCCTTGTTCATGCTGGCCTTTATGAGGAGATGGACTGGAGTAAGATGCTCCTGTATTACACATCTGCTTTGTCTAGTTTGTAGGGCATCATCACCTATTGCTCGCTGCTGTGCTTCACGCCAGGTTTTACAAGTGGCCTGGCATATTCCCATGTCAATATATGGGTAGGCCAATATAAAGCTCACTAATACACATAACTGTGTCTTGGTATTAAGATTTTCTGTTCTGTTATTTTTACTGTACACCAATAATGGCTCTTAGAATGCCTCTACCTGCATTGTCGTGGACTTTTCTGCATCCTGTCTGCCTGCGGTCTCCAATGTTTCCAGTCCTTACTCCATACCTATTTTCCGGTTTCTTGTTTGCCTGCCAATTCCAAAGCGTCACATTCTCACTCCGTTCTTGATTTAATCCACCACAACCACTTAATACCGAAAGGAATTGTGGTAAACACTAATGATAGGCGAGCACTAAAATGCTAGGGTGCTCGCTGCTCAGGTCGAGCAAATTGGAATACTCGGGTATTCGGCCAGAACAACGAGACCGATGTAAGTCTATGGGAGACCCGAGTATTTTTACCGTGATCCCTGTTGTGAATTCTTCTTTTGGGCTCCCTCCGGTGGTTGTAGGTGGTAATGCAGTTGCCCCTGAGTTGCAGCCCTGGTCAGGTGTATCTGCTGATTGCAGATCTGACTGGGGTATTTAGGCGTGCAGGATTCATTAGTCCTTGCCAGTTGTCAATTGTTGTTGGGAGGTGTAGGACCTCTGCCTGGTTCCTCCTGCCTTTCTGCCAAATCAGCAAAGATAAGTGTCTGGTTCTTTTTCCCTGTGGCACACATTTTGTGTGCTTCACAATTCAGTGCTATTCTTAGTGTTTTCTTGTCCAGCTTAGATTGTGTCAGTATTTTCTCAGTCTTGCTGGATTCTCTGGAGTGGCAGATATACATTCCATGTCTTTAGTTAGATTGTGGAACTTTTTGTATTATCTGCTGTGGATATTTTTGGAAGGGTTTTAATACTGACCGCCTAGTTATCTGTCCTATCCTTTCCTATTTAGCTAGAGTGGCCTCTTCTGCTAAATCCTGTTTTCTACCTGCGTGTGTCTATTCTTCTCCTACTCACAGTCATTATTTGTGGGGGGCTGCCTATCCTTTGGGGGTCTGCTCTGAGGCAAGATAGCATTCCCATTTCCATCCATAGGGGTATTTAGTCCTCCGGCTGTGTCGAGGTGTCTAGGGAGTGTTAGGCACACCCCACGGCTACTTCTAGTTGCGGTGTTAGTTCAGGATTGCGGTCAGTACAGGTTCCACCGTCTCCAGAGAAAGTTTCATGCGGCTCCATGGTCACCAGATCATAACAGATCCCCCTGGGGGTCCTTTTAAAGTCTAAAAACATCTGAAAATGATGGAATCACTGCTCACATGACTCAAGAACATCATGGGGATTGCCCCTGTAAGCATTTCTGACTCCTAGGTCACAGCTGTAAGCAATGTTGTCAGAGTTTCATGCCATTTTTACAGGTGCCCCAAAAAACATACAAAAACGAACCCAAAATTGATTTTGCAGGGAAATATGTTAAGGTACATCCTTTCCAGGGTAATGACTTGCATATAAGGCAAAATAATTAACCCCAGACCAAAATGTTCCTCCTCCACTTGGGCTATGTTCACATGCAGCATTTTTTATGCATTTTTCAATTTTAACATTGCTTTCAACCAATACAAATGCATTCACTGGGAAATGTCATTGTAACATTTAACAACCCTAGCTGGCCATGTGGTGTGTGATGCATAAGGAGACACATCTTGCTTCATTTAAGAAGGAGGGGCATCAGGCGGCATTAATATTCTTAAAGGGCGATTATTAAAAAGTGGGTCTCCTATGCTGTTATTGCCTATGATATGAGTGGCTGGGCTGCCAGGAATTATGACGCACCTCAATAACTCTTTCATGAGAGATACAGCAGGGCTTCTGGAAAAAAGTTGCATTGAATTCAAGGCCTGCCCTGCTATCAAGTCATATGCACTTCAGAAATCCTTTTACCCCAGGAACTGGATGGCCACATGAAAATCCACTGCACATTCTTAATTTTGTAATCCCATACTGTTTTCTTATGTAATGACTGCAAGGCCTGCCCTGCTAAAAAGTCACATATTCACCCCAATAAGCCTTTGAACCCAGGTACTAGATGGCCACAGGAAAACCCACATCACATTCTTCAGTTGGTGCTGCCATACTGTTTCCTTATGCATTGAATGCAAGGGCCGCCTCGACCTTTGCATGCACCCTAATCCCCCTTGGAAGAAACACGGAGGAGGGCCTCATAAAAAAAACTGTCCCATTACAAAGCAGCGGGTCTCCTAGACTCGTAATGCCCATACACTAAGTGTATGGGCTGACTAACATTTCCCCATGTGGGGTACATTTAAAAAAATATTTAATGGGGATCATAGACACCCTTGCCCATAAATTTACTGGCTGTAGCAGAAAGGAACACGTTAACCCTGGTGATCTAGTGTCGGAGAATGATGAGACGTTAAGGAAGGCCTCATTAAAAACTAGGTCCAATTTAAAGGAGCGAGTCTCCTAGACTTGTAATGCCCATACACTAGGGGCATGGGTTGACAAACATTTCCACATGTGGGGTACATTTCTTAAAAATATTTTATGGAGATTATAGACACTCTGGCCCAAAAGTTGACTGGCTGTAGCAGAAAGGAACACATTAACCCTGCTGATCTACTGGCAGTGAATGATGAGACGTGGATAAGCACCTCATTAAAAACTAGGCCCAATTTTAAGAAGCGAGTCTCCTATACTTGTAATGCCCATACACTTAGTACATTGGCTGACAGACATTTCCCAATGGGGGGTAAATTTTTAAAAAATATTTTATGGGCATCATAGGCACCCTTGCTACATAATTGACTGGCTGTAGCAGAAAGGAACACGTTAACCCTGGTGATCTAGTGGCGGAGAATGATGAGACAATGAGTAAGGCCTCATTAAAAACTAGGCCCAATTTAAAGGAGCAGGTCTCCGAGACTTTTAATGCCCATACACTAAGTGCATGGGCTGACAAACAATTCGCCATGTGGGGTACATTTTTTAAAAATATTTTATGGGGATCATAGACTCCCTTGCCCAAAAATTGACTGGCTGTAGCAGAAAGGAACATGTTAGCCCTGGTGATTTAGTGGCGGTGGATGATGAGACATGAAGGAAGGCCTCATTAAAAACTAGGCCCAATTTCAAGGAATGGGTCTCCTAGACTTGTAATGCCCATACACTAAGTGCATGGGTTGACAATCATTTCCCCATGTGGGGTACATTTTTTTTAAATATTTTATGAGGATCATAGCCACCTTTGCCCAAAAGTTGACTGGCTGTAGCAGAAAGGAACACGTTAACCCTGATGATCTAGTGGCAGTGAATGATGAGATGTGGAGAAGGGCTTCAATAAACACTAGGCCCAATTTAAATGAGCGAGTCTCCTAGACTTGCAATGCCCATACACTAAGTGCATTGGCTGACAAACATTTCCCAATGGGGGGTACATTTTAAAAATATATTTTATGGGCATCATAGACATCCTTGCCCAAAAATTGACTTGCTGTAGCAGAAAAGAACACTTAAACCCTGATTATCTAGTGGAGGTGGATGATGAGACGTGGAGGAAGGCTTCATTAAAACTTTGCCCTACTTAAAGGAGCAGGTCTCCTTGACTTGTAATGCCCATACACTAAATGTATGGGCTGACAAACATTTCCCTCTAGAGGAGTAAAAATTTTCTCTGTTTCAAATTAGAAATACGCATCATAAAAACACCCTTGCACAAAAATTGAGTGACTTTTGCATCACGGAATACGTTCACCCTGGTATTCTAGTGGTTGTGGATGATGAGGATGAGGATAAGGAGGAGGATAACACCAAACAGAACAAATCAGGAAGCGTACACCCATGTGTAGTGTTGAGCGATACCTTCCGATATTCGAAAGTATCGGTATCGGATTGGATCGGCCGATACCGGCAAAATATCGGATCTCGCCAATACCGATACCCGATACCAATGCAAGTCAATAGGAGCAAAATATCGGAATTAAAATAAACCCTTTATTTCCTTGTAGCCTAATTCCACATGAAGGAAAACAACTAAGAATAACGTAGAATGTATCGGAGAAGGTGGAGGGGACATTAAAGGCATTGAGGTTTAGCCCATTCAAATGGAATAGCAGGAATTATAAATTTTTTAAGACGTTCGGTGTTACAAAGATTTTGACTATGTTTAGATTTTTTAGATTTAGTCAGATATTTATGTTTCTCCACTTCCATGCTCTGCACCTTTTTTACTTCTAACACACTTTCTTCTTCATCATCCTCAGCAGCAGCATCTTTTTCATCAACTTCTCCACCTTATTCCTCTTCTTCTTCACCTTCTTCCTATTATTCTTTTTTTAAAAAAATCTTCATATTCTTCTCATTCAACTCTTATTCTTCTCCATATTCAAGTTCATAATCTCCTTCATATTCCTCTTTTTCATCAAAATCTTATGGTGACAGGCATTCCTGTAGTTGTTATCTATCAAAGTTTGAAGATTACACCTTCCATTCTGCCTGTCGCAAAAGATTTAAAACAGGATTTGTCCGCGTTCAGTTTGGCCTGCAGCAGCAGGCTTTGTCCAGGGGCACGACGAGGAGGAACGGACTCACCCCCATACACTGCTTAGTCTTCTTCTGCTTATAATTTAGATTATATCTTTTGCTCTGATGTTTAGTCTTATGCTTAATGTTCTTCTGCTCTTTGTTCTGCAGCCTCTTGTTCTTCTGCTTCTCGGTCTTCCATGTCGTCGTCTCCAGGGTCGTCGTCTTCGGGGTCGTCGTCATCGTCATTGGGGTCGTTGTCATCGGGGTGGTCTTCAGGGTCATCGTCTCCAGGGTCGTCATCTCAGTGATTGTCGTCTCTGGTGTCGTCGTCATCTTTGGGGTGGTCTTCTGGGTCGTCGTCTTTAGGGTCTTGAACTTGGAAATGTAGCAGAAGGTTCAAGAAGGCTGAGAAAATGCCGAGAACCAGCTGATGGAACTGGAACTCGGATGTCTACCCGAAGTTCCAAGAGCCAATGGAACTACCGAGGACCAGCTGATGTTACTGGAACCCGGTTACTAAGCAGGAGGTACCCGTGCCTGAAAGCACTACCAAGGACAACCTCACGTTGGTGGAACTCGGATACCCAGAAGGAGGCACCTAAGCCAAAGGCTCTACCCGAAACCAGCTGACGGTACTGGAACCAGGATGGGGACCTATTCGAAATTGTCTTCCTAGAGCCCCAACTAGTGGTGTTGGAGCAAAGGGTCAGCAGGGGGAGCAGAGTTTAGGCCGAATCCTGCACTGGAGGCATTTTGAGGTCCGTTGTGTCTGCGTGTCATTTGCAGGACACGATGCCGGCTACACAGCAAAGGAACAGCTGGCGTTGCTGAACCCCACTGACACAGTGGCGGGTGTTTTTCTCTGTGCAGCTAGCACTTCCGAGCACCAACTGGCGGTGTTAGAGCCCAGGGACAGCAGGAGGAGCAGAGTGTAGGCCGAAGCCTAATTGGAGCAAATTGAAAGGCAACCTTTAAACCCACCTCAGGTGTTACAAACTAGAAGAGCCATCTTGTGCAGCAGTAATGCTGCACAAGTAAAAGATTGCTCTTTTAATTTCTTTCCTTGCACACGCTGAATGAAACACGTATAAAATGTAGCCCCTTATACAGTCAAACTGTCTTGGAGGCGGGACTTTCCTTCTTAATGAGACGCAGCACAGCTGTCAAAAATACCACCTTGGTGCTGGGCGCTGCCTCCTGAGTGTTGCTTTTTTGTGTTCCGTAGTCTGCGATGTTGTGTTATCCCTTGGACATGCGCTGTTACTGTGCAAGGCCATGAATCCCAGCCCCGCAGTGTCTTCTGATTTACTTACACTGCGGGGCTGGGATTCATGGCCTTGTGCAGTAAATATCGGCGCCTGTCACTCATGTCCTTACTCCTGTTTCAGACTGTGCAGCGTCAGCTGACCCCTTATCGCATGCCACAGCCGTGAAGCTGCACAGTCTGAAGAAGGCGGAAGGAGATGAGTGAGAGGCGAAGATATGCACAGCGCATTCCCATGAATCCCAGCCCCGCAGTGAGAACAAATAAGACACTGAGGCGTGTGATCTTGGGCAGCACATCTGCACAGGCGCAGCCAGCCTGACTACAAATGATGTCAGAAGACAGGCAGCGCTAACTGCGGATGGCCAAGGGATAACATTACAGCGCAGGCTCTGGGACAGATTCAAACAACGCTAAGGAGGTGGTGCACGCTAGCTAGGGGTTTGCTGCGTGTCATTACGAAGGAAAGTCACATCTCCGGGACGGTTGAACTTTATCAGGGGAAACATATTATAA